>NW_026652290.1:8764094-9089722 GCF_009828535.3 Hylobates moloch | reverse complement strand
TTTTTTTTTTTTTTTTTTTGAACCAGAGTCTCGCTCTGTCACCCAGGCTGGAGTGCAGTGGCGCAATCTCGGCTCACTGCAAGCTCCACCTCCCGGGTTCACACCATTCTCCTGCCTCAGCCTCCCAAATAGCTGGGACTACAGGCGTCTGCCACCACGCCCGGCTAATTTTTTGTATTTTTAGTACAGACGGGGTTTTACCATGTTAGCCAGGATGGTCTCGATCTCCTGACCTTGTGATCTGCCCGCCTCGGCCTCCCAAAGTGCTGGGATTACAGGTGTGAGCCACTGTGCCCGGCTGTTATATATTTTTTTAGAGGTGGGGTCTCACTATGTTGCCCAGGCTGGCCTTGATCTCCTAGGCTTAAGGGATCCCCCTGCCTCAGCCTCCCTCACACACCACCGCACCTGGCTACAAAGCTTCTCTGGTTATTCGTGGGCAGCTGAGATTGAGACCCAATGCCTGATCTTGAACTGCCTAAAACATTAGTTTCTTGTCAGTTTTACTGGCCACAGCCCACTTGGGGACTGGGGAGTGCTTTAGCCTGTCCTCTGACTGACATTTCCTTCTCACCCTTCCCCCAACCCTGGCTAGGACACAGAGTTGCAGAGGAAGCTAGACCATGAGATCCGGATGAGGGAAGGGGCCTGTAAGCTGCTGGCAGCCTGCTCCCAGCGAGAGCAGGCTCTGGAGGCCACCAAGAGCCTGCTAGTGTGCAACAGCCGCATCCTCAGCTACATGGGCGAGCTGCAGCGGCGCAAGGAGGCGCAGGTGCTGGGGAAGACAAGCCGGCGGTGAGCAAGGGGGAGGCGAGGCCTCCATGGAGGCAGGAGGCCTTCTGGGTGGTGGTGGTGCAGCGTGTGCGTGTGTGGCATGTGGACCACCTTAAAGATGACTTCCCCATGAAGTCTTATCAGGGACCTGGGAGAGACCTTGGTGTTTTACCACCACTGTGTGTTGCCCAGAGGTGCATTTGTGAGTAGCCAGGGCAGGACTTAGAAAAGTCGGTGTGTCTGGTGAAACGTAGCTGATCTGAAGGGTAGCAAGTAATGCAAAAGCACTAATTTGCTAAGCCCTGTCTATGATCCAGTAAGACTGGCTATCTGGCGTTTAGAATATTAATTTCCTCAACGCTGGTTCACAAAATCGCCAATTTACCACATACTGACAACAGTTTGTTATATCTGGGGTTCACCTTCAGAGGCAGGGAGTGGGAAAGGAAATAAGAAACCACTTAAGGAAAGCCTACCCATTCACACAAATTAGATTGTGCATTCTAAAAGGGCTCAGCTTCTGGATGTAACATCTAAGCAACACTGACATTAGACTGTTGATCTGACAAGTCTGTAATGACTTAAGTGATGCCATGATAAAACCAAAATATTGGGGAAAATATTTGGCAAATTATTCTAAGAATATGCCAATTTGGATAAAGTGGTCATTTGGAGAATTGGTTTTTAGGAAAGTGGCCTACTTACTCCACTGAGGCTGCTAGAGGAAATAGTCCCAGCCCCTCACAGGCATGGTGCCCATTCCAGCCATGAAGGCTGACACAAGGGGAGGTTGCCAGGAGCTCACCCATGAGGCTACCAGAAGAAGGCAGAAAACCCACTTTATGGCTATCCCATGAAGCTAGAGGAAGGGCAAGCTGGTGGGGGAACAGCCTCTCCTGAGAGGCAGCATGGACAGACTCTGTCCTGCCAAAGTCCTCACACAGACCACACAGGTGATTTGAGGTACACCCCAAGTGCCTGGCAGCTAAACACATTGCCATTAGTGCCACATCATTTAGCTTAAGGCTCTACTAAGTCAGTAATTACTTTAGTGGCATTATGAGTAAGTACAGATGAACTGGCATTCCCTTCAGGAAAGGGACACATGTGGTGAGTCCTGATCATGGGCAGGGAGGGAAGGAAGGTGGGGTGTCGGGCCCTGCAGTGGGGTGTGGGGGAGCTGCAGAACTTGGGGCACTAGTAAGGTACAGCATATCGGGCCAGGAGGAAAAAGGAAAAATCAAAGTTGGGGAGTGGTAGGGAAGGAAAAGGGTCTGTAGTGAATGAAACGTAACTCTTCCCTATTGGTGATTTTCCTTTGAACAAACGTTGGCCAAATTATTTTCTGACCCAGTACCCTCCTATATCAAAGAAGTGATGGGATGGTGGGAAATAAGCAGCTTTCCTATTGTTAAAAAAAAAAAAAAAAAAAAGCCTGGACACCCCTCTAAGCCAGGGGTTTAATGGAGAGCCCTGGAAATGAAGTCTTTCTGTGGGCACCTGTCCCCTCAAGGCCGCACCTGTCCTTGGCAGGGATCTGGAGAGGTGGTCAGGGAGGTTGCTTGGAGAGAGGAGCCCTGAGCTTGTGCCTTAGGTGTGAGTTAATGTGGCTTTAGTGTCCCTGGTGTCCCCAAGCCTGGCAAACTGCTGGGTTCAATGGACAACTTTCCCTTATAGTCCCTCAGCTCTGCCTGTCAGCCTGGCTGGGGACCTGGCGTCTGAGGCCCTGGGATCAGGGGGATCTAGAGTCCTTGGGACCAGAGCAAGGGGGAATAGTGGCTAGAGGCCAGGCCAGGACATTGTGATTTATCCACAGGCCTTCTGACAGTGGCCCGCCCACTGAGCGCTCCCCCTGCCGCGGCCGGGTCTGCATCTCTGGTAAGAAGCACAGCTACCCCAGCTGCTGGCACCCCTTGCCCAAGCACATGGCCTCCTGCCCCATCTCAACACCTATTCCTACCCCTCTGCCCCTTAGACCTCCGGATTCCACTCATGTGGAAGGACACAGAATATTTCAAGAACAAAGGTGGTGAGTTCCACACACCCTGGGACAAATTCAGCGGAATGACCCTGAAGTAGGAGGCTCTCGTGGGATGTGTTTTTTGAGTTTTGCCCTCTTTGTTCCCAGACTTGCACCGCTGGGCCGTGTTCCTGCTGCTGCAGCTGGGGGAACACATCCAGGACACAGAGATGATCCTGGTGGACAGGACCCTCACAGACATCTCCTTTCAGAGCAATGTGCTCTTGTGAGTACCTCAAACTGTGGCTACCTCCTTCCTCCACTCTGCTTCAGGTCTGGATGAGCGAGTTCCAGGGGAGGAAGCTGGGATAGGGGGAGGGTGGAGGAGAGGAGGGGCACCTGGCCTTCTCTGTGGGGCTGTCCTGCACTTGCACCACCCACATCCCCCACCCACATCCCCCACCCTCTGCCTCCCTGGACTTTCCTGTAACCACCCTCCTTTCTTCCCCCCACCAGCGCTGAGGCGGGGCCAGACTTTGAACTGCGGTTAGAGCTGTATGGAGCCTGTGTGGAAGAAGAGGGGGCCCTGACTGGCGGCCCCAAGAGGCTTGCCACCAAACTCAGCAGCTCCCTGGGCCGCTCCTCGGGGAGGCGTGTCCGGGCATCGCTGGACAGTGCTGGGGGTTCAGGGAGCAGTCCCATCTTGCTCCCCAACCCAGCTGTTGGGTAAGGCCTTGCACACCGCCACCACCCTCAGCTGCCTGTATTCTGCCCACAGGTGACCTTTGAACTGTGTTGAGTGTGCAGAACCCATTTTGCATTGCTGCCAGGATGTGCAGACAGACATGAATGAGCAGTGGCCACGTAGCTGGGAGGCATTCCAGCCCACGACCCAGAGCTGGGCCGAAGCCAGTCCAGAAAACCAGTAGGAAGGCAGGGAGACTTAGGCCCTGGGGTCTTAACTTTTTAGCAGCAGCAAATACATTTTATTTTTAGAGACAGGGTCTCACTATGTTGCCCAGGCTGGTCTCGAACTCCTGGGCTCAAGTGATCCTCCCGCTTCAGCCTCCCAAAGTGGTAGGATTACAGGCGTGAGCCACAGCACTCAGCCTAGCAAATACATTTTAAGTGGATAGAGCAGAGCTTCTTGGTTGGAGCAGAGTACCCTGGGACCTGTGGTGGTTCCTACATGCACCAGGAGACACCTCATGGGACCACTGAGACTCTGAGAAGCAGTTTGAGAACCTTTGAGTAGTGAACAGAATACTGATTTTGGACACAGATATGGGTTCAAATTCAAACTCCCCCACTTTCCAGCTATAAATTATGGGCAAGTTTCTTAACCTCTCTAAGCCTCAAGTTGCCTCATCTAGTTGAAGAATGCCACCAACCTCACAGGGCTATCATAGGAATACAGTGGGATAAAACATATAAAGCATAGGTCCTGACACTTAGCTGGAGCTCGGTAAATGTTTCATTCCTAACTCTCTGGGGAGGCAAGTGAGTTTTCTGTGGGGCAGCCTGAACGATGGGGCAGATCTGCTCAGCCCTTAGAGTTCCTGCTGGCCAACATGCCCCTCCCTTGGCTGATGCTCTCTCCTACCTCCCTTAGTGGTCCTCGTTACCACCTCTTGGCTCACACCACACTCACCCTGGCAGCAGTGCAGGATGGATTCCGCACACATGACCTCACCCTTGCCAGTCATGGTAAGTATGTGTGTGCATGGGGGACACACACATGTGATGGTGAGAAGAGGGGCTATGGGATGGTCCCCTTCTCATTCCCCTACCTCACCCTGCACTTCCTCCTCCCTCAGAGGAGAACCCTGCCTGGCTGCCCCTTTATGGTAGCGTGTGTTGCCGTCTGGCAGCTCAGCCTCTCTGCATGACTCAGCCTACTGCAAGTGGTACCCTCAGGGTGCAGGTGAGGGGGCCCTGAGGAGTGGAAGGGAGCAGGGAGAAGGCAGAGGAGAGCTGGATAACTAGGAATAGAAGAGCTAATGAAAAATCAAGATTTGGGTGGAAGAAATGGGGTATGGCCAGACGAGGGGAGGAATGGACAGCAGGGTGGACAAAACGAACAGGTTCTCATGGGGGGCTGAGAAGAGGGATACTGGGGGGTGTGACTTCCCTAGAAAATGTTGAGTCATTTGTGCAGCAAGCTGGGGAGATGCAGAACTGGGCAAAAGTGCATGGAGTTCTGAAAGGCACAAACCTCTTCTGTTACCGGCGACCTGAGGATGCAGACACGGGGGAAGAGCCGCTGCTTACTATTGCCGTCAACAAGGTGATGGGTCCCTTGGTGGTAAGGCCACCAAGGGCACAGGCCCAGGAGCCTCTCCTTCAGGTCTTAGGAGGGTGGGCACATACCTCAGAGAGATAGAAACAGGCCTCCTGCTCCTGACAGTGCCACATCCAGCTTCAGGGGCCTGTATTCTCCCCAACCACAGCATCACTGGGAGAGGATCGTCCCATTCACTTGCCATCCTCAGTCCCTGCCAAGTCTCAGAGAGGGTTCTCTCGCCTGCAAGTTCAGGGCTTTTCATCCTCTCTCCCTCTTCTCCCTCAGATTCTAATTTATATCTAGTTTACCACTTCCCATTTCTCTCCAGGTCCAATTGCCCTTCTTTGCTCCCTATCCCTTTTATTGGCTTTCCTGCCTACTTTTTGTCAGTTCTGAGGGACCTCTGGCTGGAGCATCCTTGCCTACCTCTGTGTCTTCCCTGCCTTGCTCAATCCTTTTTTCCCTATCTCAAGCTGCTCCTCCTCCCCTGACTCAGGACTGGCTGTCTCATCCCCAGCCCTTTTTTGCCATTCCTTCCTACTCTGGTCAGTAGGAGGCAAATGAGAGGGCTCAGCAAAAGCCCCACAAGTTCATCCTTCTAAGGCAGGGGTGATCAAGGCTGCCTGTCACTGCCAACTTCTGTGACCAAGGTAGACCTCTTCTTTCTCCTGCAGGAGACTCGAGTCCGGGCAGGGGAGCTGGACCAGGCTCTAGGACAGCCCTTCACCCTAAGCATCAGTAACCAGTATGGGGATGATGAGGTGACACACACCCTTCAGACAGAAAGTCGGGAAGCCCTGCAGAGCTGGATGGAGGCTCTGTGGCAGCTTTTCTTTGACATGAGTAAGAGAGAAGGGGGCTGGGTTGGACCTTTGGGAAGAACTGGAGTTTGTCATTTTTACTAAAGGCCTCTGTTTCAAGACTGTGTGGAAGGGAATGTAGCAGGAGAAAGGGCAGCCTGGCCCTCTCTTTTAATCAGCGCTCTTCTTCCAGGCCAGTGGAAGCAGTGCTGTGATGAAATCATGAAAATTGAAACTCCTGCTCCCCGGAAACCACCCCAAGCACTGGCAAAGCAGGGGTCCTTGTACCATGAGATGGGTAAGTGAGAGGAATGTGAACTCCAGGAAGCTAATGGGAAGTAGGGTTGGGGACTTCAAGAGAAACCAGATAATGGAAACAGAGAGAAAGCACACTCTGGGCTACACCAGATCTCTGGGGACCCAAGTCTCACCCAATCCTGTGTGTTCTTTTCTCCTCTCCAACTCTTCTTAGAACCACCTCCACCAAAGTTCAAAACAAAACCCCAATGAGCCAGGATCATTTCATTGATTTCTTTCCTAATTTCTTCTTTTCTGTTTCCCTTTCTGTATGTGGATTCCTGTCTCTTCTGACCCCTCACTTGCCTGGCACCGCTTTCATTTTCTCCTCTTTCTTGGTTTCTTCACCCACCTCTGCTCCCCACCCCTCCCCTTCCCATCCTCATCTACCTCGTGCCCCACGTCCCACAGTCTTACCAGAGCCTGTAGCCCCAGAGGGCCCAGGTGAGGGGCTGCTCCTGCAGGATAATGCAATCTCCACTGAGATCCGGGCTTTGCTTTCCTCCTATTACAGTTACAGGTGATAGGGCTGGGTAGGCTTGGGGCCTGAGCTCTGACTAGCCCAACCCTCCCCCAACCCCTTCCTGGTGCCACAGCTATTGAGCCGCTGGATGACATCGCAGCGGTGACAGACATCCTGACCCAGAGGGAGGGCGCAAGGCTGGAGACACCCCCACCCTGGCTGGCAATGTTTACAGACCAGCCTGCCCTGCCTAACCCCTGCTCGCCTGCCTCAGTGGCCCCAGCCCCAGCCTGGACCCACCCCCTGCCCTGGGGGAGACCCCGAACCTTTTCCCTGGATGCTGTCCCCCCAGACCACTCCCCTAGGGCTCGCTCGGTTGCCCCCCTCCCACCTCAGCGATCCCCACGGACCAGAGGCCTCTGCAGCAAAGGCCAACCTCGCACTTGGCTCCAGTCACCAGTGTGAGAGAGAAAGGTGCTGGCATAGGATCTGCCCAGAAGAGAAAATGACCCATGCGCAGTTGGGTTCTGGATACGGCACTGTCTATAGCAAGTTGGCCAGTCTGGCCTCCTGTTCCTCTGCTGGACCTGGGGTCAGCTGCAGGGGTGGGCAGAAGCCCCTCTTAAATTGTGGTTGCCATGGTACCGAGGGACTCATTCCTGGGGCTCGCTGGGACCTCCCTAAACCCTTCCTGGAAGAAAACTGGAACCAACTCTGCCCTACCTCCCTGCACTAACCAGCTTTGAGGATGGCACTGAAAAACCCTTGGAGGAAACATACCTCCCTTGTGACTCCCACATCAACCATTAAAGTTATTTAACAGCAGCCTTCACCTGGCTCCTGAGGACAGGGTGCCTCTGTCTGCCTGGTCTAGACCTGCCTCACGTCATCCCTGGAGCATAGTTCACCAGCTGTGAAATATGACTGTGATACTGAGTAATCAGACAAAGGCTGGGTGGAGTGGGTACTTTATGAATACCACAGGGACAAAGGAAGGCTGCTCTTCTCACACACTGCTGAATCTCCGGATCTCCGCAAGGTCATAGCCAGTCACAGCAAAGGAGCTGCCTGAGGAATCACAAAATCGAGCACCACACAGCTGGGTGTTGGAGACACACTCACCATGACAGTGTTCCACCTGGGGGAGCAGAGGGCTGGTCAGGGCCTGCTGCCCCATGCTTGGGTCTCCCCATCCCACCCACCCCATGACACATACCTCCATGTAGCCACTCTCTGGGCTTCTGCTCAGCTTCCAGATATGCACAAAGGTGTCCTCACCTGCAGAGAGTAGCTGCGGAAGAGGAAGAGGGGGAGTCAG
Organism: Hylobates moloch; assembly: GCF_009828535.3. NCBI lineage: Eukaryota > Metazoa > Chordata > Mammalia > Primates > Hylobatidae > Hylobates > Hylobates moloch. The sequence goes on along the minus strand of NW_026652290.1, from coordinate 9,081,826 downwards.
AATGCCCTGACGGGATAGATATAAGCTGGAATCCCCAGTCCAGGTGCCCCAGGGGAGGTGGCTACACTGAGTTGCAAAGACAAGCCTGTGGTGTTCTCTCAACATTCCACTGCCAGGAAAAAGGGTATGTAGGGACAGAGGAGGAGACTGACCTTGCCAACCTCAGAAGCCAGGTCCAGGGCGCAGATGGCCCGGGCATGGGCATTGATCTGGACATGTAGATTTCCTGTAGTGGCCTCATACAGATGCACTTGTCCATTCCCATAGCCTGCCGCTATGATCCCCTGCCACAGCTGCACAGAGGGGCACGGGACTCTGCAAGGGTGACGCCCAACTTTGTTTTGCCCAGATCAAATCCTACTCCCCAGCCTGAAGCTACCTCAGGAAGCCCTCTACCCCTTCTGCCTCACCTACCCAAATCCTGGAATGCGGGTCAATAATGTGAATTCTGGCCCTGACCGCCAGACGCACAGCAAGCCTGAATCATCTGCCGTCACCATGTCAGCCACACAATCCTGAAGGGAAAGGCAAGATCAGCCCTTCCCTTTCTCCCCTGCTATGGTCCTGTATATACAGGGCAGGAGGGGAAGGGAGGCAGTGTGTGCATCTTTGCCTCTCCAGGTAAAGGGCAAGATGTGGAGCCCTTACCAGCTAGACCCATCAGAAACCACCCCTACCACCAGGGTTCCCTTGGGAAGCATGAACTGCTTTCCTTGAATTTCTTCATGGAGTCCCATCCCCCAATAACGTTAGGAGGGGGTGCACAATTGCCTCACTGGATGGATGATAAAACTGAGGCCACTGTCATGACCTTCTGGAGGTCTTGTAGTGAACCAGTTACAGTCATGACTAGACCCTGGGCCCCTGAACCCCCAATACCAGGCAGGCAACGCAGCCTATGGGCCTAGCCCTATGCCAGGTACAATGGAGAATATGAATAAGAAAATATATACCCTGTTCTCAAGAGGTTTGCAAATTACTTGGGGAGACAAGAGTTGTCTTTTGAGGGCAGTGCCAATTCAGGTTTCAGCTAAGAGACATCAGTGGGAGCTAGAATATGGGGAAGGCTTCCTGGAGAGGATGGATGGCACTGGAGCTGGGCCTGAATAGGTGGGACTTGCCCTAGAGAAGGAAGCTGCACATTTCAGAGCTGGAAAGTATCTTAGAAACCATTTGTTCCAACTCCTCATTTCACATCAGTATTATAAAATCTTAGTTAACTATAAAATACTACATAAATGTAAAGTATCTCTGGCTTTATCACTGAACCTGGTTGCTGAAGACTAGGAAAATACAGATTTGCCCAAAGCCATCCACCTGTTTGGTGGATGTCAGTCTTGGCAGAGCCAAGACTCAAAGCCAGGTCCCCTGCCTCCCACGGTGGGGAAGGCTCCCAGGTGGGTAGGGGAGGTCCACTCACCTGTCCCTGGGCAGGCTCGGTGGTAATGTCTGTGATTGGCATCTGGTGCCCAGCCAGCTCCTCGCTCAGTACAATGTTGGGACCCTTGGCTGGGATGTCAAACACCAGCACCCGGCCTGACCACGTTCCTGTATCCAGAACTAGTACTCCAGTGATGACTTCCTGACCCTCCTGGGTCTCCAGCCACCATACTCAACATTTACTCCATCCCAGAAACCTTAGTAACAAAACCCCCTCTCACTGCTCTAACAGCCATGCCCCTTCATTCACTAGCCTCATCCTATCCCACCCTGACCCTCTGAACCCTTCCATGGTTTACTAGAGTCTCTGATTCCACTCCACTTCCACCCTTCCCTCTAACTTTCCACAATTTCCTCAGGCCCTCATTATTCTGGCCACAGCCCACATGTCCCAGCACCCCTCCATGCCCTGCCCTTGGCTCCCTCACCCACACAGATGAAGTGGCCACTGGCAGCAATTCCCCGGGCAAACACAGCCTGTACTGAATATGAAAGGGGAGAATGATCAGAAATATCCCCTCCTGCAGCCCTAGCAAACACTCCCTGCCCCCACCCCACTTGGTCCTGCAGGTACCTGGAGAGGCATCTCCAGAGTCCAGTGCATGCCAGTAGACCATGGTGTAGCCATTGGACTCGTACATCTGGAAGACCGGGGCAAGAACCAGGGGGCATAACCCAACGTGACCTCTGCTGAGTACTTCACATATCCATGTTAGCCTTAGCCCATTTAATCCTCAAAACAAATCTGGGATGTCGGTACTATTTTTATCCTATTTTTTTTAGAGGACAACAGTGAGAGTGAGAAGTTAATGGTGTAAGGACATACAGCTAGTAAAGGGGCAGATACTGGAGGTGGCACTTGGAAACTGGAAAAGATGGAAAGATTGAAGATAAGAAATAGAAAAAGAGTGAGTGGGCCAAGCATGTGAAAAGTCTGGAAGTGTTTAGAGGCAAGTGGGAAAGTCTGGAAGCCTGGCAGGGGAGCTGAGAAGGCTCTGGTGGGGCAAGCAGGAGAGTCCTCTTCTTACCTGTATTCCTCGATGTGAGGTGAGTACCAGCAGCACTCGGAAGGGGAGGACACACCAGCGGACCTGGAGGGAGGTGCATCAGTGTAGGGAGAAAATCAAAGCAGGGAAGATGAGATTTTTTTTGGGGGGGGGGGGGATGGAGTCTTGCTCTGTGGCCCAGGCTGGAGTGCAGTGGCACCATCTCGGCTCACTGCAACCTCAGCCTCCTGGGTTCAAGCGATTCTCCTGCCTCAGCCACCCAAGTAGCTGGGATTACAGGTGCACGCCACCACACCCGGTTAATTTTTTTGTATTCTTAGTAGAGAAGTGGTTTCACCATGTTGGCCAGGCTGGTCTCGAACTCCTGGCCTCAAGTGCCTGTCTCAGCCTCCAAAAGTGTTGGGATTACAGGCGTGAGCCACCGCACCCGGCAGAAGAGGGGAGATTCTGAGGTTAGGACATGCCTGCTCCTGAAGGTTTGGAGAGAAAAGGCTGGGGGTAGGACTGGGTTCAGCAACATCACTCCCAACTCCATGCCTCACCTGAGTGATAAGTGGGGGGCTCACTCCAGCACCCTCCTTAGCGTGGAGCTGGCGCTGGGCCAAGGGCACACCCTCAGGAGCAACGCTGAGAAGCTGGGCGCTTGGTCCATGAACCACACCAAAATACGTGAGGTTGCGAGCCGGCAGCTGCAGCACACTGAGGTTGTTGCACAGGGCGGCGGCCGAGCCTCGAAGGGGAAGGGAGGGCTCCCAGCGGAACATCCTGTGGGGAGGTGCATCCGAATCACCAGGCGTGCTACAAACAGACGCAGCGGAGATGTCCGAGGGCGACTATCATCGAGCATTTCGGAAGATGCCTGAGACTGGGTCACAGGATGGGGTGCCCAGAGGACGGTGATGGGGGAGGGTCACATGGCGTGGGGAGGGTGTCGAGGAGCAAGACAGGGGAGTCCCAGGGCTGTTTTGGGGCGACGGGGGAATCGCAGAGGAGGAATGGGGATGACACAGGACCACCCGATGGCCCCCAAGCCCGCGAGCCAAATAAGTGTGATGAAGCCCCCAAGGCTTTCTCCCTCGGCTCGGATCCCTGAAGCCCCCGGCCTAGGTCAGAGGTAACACCTGCAGCCCCAGATCGGCTCGCCTGACTCCTGGTTGGTAGGGTCCCTCCAAATCCGCCGCCACCATAGAGACGACGCACGTACGCACGGCCCTTGGGCGGGGTGAGCGGCCGGAACGTGCCCCGGGCGGCGCGGTTGCCGGGGCAACTGTGGGCGGGGCGAGCGACCCCGAGCCGGTGGTTGTAGAGGCGACCGTTAGGCGGCTTCGCGACCCGGATGCGGCAGAAACACCAGCGTTGCTGCGACCGCTTTGGCGATGGCGCACGAAGGCTCGGTGAGCTTTAGTTCAGCTGGGGATGCGCCAGAGCCAGGGTCGGCCGTTAAGGTCTGTGTCGGGAACAGTGGGCTGGCTCTGGGCCGCCCAGTGCCCCTACTCGCTCCCGCCCACCGCGCGGGAGTTTAGATGACCAAGGAAGCCACGTCGGTACTCGGGCAGAAAACCTACACCTGCACGGTGTCCACTGAAACGCTTTGTTACACTCAAGCCATGAGGGAAAGGGTCAGGGGGTGGTGTAGAGCCTGAGAACAGGAAGTGGATTTTGAAACAGCTAATGAATGTAATAAGTCTCTTACATGGTGGTGCGTATTTAAATGGATAGGCATTTAGAGAGAGGAGATAACAGAAAAAATCTATTTCGAGAATTTCAAGAGGAAGAAACATATTAAATAATTCAGAGGCTGCACTTGAAAGTCAAATTGTTTAAGAGCCAATCAATTTTAAAATAAAGAAAACGGGGCCGGTCGCAGTGGCTCACGCCGGTAATCCCAGCACTTTGAGAGGCTGAGGCGGGCGGATTGCCTGAGCTCAGGAGTTCAAGACCAGCCAGGCCAACATGGCGAGACCCCATCTCGACTAAAATACAAAAAATTAGCTGGGTGTGGTGGTGCCTGTAATCCCAGCTACTCGGGAGGCTGAGGCAGGAGAATCGCTTGAACTCGGGAGGCGGAGGTTGCAGTGAGCCGAGATTGCGCCACTGCGCTCTAGCCTGGGTGACAGAGAGAGACTGTCTCAAAAAAACAACAACAACAAAAAAAAAAACGGATTTGAAGAGCCTTTGTGCAAAAATATCTCTGTCCCTTCTGGTCACCATCACGGGTGTCAGATGCAAGGCTGGGAGGGGAGGTCTAAGGAACCAACTCTCTTTACCCAGTCCAGTCAGCCCTGCTCTAGTCAAGCTTGGCCTGGGCTGTGGGCCACTCCTGGTGCTTGCTACAGGGCTGTTCTCTCTGGTGGATAGGGGTAATGAGACCTAAGGGATTTTGAGTTCTGTAAGACTTAGGAAACATCAGATTTGGGGGGATAAGGAATTTTAGGAAACAGATATGAGACAAAGTTTTAGCGGGGCAATAGGCAAAGGTTTGGGAAGATCACATTTGGAAGTACATTTTGGAAGGAACCAGGTTCAGGGAGACTGTTGTGGGGAATTGAGGGAGCTCCCAAGAGATTATAAACTTTTTATGTCCCTAAAGTGAGTTTTGGGGACTAGTCTTTTTTTTTTTTTTAAGTGATTACAAAAGGAAACAAACTCATTGTAGAGAACTTACAAAATAGAAAAGAGCATAGGAAGGAAACGTATCCTCTGTTATCATTTTGATGTTTTCCTTTTGTTGAACACATAGTGGTTTACATATATGAGATCATAATTGATATGTAATTTTGTATCCTGCTTCTTTCAATTAACATTACATCATAAACATTTGCTTTATGCCATTGCAAATTCTTTCTAAAGATTACCTTTAATGGCTGGGTCAGTGGCTCACGCCTGCGAGGTGAGCAAATCACTTGAGGCCAGTTGAAGACCAGCTTGGCCAACATGGTGAAACCTCATCTCTACTAAAAATAGAAAAACAATTAGCCAGGCCTGGTGGCAGGCGCCTGTAATCCCAGCTACTCCGGAGGCTGAGGCAGGAGAATTGCTCGAACCTGGGAGGCGGAGGTTGCAGTGAGCCGAGATTTTGCCACTGCACTCCAGCCTGGGTGACAGAGCGAGACTCCATCTCAAAAACAAAAACAAACAAACAAAGATTACCTTTAATCACTGCATAATATTTCAGTATATATAGCATAGTCAATTATTCTTTTTAAAGACATGTTTTCAATATTCTGCTATTATAAAAATGCCACAGAATTTGTTGGAGAATATATTTTTATCTGCATTTCAGAAAATGCCTTTTGGTTGTATTTATAGAACTGAAATTGCAGGGTTGAAGAAGTGAAAACATTTTTTAATGTCTTCATGCATACTGTTGCAGCATGGTATCACACTAAACCTTTGCCAATGCTGAGTATTCTTGTTTTTAAAATAATTCTAATTTGATGAACTAGAAATCAGAATCTCAATACTATATTTATTAGTCATCTACAGTCCCTCTTTTGTGAAATGTCATGTCCTTTGCTTATCTTTGGGATCTTAAATGGTTTTTCTTCTTATAGTTTAAGTTTTTATTGTAATATAGCCCAAGCTGGACTTGAACTTCTGGGCTCAAGCAATCCCCCTGCCTCAGCCTCCCGAGCAGCTGGTACTGTGGGTGTGCACCACTGTGCCTGGCCATTTTTCTTCTTCTATTTTTTATTTTATTAGTATTTTTTTTTTTTTTTGAGACAGAGTCTCGCTCTGTCACCCAGGCTGGAGTTCAGTAGCATGATGTCAGCTCACTGCAAACTCTGCCTCCCAGGTTCAAGTGATTCTTGTGCCTCAGCCTCCCTAGTAGCTGGGATTACAGGCGCCCACCACCGTGCCTGGCTAATTTTTGTATTATTGGTAGAGACGGGGTTTCACCATGTTGGCTAGGCTGGTCTTGAACTCCTGACCTCAAATGATCCACCCACCTCGGCCCCCCAAAGTGCTGGGATTACAGGCGTGAACCACTGCGCCCGGCCATTTTTTTTTTTATATGATCTTTTAATTTACTCGGGGATATTTATCTTTTTTCATATTTGTTGCAAATGTCTTTGAGAGGCTCTGGAGTCAGACAGACTTGCATGTGATTGCATTCTGACTTCACTAACTCCTACTTGTATGATACTGGGTAAATTACCGTAAAATGGAGATAAGAATAGTTGGTTAAAAAAAAAAAAAAAATGTAGAGAACTTTTTAAGCTCTCCTGAGCCGGGGCTGCGCTCTTCTAAGTGGGACTCCGAGCCTGGGCTATTTCTGGCTCTGGCACGGCTCCAGGAAGGCATCCGCATTTGCGACCAGGGGCGGCTGCGGTGGAGACTGGCCTGTCCTCAGCGCCCAGCACCGCCGCTCCCGGCAAACCGGAGCATGCACCGCAGGCCAGCGGCCGAGTTCGCCCATCCCAGCCATCACTTTTCCACCTAATCCTTAGAGAAGGGAAGATGAGCGAGTCGAGCTCAAAGTCCAGCCAGCCCTTGGCCTCCAAGCAGAAAAACGACGGCACTGAGAAGCGGGGCCGTGGCAGGCCGCGCAAGCAGCCTCTGGTGAGTCCCAGGACAGCGCTGGTAGGGAGTCAGAAGGAGCTCAGCGAAGTGCCAACACCTAAGAGACCTCGGGGCCGACCAAAGGGAAGCAAAAACAAGGGTGCTGCCAAGACCCGGAAAACCACCACAACTCCGGGAAGGAAACCAAGGGGAAGACCCAAAAAACTGGAGAAGGAGGAAGAGAAGGGCATCTCACAGGAGTCCTCACTGGAGCAGCAGCTTCCTTCTGGGACTGGACAGCTTTGATCCGCTCCCAACACCCCCCCACCGCCCCCCACCCCTTCCCCACACCCACCATCACCACTGCCTCTGGCTACCACCCTCATCTTCCACTTGCGCCTTCACCACCACACTACACAACACACCAGCCGCTGCAGGTCCCTATGGGCTGAGTGGGGAGGACTTTTCCTTTGGCCTCTTCCCACCCGCACCCCCCGTCCGCCCACTCATACACATGTGCCCTCCTGGACAAGGCTAATGTCCCACTTAGCCACACCCTGCACCTGCTGCATCCCCACTGCGTCCCTGATCCCTTGGTGGTGGGGACATTGCTCTCTGGGCTTTTGGTCTGGGGGCCACCTCTCTGCTCCTCCACTGTTGCCTCTGGCTTCCCATAGAGGGGCCTGGGAGGGTTCCCCTGGCCTTAAAAGGGGCCCAAGCCCCCATTCTGGCACACCCCACTCCACTGTCCTAGCAGCAGCAGGTGTGGCCCATGGAGGGGGTGCTGGCCCCCAGGATTCCACCAGCCAAACTGTCTTTGTCAACACATGAGGCTCACATCTTTCATCCTTCCCCACCTTCCCTAGTCCCTGCACTAGGTTGGACAGCTCCCATTGGCTACAGGAAAGCGGGAGGGGTGTGAGTCCCCTACTCCCTCTTTGCAGTGGCCCCAGCCCCCTTACCCTCTGCTTGGGGTCTGAGTACATATTGCAGTAATGGAGATGCGGTCACCTATTGTCCAGGTGAGGCCCATGAGCCCTGTGGCAGCTACCTGAGGTGGGCTGGGGCTGCTCCCCCAACCCTACTTTGCTTCTACCACTTGGCCATTTCCCCCTCCTCAGATGGGGCACCAATAACAAGGAGCTCACCCTTCCCACTCCCAGCCCTCCTGCTTCTGCCACCCCCCAAGGTTCTGGTTCCGTTTTTCCTTTGTTCACAAACTACCTCTGGACAGTTGTTTTGTTTTTGGTTCAATGTTCCATTCTTTGACATCCGTCATTGCTGCTGCTACCAGCACCAAATATTCATCCACGTTGCCTCCTGCTCTGCCCACGATCCCCTCCCCCAAGTTACTCTTCGTGGGGAAGAGGGGCTGAGGCATCGCAGCCTGGGTGACGGACTACTCCAGTCGGGGCCCTGCCCCTAGGATGCTGCAGCAGAGAGAGCAAGGGGGCCCAAATCCACCATAAAGCATGTAGGGGCCGCCTGCTCCCCCTGGTCTGTCAGGGAGGGGTAGCCATGATTTGTCCCAGCCTGGGGCTCCCCCTCTGGTTTCCTATTTGCAGTTACTTGAATTAAAAAAAAAAATCCTTTTCTGGAAAACAAAATGTAGAGAAGACTTTAAATAGCACCAATAATTCCAGGACTGTTTACTGAATTGTCTTTCTCAAGTAATTTGAACTCTCAAGAATTTTGAATACTTTGCTCATAAGGGCCATGAAGTTAAACCTTCACATTGCCTGGGCTTGCTCACTGTGTGCTCCTAAGCAAGGATGGTTAACTTCTGTCAGACTTCAGTTTCTTTTTTCTTTTTTTTTTTTTTTTTGAGACACAGTCTCGCTCTGTTGCCAGGCTGGAGTGCAGTGGCACAGTCTCTGCTCAGTGCAACCTCCATCTCCTGAGTTCAAGTGATTCTCCTTTCTCAGCCTCCCCACTTCAGTTTCTTTATCTGTCAATTGTGGTTAGTGGGCTGTTAATGAAAATTATTAGGTCAAACATCTACTAAGTATCCGTCACATAGTAGGCTCTTCGTCAATTAGCCCTTTTCTTTCCCACTAGACAACTTGAGAAAGCTTCCTCCTAGCCTATAGCTACTCTTCCGTTCCACTTCTTGGTTTCCTGCTCTGACTGCCCTGTTTTGTTCTCACAGAGGCAGGAGAGGCAGGTCCGAGACCGCGGGATGACCCGGTCCGCGGTCCGAGACCGCGGGGTGACCCGGTCCAAGGCGGAAAAAGTGCAGCCGCCCACTGTGCCAGTGCCGCAGGTGGATATTGTGCCTGGGCGGCTCAATGAGGCCGAGTGGATGGCGCTTACGGCCCTCGAGGAGGGCGAGGACGTGGTAGGGGACATCTTGGCCGACTTGCTGGCTCGAGTTATGGACTCTGCTTTCAAAGTCTACCTGACTCAGCAGGTGGGCCGGGATCCGGGTCCTTCAGACTCATCTCCCTCTCCCGCCCCTCCCTGCCGACCTGAGATCCTCTCTCGCCTCCGCAGTGCATTCCATTCACCATCAGCGAGGCCCGGGAGGCCATGCTGCAGATCACGGAGTGGCGCTTCCTGGCCCGGGACGAGGGAGAATCTGCAGTAGCTGAGGACCCCACATGGGGTGAGGACGAGGAGCCTTCGCCATGCACGACGGACTCCTGGGCTCAGGGTTCAGTGCCCGTGCTGCACGCGCCCACCTCGGAGGGCCTGGAGAACTTCCAAGGTGAAGTACACTCCTCGGGAGCCTCTCCGGACTCCTTTGCCATTACTCCTGCTCTCCCCTTTCCGACATCTCACTGCCCGAGTGCATTTCCCCAGGACCCTGGGAGCGTGGACCGGATCCCTTTAGGAAGGTCGTGGATGGGTCGAGGCTCCCAGGAGCAGATGGAATCTTGGGAGCCTTCTCCGGAGCTGAGAGTCACCTCGGCCCCTCTTCCCACATCAGAATTGTTTCAGGAGGCAGGGCCCGGAGGTCTTGTAGAGGAAGCGGACGGCCAGTGTAGCGGCCTCTCCTCGGCCGGCTCCTTGAGCGCGAGCTTCCAGCTGTCGGTGAAGGAGGCGCCTGCCGACGATGCCAACCCTTCTCTGGATCCGTACCTGGAAGCCAGCCCCCAGGCCTCAACCGAGAGGGGACACCCCTTCGGCTTCCATTTGGAAGCCTCGTTGGAGGACCTCTACTGTTGCATGCCCCAGCTGGACGTGGCTGGGGATCGGCTGGAACTCAGGTCAGAGGGGGTGCCCTGCATCGCCTCGGGCGTGTTGATGTCCTGCCCCTCTGTGGGCGGCGCCACCCGCCCCTCCGCGTCCTTCCAGCAGCAGCGGGCCAGGCCCTCGGATGTGCGGCTGAGCGCCCAGAACCACAGGATGCGCCGCAAGGCGGCCGTGAAACGCCTGGACCCTGCGCGGCTCCCGTGCCACTGGGTGCGCCCTCTGGCTGAGGTCCTGGTCCCAGACTCTCAAACACGCCCCTTGGAAGCCTACCGCGGACGCCAGCGGGGCGAGAAGCCCAAGGCCCGGGCCGAACCCCAAGCCCTCGGCCCCGGCACCCGTGTCTCCCCGGCAGCGTTCTTCCCTCTCCGGCCGGGCATTCCTTTCTGTGCCTTGGACTCGGGCCCCGCACTCCAGTTCCCCACTTTAAATTTAGGCCTATCGTCGCCATCCCTCGGGTCAAAGCTGCCATTCCCCAACTCCAGGATTCGCTTCCTCACCACACACCCGGTGCTCCCTGATGTGGCCCGCAGCCCCAGCCCCAAGCTGTGGCCCAGTGCCAGGTGGCCCAGCGGTTGGGAGGGGGAGGCCGAGCTGCTGGGCGAGCTGTGGGCTGGCCGGACCCGCGTGCCTCCACAGGGTCTGGAGCTGGCAGACAGGGAGGGCCAGGATCCTGGCAGATGGCCTCGAACCACACCCCCGATCCTTGAAGCCACTTCCCAGGTGATGTGGAAGCCGGTGTTGCTGCCAGAAGCCCTGAAGCTGGCCCCTGGTGTGAGCATGTGGAACCGGAGCACCCAGGTGTTGCTCAGCTCTGGTGTGCCTGAACAGGAGGACAAAGAAGGTAGCACCTTTCCTCCCGTTGAGCAACACCCCATCCAGACAGGTGCCCCAAAGCCCCAGGTGACTGTAGCACAGCTAATGAAAAACTCAGCCCCCAAAGTGTGGTCCTCTAAGCCTGCTGCCTCCGTCTGATCCCTGAGCCTCTGGCAGTGGTAACTGGCCCCTCCCTCTGCTTGCCAGAAATAAACACCTGAGTTGCCTTAGGAACTAGTCTGATGTCTCTTGTCAGTTTCTTCCAAGGGTGTCCACCCTCGCACTGAACCCCAAGGGGAGCAGTTATTCTACAGGCCTAGAAGAAGATAGAACCATGGTTCAGGAAATAACTCTGTCTCCACTCTTAGGAGACCCTGCATTAGGGCCATCACAGAGGCATTCTATGATGCCCATCGCAGAGGCATTCTATGATGCCCATCGCAGAGGCATTCTAGAGAAATCCCCGTCCCCCAAAGGAGTAGACATAAGGGCTGCCAGCGAGTCTGGCTCTGTAGAGAGAACTTCGAGTCTCCTTTCAGTAGGGGAGGAAGGAGAAGGCCCTGCATAAGCACAGAGTGATTCAAGATATGAAGAACTTGATTTCTTGCTTCCCTGGTCCCTGGAGCTTGGTCACTTCACCTTAGACTGCAAATCCAAATTTCACTTTTGAAGTTAAGGAGGAACTCTCGAATTCAAACAGTGTATTGAACAAACTCAAGAGTCAGTGCCTCCTTAAATTTTATCTTAGGCTCCACACCTGCCTCATTGCTAGTCTCCACTCTGCCTAGATTTATCCTGCACCCACTTCCTCCTACAGCATTTCCCCAGCAGGCCCAGGAAGTTTCTGCTATGTTGCTGTGGGCTGCACTCAGCATCCTGGTCTGGGGCGCTGACTCTGTCTTCCTTATTCCGGTCCTCTTCAACTACACGTGCAGCTCTGACGGAAGTCTCATCCCTGGGACCTCCAGTGCTGCTCCACAGATCTGACTGGGAAAACAGCCGTAGTGACTGGGGCCAACAGTAGTGAGTGCTCCTCCCACCCTGAATCCTCACTATGGGCCTCGGCCTCCAACAACTCTCACAGGGAAGGCAGGGAGGAGCATCCACTATCAACACCCTTGTCCCTCCCCCAGAGTGTCCCTTGTTCACTGTAGTCACCACCCAGCCAAAGTTGTCCTCCCACAGGCATCGGGAAGGTTGTATCCCAGGACCTAGCTCGGTGTGGGGCCCAAGTGATCCTTACTTGTCAGAGTAGGGAATGTGGACAGCAAGCCCTGGCTGAGATCCAAGCAGCCTCAAACAGCAACTGCTTCCTGCTTGGCGAGGTGGACCTTGGCTCCATCACTTCTATTCGGAGCTTTGCCCGGAGGCTTCTGCAGGAGAATCCTGAGATACATCTGCTGGTAAACAATGCTGGAGTCAGTGGTATGTGCCTTGGCTTTCTTCTCCAAACACGTTTCTGCAGCCTCCTTTCTAGCTCAGGAACTCTAAAACAGGTATCCTCAAAGCCTAACCTATGCAATCTCGCCAAAACACTCTAATCCATACCCTCCCCTAAAAAGCCAACATTGAGTTATAGCCTTAAACTTCATTGCCCCCATCTTCGCATGTACGTGCCCCTGTGGCATTTCTGCTGAAGGTGATATGTCCCTCCCAGACCTTGTCTCCCTCAAGGTGGTCCCTTTATCACTCAATGCCAGTGTTTTCATTTCCTCCCAGGATTCCCCAAGACACTTGCCCCAGAGGGCCTGGATCTCACCTTTGTCACTAACTATGTTGGGCCCTTTCTGCTCACAAATCTACTCCAAGGTAAGGAAGGATGGGCACCTTCCATGCTGCCCTCTTCCCTGTACCCCTCACATTCTAGTAACTGTCTCCCAGGACCACCTCTTGCCTCTTGGCACCCAGCTGCTTGCTGAGTGGTGATCCAACACACTTTTTGTGTCGCACATCAGGGAAGCCCAGCTGGCACAAGTCAGTATTAGAAGGCTGGTAGAAGAATCATTCAGCCCAAAATATAATCAGCAAGGGGATATGAGATCCCAGACCTCCTTCTCCCATCCCCTAGTTTTAGCCAGACCAGTAGAGTCAGTTTTTGCAACGAAGGCTTCTTGAGGGGGCACTAGGCACCAGAAATAGAGAAAGCAAGAAGACTCAGTTTCTATTCTCAGGGTCGGCCAGAGGTGTAGGCCATACAGATGATACAGTTGATACATTACTGCCTCGGGCCTAAGTCCTTTGAAGAGGCCCTTTCTGATTGAGAAAGTTTGGCTCCTCCAGTGAAAGTTTCGGGGAGTGGGTGGCAGGTACATTCTCCCTGACGTTTTCTCCTAGATTGTATAATAGCCCCTTTATTTTTTTATTTTTTTATTTTTTTTAAATTACTCATCCCCTTGCAATGTGATAGCCTCCTTAAAAGAAAAGCAATTTCTTTTTTGGTAATACATATCCAAAGTACAAAATTGAAAGTGTACAAAAGGATATAGAGGGTTGTTTGTTTGTTTTTTTTTTTTAACTATTTTTCTCTTCTGGTACATAAGCCACCTGTTCCCCTCCTGAGAGGCTACTACTGTTGCCAGGGTCTCACGTATCCTTTAGTGGTCAACTAAATTAATCCCAATTGGAAAGTGAACAAAGGCAAAACTCTATGCACCTGCAAGTATGATTGTTTTTGTCCCTTTCCACAAATTGTAACATTTTGGAATGTCACGACACTATCTGCATCTTGCTTAGTGACAGTTTGTTAAACTTCTTTCCTGTCTCATCTTCTCTTATCTATTCTCCCCACTGCCACATCTAGTAATCACCTTTCATCATGACACTTTCTTGCTTAAAATCCTTTGAAGGTACCCTCTCCTTTGTAGGATGAACTCTAAGCCCCTTATCTACACTTAGAAGGCCCTGTGCTAGGCCGGGCACGGTAGCTCATGCCTGTAATCCCAGCACTTTGAGAGGCTGAGGCAGGCAAATCACCTGAGGTCGGGAGTTCAAGACTAGCCTGAGCAACATGGAGAAACCCCGTCTCTACTAAAAATACAAAATTAGCTGGGCGTGGTGGTGCATGCCTGTAATCCTAGCTACTCGGGAGGCTTAGGCAGGAGAATTGCTTGAACCCAAGAGGTGGAGGTTTCGGTGAGCCGAGACCGCACCATTGCACTCCAGCCTGGGCAACAAGAGTGAAACTCTGTCTCAAAAAAAAAAAAAAGAAAAAACCCTCTGCTGACTGACAGCCTTGCCTTTTGCCCTTCCTTAACCCACCTCCTAGTCTCCAGCCAGACAATCTGCAGCTCTTGCACCACGGTCTGTTTTTTTTTTTACCCTCTGGTTGTGTTTTTGCACATACGGCTCCTTCTATCTGGAATATCCTTTCTCATCATGTTGGCCTGGCTAACTTTAGTTCACCTGCCAAGATGCAGCACAGATATCACCTCTGCTGTGGATCTTTCCCCAACCTTCACCTCCCCCAGTCTCTCCCATTTACGGGGCTCCATTAGCCCCCCTGTACACATCTCTGTGACTGCACTGATGTTGCTCTGTGAAGATCAGTCTCTCCAACTGAGCAGGGAGCCCTTTTGGTCTCTATGTCACTGTCTGCAAATTAAAACTCCATTGTCTTCTTTAAGAATAATTTTCTTTCCAGCAAATTTTGGCTAAATACCACCTGCTCAGTTTTTCATTTGTAATTTGTAATTTATTTAATTTTATTTTGTATTAATTTTTTTTTTTTTCTGGGGAGACAAGGAGCAAGTGTTGGAAGCAGCCCATGCAGCAGGCTGGCCTCCTGCTGAGTGATTCTTAATTTCAGTGTAAGGCTCAAAATAGTTTTAGCATTTTAAAAACAATACTGTAAACTCATATGTGACAACTATTTTTTATACTTTATATAATCCAGCCTTTTTTTTTTTTTTTTTTTTGAGACAGAGTTTCACTCTCGTTTCCCAGGTTGGAGTGCAGTGGCAAGATCTCGGCTCACTGCAACTTCCGCCTCCTGGGTTCAAGCGATTCTCCTGCCTCACCCTCCCGAGTAGCTGCGATTACAGGTGCCCAAGACCACGCCTGGCTAATTTTTTGTATTTTTGCTAGAGACGGGGTTTTGCCATGTTGGGCAGGCTGGTCTGGAACTCCTGACCTCAGGTGATCCACCCGCCTTGGCCTCCCAAAGTGCTGGGATTACAGGCATGAGCCACCACACCCAGCCAATCCAGACTTTTTTATATACTTACTGATATGGTTTGGCTCTGTGTCCCCACCCAAATCTCATCTCCAACTGTAATCCCCACATGTAGAGGGAGGGACCAGGTGGGAAGTGATTGGGTCATGGGGGCAGTTTCCCCCATGCTGTTCTTGTGATATTGAGAGAGATCTCACAAGATTTGATGGTTTTAAAGGTGGCAGTTTTCCCCTGCCTGCTCTCTGTCTCTCCTGCCACCATGTAAGACATGCCTTGCTTCCACTTTGTCTTCCGCCATGATTATAAGTTTCCTGAGGTCTCCCCAGCCATGCAGAGTTGTGAGTCAATTAAACTTCTTTTGTTTATAAATTACCCAGTCTCAGGTAGTATCTTAATAGTGGTATGAGAACAGACTAAAACACTTATGTACTATTTTAAACTTTTTTTTAAGATTTAACTTTAAGATTGTAATTTTGTTTTTGTTTGGAACATAGTTGGTTTTTTATTTACAATTAAACTTGTTAATAGTTTTCCAGTGATGACCTTCCCTAGCTTTGTTTCTTTAAAAACATTTTCTCAAGTACCTCTGCACACATATTTCTTTTCCCCCAAACCTAGCACCCTTATGTCCTTAGCACCTAGCTTAGTGTCTGCCATATTCCAGGTGCCCAATGAACATTTGTGGGATGGATAAATGAAGGAATGAATGTATAAATACATGAAAGCAACTTTCACAGTGTTTCCAGTTTCTCCTTCTCCTTCTTAGCCATCAGTGAAATAAAACATATAAATGAGGATCAATTAAGGTAGCTCCAACTAGCAAGTAGAAGAAAAGCAAGGCAAAACTCCAAACACTAATATGAAAGAAGAAGAAGATCATTAGGAAGGCAGCTAATAATGAAAATGAGGTCCCAGCTAACATTAAGCTCTCCTATGCCTAGCCCAGGTTTCTGGATATGGGCCCCACTGCCCCTTCTTAGAGAACCCTGCTCCCCTATCTTCTGGAGAAGCAGGTTGGGGAGTGAGCATGGGAGTTTACTCTAGAACTTGGATTGAAGGAGTGTGGTCCCTCCCATCTCTACCCAGGGGCCCTACAACGGGAAGGGTCAGCCCCAGTGGTGAATGTGTCTTCCATTCAGCATGCACATGGGTACATTGATGAGGGGCACCTGACAGGCTGGAGGCCCTTTGACCTTTAACCAAAACTATGACTGCAGCAAACTGCTATTGACTTCATTCACTGGAGAGCTTGCCCAGAGACTTCAAGGAACAGGTAACTGCCTCTGACACCCCTTACTCCACTCCCAGCACCACCTCCCAACCTTTCACATCTCCTTCCAACATGTCCTGTCCATAAAGTACTCCCAATGTGCCCCAAACCAGCATTTTATTACACTCCAACTATCATCTGTGTACCCTCTATTTCTCTCAACCCTGTATTCACATCATTTCAACCTTTTCCCACTCTTTTCATCTCCCACAATATTTCTTTCCTGCTGGTGTTTTCCAATACCAGCATCGTCCATCGTGTTCCTCCTACAGTTCACCCAACACTTCCAATACCCATCCTTCCTTACTGGCTTGGATACCATTAAGGTGAGCTATGGAGCACCAGTGTCCCCTGCACCACCCTCAAGTCACTGGTCAACACTACCCAACAGTCTTGGTAGGACCCTTCCCTTATTTGCACACTGCTGAACTACACTTATATCGGTCATCCTCCTCTCTCTTCACTTTGCACTCTCCTTGTGTCTCACCTTCTTAGGAATGACTGTGAGTGCTGTGGAGCCTGGTCTTGTATACATGGGGATTATGAGGCATTTCTCTTAGCCATGCCGCTTCCTCTTCTAGCTTGTCAGCTTCTTCATGATGGTGGGTGGGGGAAAGAACTGGTTTGGCCTAGAGGAGTGGGGCAGAGCTCAACTTCTCAGTGTGTCCCAGCAGGCCAAAGTTTGCCTGGCATGACTTCTTTTTCACTTCTCCCTCCCAACAGGATCTCAAACAAGGTGTAATCCCAGTCCTCTACTTGAGCTTGGCAGAGGAGCCGGATGGTATTTCTGGAAAATATTTCAGCAGTTCCTGTGTGATAACTCTTCCCGTTAAAGCCTGTCAGGATCCTCTTGTTGCCCAGAGCCTCTGGAATGCCTCAGTCCGACTGACAAGCCTAGTCAAGATGGACTGACCCTCTGTGACTTCTGCCCTAACTTGCCACCCTGCCTCTAACTTCCAGCACTTACTCTGATTATGCCCTTTGTTTGCTGGCTTCTAGGACCAATTACTGTCCAGTATAATGACCACTTCCTCTGCCTGTTGGCTTAGTGATGACTTGAGAGCCAAGAATAGTCAGGGGCCAGCTGCGATGGCTCACAACTGTAATCCTAATGCTTTGGGAGGCTGAGGTAGGCAGATTGCTTGAGCTCAGGAGTTCACGACCAGCCTGAGCAACATGGCAAAACCCCATCTCTACAAAAAAATACAAAAATTAGCTGAGCAGGGTGGTGTGTTCCTGTGGTCCCAGTTATTTGGGAGTGTAAGGTGGGAGGATTACATTGAGACCGGGAGGTCGAGGCCGCAGTGAGCCATGATGGTGCCACGGCACTCCAGCCTGGGTGACAGAGCAAGAACCTGTCTCAAAAAGAAAAAAAAAAAAGAATAATTCACACAGTTTAATCTTCCACTTTATTGCCAGCTAGCTGGTGGACGTATTCATCTTTTGGGCACTAGGATCTCCCAACCTACTGAGTGCCGTGGCGGGTTATGGTGACTTGAAGTAAAACTCCTTCCAGGGAGCATTAGGGGTACCAGTAAGAAGGGAAACTTTGATTTGTACCTCTTGATTCCCAGACCTGTGCTTCTTGCCTATGGGGAAGACAGCCCCACACAGTGACGTCTGGATTAAGGCATATACCACATCCTGTAGCACAGCACCCCAACCTCACAGGGAGTTGTCTCCCAGCTAGTATTGTACTGAGCCTGCTCTGGGTGATGAGTCATAAAATCCAGTTAATTTAGGGAGTATGAGCCTATTGCTCCTTTTCTGGGATCTTTGTTCATGTATATAAATTTTAGAATCAGCTCTTTGAATTTCACACACACACACACACACACACACACACACACACACACACACACACGCACACCCTGTTGGGGATTGCATTGAATCTATAGATCTACTTGGGAGGATTGACATTTTTATGAGATTGAGTCTTCCTAACCATGGACAAGGTTGACTCTTATATCTATTTAAATCTTCTAAATACCTGTACAAAACTTTAAATAATTTTATCCACAAAGATCTTGTACAGAAGTTTTACTGCATTTATATTCAGGCACTTTCATTTTTATGCTATTATAAATGATATTTTAAAATGTGTATATCTGTTGATGGCTGTGTGAAACCTCAGTTCTTAGTTTAAAAGAATTTAAACAAGGGACACACAGCAAAAGAAGTGCAGCATAGAGTAATTTATTGCAAAAGAAAAAGAATATTTTGAAAGGTAGGTGCAGAACAGACAGTACACCGAGAAAGAGAGAATTCAGGGCAGGCTGCTCATAAGGATGAGACAGCAAAGACTGGCACTAGGGAGACTCTTATGGAAGCCTGACATGATTATTCATGAGGTGGGAAGAGGTGTTACTAGTAAGCAAGTTCTGGGTGGTCCTCTGGGTGTGGATGCACAGTAGCTGTATATGCTTGTTCATATGTCACATGTCTCATTAGCATCTTCAATATCCAGGGGTGTGCTTTTTAGTAATAAAATGAGCAAAGGGTCAGTTTGAGGACAGGTAAATCAAACTGCACATGCTGTCTACAGGGGAAATTCCCTACCGAAGATAGCTTTGCTTGAATGAGCTCAGTTACAATGCATATGCTGAGGTTTATTGTGTTGATTGTACAGTCACCACTGTTGCTGCCTTGACTACTTGGTCACTTCCTTGACGACCTCTCCTGCCTCATATTGATCTTACATCAAACAACTTTATTAAGTTATCTAGTTCTAATAAGTTATCCATAGATTCTCTTGGTTTTTCTTCATGGACAATCACATCATCCAGGAATAATCACAGTTTTATTTCTTCCTTTGTAACTATTCCAACTTGTATTTCTTTTTCTTTTTTTTTTTTTTTTTGAGGCAGAGTCTCGCTCTGTCGCCCAGGCTGGAGTGCAGTGGCGCAATCTCGGCTCACTGCAAACTCCGCCTCCTGGGTTCACGCCATTCTCCTGCCTCAGCCTCTCCAAGTAGCTGGGACTACAGGCGCCCACCACCACGCCCGGCTAATTTTTTTGTATTTTTAGTAGAGACGGGGTTTCACTGTGGTCTCGATCTTCTGACCTCGTGATCCGCCCGCCTCGGCCTCCCAAAGTGCTGGGATTACAAGCTTGAGCCACCGTGCCTGGCCTTTGTATTTCTTTTTCTAGAAAACTTTAATAGATTTTCTAGTATTGAAACAACCTTACATTTCTGGAATAAACCCAACTTTGTAATAGTGTTACCTTTTTTATGCATTGCTAAACAGCCTGCTCATTTTTGTAGAACTTTTTACTATGTTCATAAAGGAGATTGGCCCAAATAAATAAAAAGAAAAAAGAAAAAATAATAAAGGAGATTGGCCTGTATTTTTCCTTATTTATGTGGAAATTGCCTAGTTTTGCTGTTATGAGTACTTTTTTTTTTTTTTGAGACACTTTCTCTCTGTCGCCCAGGGTGGAGTGCAGTGGCGCGATCTAGGCTCACTGCAACTTCTGCCTCCCGGGCTCAAGCAATTCTCCTGCCTCAGCCTCCCGAGTAGCTGGGATTACAGGCGTGAGCCACCGTGCCCAGCCTAGAATTTTTAATCTACATATTTAACTTAATGTCTTTAATCAATATCTTCATTCGTCTTTAAAACAATTCATAGATTTTAGAGTTCTTTAACATTAATAATTCTCTTTGAATTTATACATTTTTGTAACCCTATATTTTAATTCTACTATTTTATTAATCTCACAAATCAGATATTATTATTATTATTATTATTTTTTTTTTTTTGAGACTGAGTTTTGCTCTTGTTGCCCAGCCTGGAGTGCAATGGCGCAATCTCGGCTCACCGCAACCTCCGCCTCCCAGGTTCAAGCAATTCTCCTGCCTCAGTAATCTCGAGTAGTTGGGATTACAGGCATGCACCACCACGCCCGGCTAATTTTTTGTATTTTTAGTAGAGACGGGGTTTCACCGTGGTCTCGATCTCCTGACCTCGTGATCCACCCGCCTCGGCCTCCCAAACTGCTGGGATTACAAGCGTGAGCCACCGCGCCCGGCCTATTTTTCTTTAATTGAAGGAGATGGAAGACATTTCTACTAAAATTATAGATACATTTATTATTTGACCAAGATGTATCCTACAGATATGCCTGCTCACATATGGAATGTCATTATGTTCAAAGTGATTCATTGCAACATTGTAATACTAAAAGACTGGAAATAAAGTATGTAACTAGAAGAAACCGGTTAATAAATTATGTGTATCCATGCAATAGAGTACTAAGCAGCTGAAAAACAAATGAGGAAGATCTCTAATTTATTTATTTAGAAAGATTTTCAGGATAGGTTGAGTGAAGAGAACTTATGCCAAGTGTATCTAGCACGCTACATTTGGCATAAGAAATGAGAGGAGTAAGACTATATATTCATATGAGCTTATATTTGCACAAAACACTGAAAAGATAAACAAGAAGACACTAATAACAAGCGTTACCTGTAGCAGGCAAGGGGGATGGAGTCGACGGGAACCAGGGTTGAAGGGAGGTTTCTCTGTGTATATTCTAAAATAGTGTTCTGAATTTTGAACCATGTAAACGTCTATCTATTCAAAATAATAATTATACATATTTAGAAGGTGAAATAGGGAAAAGGGGGGAGTAATAAAGGGGATACTCAATGCATCCCTTCTACTGCTTACTGCCTCTCACATCAACTTTATGAATTTTTCAGTTTGTTTTAAATCTGAGATTAACTGAAATAAATATAACATTACAATAGTTATATTTCTGGCTCTTTACATGGGTTAACTTAATCCTTCTAGCAACATAATGAGATAGGTACCATCATTAACATTCTCACTTTAACAAATAAGAAAACAGAGGCACAGAGAGGGTAAATAACTAACTCTAGATTTCACACAGCTAGTAAATTGCAGTTAGAATTTGAACCTAGGCAGGTGCGGTGGCTCATGTCTGTAATTCCAGCACTTTGGGAGGCCAAAGCGGTTGGATCGTTTGAGCACAGGGGTTCGAGACCAGTCTGGGCAACATTGTGAAACCCCCGTCTTTCCAAAAAAAAACGAAAATTAAAAGGGCACGGTGGTGCGCGCCTGCAGACCCAGCTACTAGGGAGGCTGAGAGGTGGGAGGATCGCCTGAGCCTGAGAAGTCAAGGCTGCAATGAGCCATGATTGTGCGTGCTACCGCACTCCAGTCTAGGCAACAGAGCGAGACCTTGTCTTAAAAAAAGAAAAAAAAGAATTTGAACCTATGTCTAAAATTTTAAAATGCCATTATGTAAATTTGTATTTTACATTCCCATCATAAGCGCATAAGAATGCCTGTATCCCCATATGACAGGTAACAACTGAATAGCAGCAAAATTTAATGTTCTCCCCTAGGCTAATGGAGGAGATATTGTTTATCGCTATTGTTTTAATTAGCAGTTTAACACTTGGAAATGAGTCCTCCAGACCTTCTGCGCTTTCTCCCCTCTGCCGAAAGAGGGCACTCGCCACGACACGCCGATTTCTTATGGTCCTAATAGGCGTCCCAGGCACAGTGCGCGTGCGCTTATCCTGTCCCAGGTGTCCAGCTTTGTGCCTGATTGATGTAATCCCGGCTGCGGTCGGCGCGCAGTTTTCAGTCAGGGCGGAACTGCGGGAAAAGAGCGTTCACTGGACCCAGAACGCCTCTGGGCCTCCGGGCCGAAGGGTTCTGGGCGGTCCTGGAAGGGTCTGGCGGCGAGTCGGGCAGCCCACGAGGGCGGGGAGGGCGGGGCCGGACCCGCAGGGTCCTGGGCGTCGGTCGTCGGTGGGGCCGGAGCTGGGCGCGGAGCCCCTGACAGTGCAGGTACGGAGACGCGACCCTGCCAACCGTCTGCTCCGCCGGCCCCCTAAGTGTTCGTGAGGTTGCCGGCGGTGGGCTGGGGACCGAGCCCGGTGTGCGGGGCGGGGACTGGCAGGGATGGGCTGGAGCAGGGGTGGGCGCTTGCCGGGGTCTGGGGGCTCCGCCCGAGCGTTTGCCCCGAGGCCGGTCTGACCCACCTCAGCTCTCCAGCCTAGCAGTGTTCTCTTGGGATCAGAGTGACTGCGCCTTAGAGTTCCTCCAGAACTGCAAGGGCCTCCCCTCCGTTCCTGCGAGCGTCTGAGGCGCCCCTGAATCCATACTGAGCTACAGGTTTCCTGTGGGCACATGGTTGAGAAATTCGTGTCAAACGGGGAGTAAAATCGTAAAGGACTCACAGCATGGGAGTCTGGATAGGGCTTGTGTGTGTGATCCTACTCCTGGGGTCCGCCTTAGCTGGCAGGATGATCCTTGAGGTCATCTTGCGCATCCCTTGTCTTTAGACAGAACCACAGCTAAATCACACAGATAAGGATCTCTGCTGTTTTAGAGGCAGGGATTTGAAAACTTACCCTCATTTATTGCAGTGAGGAGAGCAGCAAACCCATGTTGACCACTGGCTACTCAGGTATACTTAAAGTACCGAGAGGCGAAGAGCTAGGAGGTAGAGATTGACATCCTTTACTTAATGTATTGCCAAAGCCTAAGCTATGAGATGTTAAAAGAGATAATGATAACCTTATTTTTAAAAAAGCATTTTGTTTTCTAAAGCTGTTGGAAAATTCGTAGTTAAACTTTACTACAGAATATTGCAGAGCCTTTAATATGCTAAGAATATTTACCATGAATCTCCAACTGGGGGTATGGTATGTAGAATTTCGAAATTTTTACTAGGATATACTGTTATTCTTGGGTGATGCCTCTGGCTAACATGTGGAACCGTTTGGGAATTGGAGTTCCAGAATTAGAAATTCAGGATTTAGAAGGGGCAGTATGGGTCAGTGCGTTTTGAGTTTTAATGGCGTGCACGTGTAATGAGATCTCGTTACGGTACAGATCCTGATTGGTTCTGCATTTCTAACAAGTTCCCAGGTGATGCTAATACTGCTGGCCCATGGAACACAACTGAGTAGCAAAAATGTAGATCACTGGATTGAAAGTTAGAGACCATGTTTTCCAGAACAGATGTGCTGCCTTGAGAGAGTCACTTTATCTGTCCAGGTCTATAAGACAGGAGTCTGGACTACAAGATCTCAAATATTTCTTTCAGATTTAAAATTCTGTGAGTCTAGTCGAGTTATCCCTGTAGTGTTGAATTCTATCCAAAATATTCTTGCCAATTTGGCAAATTTTGCAGCTTGGCTTGAACATTTAAAATAATGGGGAATTATCTACATACAGGGCATCCCATTTTATTCTTGGAATAGCTCAAGAAGGAAGTTCTTCATGTTGCTGAAATACATCTCTGCAACTTCCATGCTGTTGGTCCTAGATTATCTCTTAACAATCAAACAAAAAAAGTGTTACCTGTCTTCCTAAAAAGTTGACTCCAAGTGTTAGATGACAGCTGTGCCTACTATGATTTTTCTAAGCGGAATTGTATTTAATTCTTCCATTATGTTTAAGAAATCCCTTTCTTAAACTTGTCTTTGTTCTGTGTGGAGTGTAGTGGGGCTTTGGCTGGACTTTGAAGGATGGGTGTGGCTTGCAAGACTAGAAAAGTATCTTAAGCAGCTGACAGTGGTGCAGAGATGGGACTGCATCTGTTGAATCCAGGGTTGTTTGATTACAGTAAGAAATGAGATTATCAATGAAAGATGTCTGGCAGATGGGTGTAGGGACAAAGCAGTATTTTAGCAGATGTATGTGCTTTAATGTGATGTATAAGGTGGTTGTAACTAGGGAAGGAGGGGGAGACAGGGAGCTGGATAGGCTTCACATTAGCAATATTAGAGAATTTAGGTTGATAATAATAATGCCTTATATTTATGTATGACACTTTACAGAACTTTTCTCAGGCATGATCTCATTTGATCTAATATTCCTACGAGGTAGGCAGAGCAGCTGTTATGCTGTTTTGTAGATGATGCACCAAAGAGGGTAAATGATTTGCCTTAATTTTCAAAGCTATTGCATGGCAGACTGAAGTAGTGATAGTGATAATGGAGGAGAAAGGAAAGATGCAGGAGGCAGTACTAAGGACGAATTGATAAGTGGGGCCTGACTGACCATGAGGGTACAAAGGAGAAGAAATTGTTGGAGTCAAAGTAGTTGGGTGAATCATAATACCATTGACAACTGCCGTTCCAGGTTTTACTCTGCCAGCTCTATCATTGCTAGCAGCTACTTGGAGTTATAGGTTGAGAGGGATTATAGATGATTCCCAGGTTACTTGGCCTGTCTACAGCTACTAGGTGATACTGGGGGCACTTGGGCTATCCGTCCCATACCAAGGAAAATAGGAACTCGGTCCTCAGTGTCCCCTGTAGAGGTAAGAGCTGGAATATTGCCAGATTCATATCTATATTAAGGTCCTTGCCATCCTGGAGACTCTGACTTTGGCTTTGTATCATTTTCCTTTTGAGATTCAGGCTGATGTTAGTTGAATGTGGTCAAGGGACAGGTTAGCTATTTAGTCTGGCCTCCCCAAGGGCTTCACTACAGCAGAGCATGGGCCCTTGCTGCCCCAAATCCTTCCTAATGCTGTTTCCCAGGAGATTTGCACCTCAGCTAGAGCTGTCTCTGTGGTTCTTTTACCTTGGAAGTATACGAGATTGAGATTTAGTGTCACTACCGAATTCCACAGGACCTAGGGCTGTTCCTGCACTTTTAGTTTCTTAGGCTTCTATCTGGAGTGGAAAGAGCCATGTTTACTGAGGATTGGGGGAGAGATGTGTGTGTGCATGTATATGTGCACGAGTGGTGATTTCCCCAATGGTGGTGGTCTTCAAGAGTGGAGCTACTCTCAGGGAAAGCTGTCAGAGCCAATTTATATCCTGAGTGTGGTGTTGGTACAGGCATCTATTCAACATTGAATACCTTGTCTGTGCAAAGCCCTATGTCAAGTGCTTAGATACTGAGATGGATACAATCCTCTGTCCTGGAGGAATTCATAGTAGAGTAAGAGATGATATTTTAAATAGAATGTGGTATTGAAAGGGAGATATGTCTCAAGTGCTCTGTGAGCGCAGAGGAGGGAATGATTAGCTCCACATGGAGAAGCCAGGAGAGTCTTTAGGAAAGAGGTGAGAATTGGGCTGAGCCTTGAAGGATGAGGAGGAAGAATTGTCCTGGTGACATTTGTAACATTTGCAGATGCATAAAGGAAAAAGGCAGATAGATCCAAGTGGCTGGAATAAAAGAGAACTTTGGTGATTGATGCGACCAGATTCATAATGAAGCCACATTGTTTTATTTTGTTTTGTTGTTTAGAGATGGGGTATCACTATGCTGCCCAGGCTGGAGTGCAGTGGCTATTCACAGGCAAGATCATCACGCACTACAGCCTTGAACTCCTGGCCTCAAGTGATCCCCCTCAGCCTCCTGAGTATAGGTGGGTCTGCAGGCTGCTGTGCCAGTTTGAGGCCAGTTTTGTTTTGTTTTGTTTTTGAGATTGAGTCTTGCTCTGTCAGCCGGGCTGGAGTGTGGTGGTGCGATTTTGGCTCACTGCAACCTCCTGAGTAGTTGGGACTATAGCTACTACAGCTGGGACTACTCAGCCTCCTGAGTAACTGGGACTATAGGCATGCACCACCATGCCCAGCTAATTTTTGTATTTTTAGTAGAGACAGGGTTTCACCATGTTGGCCAGGCCAGGTCTCAAACTCCTGGCCTCAAGTGATCTGCCCGCCTTGGGCTCTCAGAGTGCTAGGATTACAGGTGTAGCCACCGTGCTTGGTCAAGGCCAGGTTGTTAATGGCCTGTAGTGCAGTGCTAAAAAGATTTCATTTTGTGGGCAGAGAAGCCACTGGAGACTTTTAGGCAGGAAGATGACATGATTGTATTTTGGGAAGCTAAATGTGGAAATAGACTGAAGGGGAAGAACCTGGTTCAGGGACATCGGGAGACTCTTGTAATATCATAGACATGGTTTAGGGCTGAGCTAAGGATTAGGTCAGTGGGGATAGAGAGGACAGGATGAATCTGAGAGATATTGGAGAAACAGAATTAACCAGACATAATGACTAAATTGGTTGTTGAGAACAACAGAGGGAGTTGTTGCGGATGACTCAGTTTTCTATTTTGAGTGGATGGTGGTGCCAATAGCAAAGAGAGAATATAGAAGAGGAACTTTTTTTGTTGTTTTTTTTTTTGGTGGGGGAGATACCAAGTGTGTTTTGGGTCATATTGAACTTGAAGGCTCTGTGGCAGTTAGCAGACAGTGAGATATGAGTCTGAAGTTCAGAAGAGTTTCTGTCTAGGGGCAGTAAGTATGAGTGGTAGTTGAAGTGGGAATGGATGAGGTCTCCCAGCCACGCTTATAGAAGGCTGAAAATAATGACAGAGGAGATGAGAAGGATTGACGTGCAAGGGTAGGAGAGAATGTTGCCCAGGAAGCTAGGAAA
This sequence comes from Hylobates moloch, assembly GCF_009828535.3. Taxonomy (NCBI): domain Eukaryota; kingdom Metazoa; phylum Chordata; class Mammalia; order Primates; family Hylobatidae; genus Hylobates; species Hylobates moloch. Next base: position 9,055,046 of record NW_026652290.1, on the reverse strand, counting down.
GGAGAAAATTCCAGGAAAAGGATTGACAATCTCAGTTGCTACAGGGGAGGTCAAGTTAGGATGAGCTTGGGAAATGCACCTTGAGGTTGTGTAGAACATTGGGGTCACCAGGACTCTTTTAAAGTGTGAGCAGCTTCAGTGGAGTGGTAGGGATGGAGCCAGATAGCAATGGATCGAGAAGTAGATGGGAAGTGAAGATAGAGAATGTGTACTCACTTTGAGTAGTTCAGCAGAGAAAGGAAGAATACAGAATGGTGGCAGCTTGTGGAGGAGGTAGCAGGGACTTGTTTTTCCTAGAATGGAAGAGTCTTGTTTATGGGTTTTCTGATGCCATGTAAGATCCAGTAGAGAGGGTGCAATGAAGACACAAGAGAAAAGACGATTGCTAAATCAGGTCCTCAGAGGAGAGGGGAAGGAGTGGGCCTTGAAAAGAAGGAGATACCATTTTCTTTAAAGAGGAATGTTGGAAGAAAGGAAGGAATTTAGGAAGAAAGAGATAATGACATATGCATGCAGATATATCTAAATTTGCAAAGAAATTCTTACCTAATAGGGCCAGTTTTCTTTTTCAGCAAGGTTATCTGCTGAGAGGTGGGGATGCTGGTGTTGGCTTGGGTGGGAGTAAGGACTTGAAAATGGTAAAGGAAGTTTGAAACAACTGTTAAGAGGAAAGAGGAAGACAGTGGAATTGAAATAAGCTCCAAGAGTGTTGAGTACCCTCTGAAGTGAAATTCTACACTATAAGCCTCGCCTTCATCTTTCTCATAATAATAATGGCTGACATTTATTGAGTGCTTTATACAAGGCACTGTCCTAAGTGCTTTTCAGGCATTCTCATGTGATTTTTACAACAATCCTGTTAGAAAGTTATTGTTATTATCCCTTTCTTCCAGAAGAGGAAATTGAGGCATAGAGGATCAGTAGCACTTGTATTTGATGAATCTCTTACCTCTGCAGAAATGGATTCCTTTCCCTGAGGCATCAGAGAAGACAGAAATTTAATCCCAACTCCCAGTTTCTGGACCTTGAGAGCCTAGAGTCTAGGGTTGCTAAGGAGGGAATCTTACCATGCCAGTTTGTGGGCGTGATGGTGGCATGGAGGGGGCAGGACAGTGGGATCAATGTTGCTGTCAGCTTTTGACAACTACATAGGGAAACTCGGATATTCTTGAGTGATTTTTCCGGCATCCTGACTGGAAAGACAAGTGACTGATAGTGATTTGTCAGGTATTGTGGGCTGAGATTGTGTCATCTGAGAGGTGAATAAGAAGAAAGACCTTGTCCCTGTTCCTATCGCCTAGAAAAGGATAATTTTTTCTTGGCAGAGAGACTAGGCAGATCTAAAACCTTATATAATAACATAATGATTATTAACTCACCTTATGTGTTTTCTCAGTTTGTGTGACAGATACAATTTGTAGGTAAGCTGTATACCTGACTTGAGTGAAAGGAGAGAGTGATGGGATGGCGTGGATGGAAGAGAAACGGACTTACCTTTTCCTGCTGCAGCCACTGAAGCATCATCTCTGTGTCCTTCCTTTTGAGGTTGCCATGGATACGCCTTTGCATGGTGGTTTGAGGAGATTGATTTCCATTATGATCAGATGATGACGTGGGTTTAAAAAGAGAAAGGATGGAATGCTCTGCTTTTGGGGAGTGGCCGGCGAGCTGCCCAAAAGGCAGAGCCCAGTACAGCCGATGGGGCTGTGGCTTTGTTGGCTGCTTTGGCTTTTGCTGAAGTTGTGAAATGGTGCATCTCTCTCTTTAGAGCGCAGGCTCAGAGTTCCCTGTCTACAGGGTCCTAGTGCCAGGAACTTGCTGGTTGATTCAGGGGGAGGAATCATCAGGAACTTCGAACAGCCTAAGTAGGACTTCTGATACTGAGAGGATTGAGGTTCTTGAGTGCAGGGCTGAGTGCCTCTTGCCTTCCTGCAGAAGTTCCTATATTGAAGATAAGTGAAGCATATAGCATAGCTTTTCTTCTTGACTCTTAGAGGTCTGGGCCCTTGGAGGTGGGCCTGGAAGTCACTGGATATTTCTGGGGAAAGGGGACATTTTGAGATGGAGTAGAGCTGCATTCAGAGTGGGAGTGGGTTTGTAGACTTTTTTTAGGGTAATGAGGAGCTGGAGAAGGGAAGGAAGTCCGTTGAGTGTGCAGGCCTTATCTATGAAATCTAGGACCTAGGAACAAAAAGCTCTGTGCATGTTGTCTTCTGGGGTCCTGTGAATATCTGGAATCCAGCTTTCCAAGCTTCCAGTCTCCCAGCCTCCATTTACCACTCAGTAAGCAGACCTTTTCCTTTCTGACTCCTGAAGGACTTAGGTCCACGCTTATCTCTTCCTTACTAGTGCTTTCAGAGATGTATAGTTTTGCCTTGCTGTCAGACTGCCTGGGTTTCGGACAAGCTCCTCTAGAAGTGGGAAAGCAGGGAAAGCAGACAGTTGGGTTAGCCCAGGATCAAGGTTTGATAAGGTGAGACAAGAGGAGATCAAGGTATCAAAGGATGCTGGGGTGCCAGTAAAAGCAAGGCAGAAATGGTTCAGACAGGGGAGAAATGGTAGAGATGGAAAAGAGGCTTTTCCTCCTCACTTTCTCCTTTTTCATTCTCCAAAATCTTATTTTCCTATAATTTCCTGAAATTTCTCTAAGACTATTGGCAGCTTATTTATCAGACAGAGATTTCCCCCTCCTCTCTTCTCATTTTTCTAGATATTTTAGTGGTATTTAATATCATTGGAGAGGAAAATGGATTAGAAATCCAAGAGGTGTCTGTCTCCTCCCTGGCTGGGATAACATTAACCCAGGATTGTCCTATGGGATATGGGCCTGGGCCCAGTAATGCTGTGGAAGGAGCACCTACCTGTAGAGATATTCAGATGTGCCCCGCTGCCGTTTTTTGGCTGTGAGACTTGGGCAAGTCATTTGACTTCTGAGACACGGTTCTATCATCTGTGGAATGGAGAGAATGGAATCTGTTTTGGCTACATCACAGGTTCATTTTTGAAGGAGATAGTGAAGTACATGTATTCGTGTATACAATTAAGTTTTCCCCAGAGAAGGCCCTAAGAACAGGACGCATTTTCTCTCTCCTAACATGTTGTTTCCCCTCCCATTTTTTCAGTTCTGTTAATGTTTCAATTACTGCATTTCTCATTCTTGAAAACTCCTGAGTTTATTTATTCATTTACTTATTCATGCATTCATTGACCCATCCATTTATCCTTGCAGCATTTGAGTTCCTACTGTGCGCAAGTCATCATGGATATTCCCTTAAAATAATGAATGAAGATGTTATCTACCATTTGTTGAGCACACAGACATTGTGCTAAATGCTTTACTTAAATCTTATTTAATCTTCAAAATGTCCTTGTGAGGTAACATTATTTCTTCCTTTTTGCAGTTGAGGTAACCGGGACTCAGGAAGTTAAATATCTTGCTCAGAGGAGAACCAAAGGTGTATTCAGATCTGTCTCCAGAGCCCATGTAGGCCTGCTGCCTCTTTCCTCATGTTTGATCTATTATAGGGCCTTCTCAGGGCTTTTTTGGTACTGTCTCTGAATTGGCCTCTTTCTTCTCCTCCTGATCCTGGTTCAAACCTTCCTTACCCTGTGTGAAATATTGCAGCAGCCTCCTTGCTGTTATTCCTGTCTTTGCCAGGTTGCTCCTGCCTGCACTCCATCCTGCAGGTGTCATCAGTTTGATCTTCCTAAAATAGTTTTCACTGTGCAGTCTCCTGCTCAGGAACAAGACTGCCTTCCTGTTGTTCCTGGATCAAGTCCGTCTGTGTCGGCCTGATGTTAAACTCCTTGCCTACCCACAGTTACCTCCCAGTACATTGCAATGTTAAGATGTTTATTTATTCAGTAAATATTTGACCATGAGCTACTTACTGGCTTTTGGAACATAAGTAGGAAAAGGTGTGGGATATGCTTCAAAAGGCTTATAGTTTGATGGAATAACTCATCTAGAATTCGTTACTTCAGCTAAGCTAGTGTTCTTTACTATTTGCTAGTCAAGCAAAGTTATTTCTGCCTCTGTTCATACTGTGTTCACAACTTACAGGGCTTTGTAGGCCTTTCCACATATTTTTTAAAATCCCCATAATTCAAGGCATGCTTAGGTACCACCTTTCTTTCTAGTTCACCTCTCTCCTGTCTATAATTTCTTATAATATTTATTGTGTAGATGTATATACCATTTTACCATTTAGTATCATGTCAGGTAATTCTTTGCACTTCTATAATTTCTGTACTTTTTACAAGGTACTTTTTTTTTGAGTCCCAGTCTGTTGCCCTGGTTGGAGTGCAGTGGTGCGAACTTGGCTCACTGCAACCTTCACCTCCTGGCTTCAAGCGATTCTCATGCCTAAAGTCTCTCAAGTAGCTGGGATTATAGGCATGCGCCACCACACCCAGCTCATTTTTGTATTTTTAGTAGAGATGGGGTTTCACCATGTCGGCCAGGCTGGTCTTGAACTCCTGGTCTCAAGTGAGCCACCGGCCTCAGCCTCCCAAAGTGTTGGGATTACAGGCATGAGCCACCACACCTGGCCTACAAGGTACCTGTATGTGCTTTAGCTTTTTTGAACCTCATGATACTGACGTAGATATGGCAGATATTATTTCCATTTCATAGGAAAATAAACAGATTCCAAGAAGTTAGGGGACTATTGATACCTATGTGGTTAGTGAGTTGTGAGGCTATTTTTAGATCTGAGCTCTTTTGAATTTTTGAAGGCAGTGTGGCCTACAGGAAGAGCAGGGCCTTGGAAGCCTAGATATGTTTGTGGTAATGGTGAAGGGTAGTAGAAAGCACAGAGGGCTCTGGGTCAGGTTGTTTCCAGTTTTGGCTCTACTCCTCACAGTCTTTGTAACTTCAGGGAAGTTGCTCAGTTCTCAAAGCCTCAGTTGCCTTGTCAGCATCATCCCCGGTCAACCTCTCAATGGGGTTATTGTAATGTCTATATATGGTGACATTGTTCTTAGCTAACTTTTATTTAGCACTTATTAAATACCAGGCGGTGTCCTGGATGCTTTGTATGGATTATCTCAGCTAATCCTCATGATACCTCTCTGAGATATGTTCTTTGTTACTTCCCTGTGACAGATGAGGAAATTGAGGCATAGAGATGTTAAGTAACTAGACCAAGTTTATGTAGCTACCCAGTGGTAAAGCCAGGAAAGTAGCCTGAGTCTAGAACCGGTACTCAACCATGGTTCTATAAAATGTCTTTTTTAAAGGTGTCCTGTAGACTGTAAAGTGCCCCGAACATGTGAGGTCCAGGCTGCAAGGTTGTGCCTGGCTCTGCCCACCTGTGTAATGGTGAATAGGGAAAGGAGGGGGCAACATGGAGATTTTGCAAAGAGGAGAGAGAGGATTTCCTAGGGGGTCTGGCCAGGACTGAAGATATGGAATTGTGTTTTGGGGCCATATTTCTGAATGTTGGCTATCATTCTACTGTTGGGCTACCTGGCCTATCTTAAGAGGGTAGAGCGGGGTAAAGTCACTGTTCTGCCAGTGAAGTAAGCCCAGTGCAGAAAAGACAGGCGTCCCTAGGCTCAAGGGAACTAGATCCATACCATACTCAGTGGAGCCATAGGTCAGACCCCAGGCCAACCTTGTTGGCTGTGTAGGGGCAGGGACCCTGGTCTTTTGGTTCCTAGCCCAAGATAGATGGGCCAGTGAATGAAAGCAGTATGGTTACATAGTCCCTTGGAGACCTCTCATTAGAATGCATAATCTCATTAAATTTAAACATTTCTAATTATAAAAGTAATACATGGTTATTGAAGAATTTTTGTGAAATACAGAAGCATAGAAAATAAACCATTTCATTGGGTCTGAGATGCTAGGAGGCAAGGCCAAGAGTACAAGGGGCAGATGACTGAGGTGGACTGGGCTTTGTGCTACAAGAAGAAAGAAGGGCTCTCTGCTTTTGACTACTGCCTTTAGTAATCCAGTTAAGTCTGATAACTCTTGGGTTTTATAACCTGGCCCCTTATAACAACCATAAAGGGTGAAGGGTGACTATGGCAACCTTTGCCACCCTTGTGGGAGGGGGCCAGGGTACTTGGCTTGCTTTGCTATGTGTGTGAAGTTGCCTCCATTAGTGCCCTTCCCTTGCTGCCTATTGGGCAAGGCCTGCGCCTCCTCTGGCTCAGTGTGAGATTGAAATCCAGGCTCTAATCACATGAATTTGGACCCTGAGTCCAGAGTTTAGAGAGGGGAGGGAGAGAGAAGAGCACCAGAAAGGTAGATGAGAGACCCTTATTTTGGCTGTGTGGAGGCCCTAGGCAGCTGATCACTTTGAAGTGTCACTTGATGCTTATGGGCCTACTGAGGCCTTACATCCTGGGGGAGAGGGAAACAGTGATGGTGAGTGGGTACAGACTAGGAGGACCTGTCAAGACTGCTTCCAGCCCTAGGACAGTGTACTGAAGAGTTCAGTGCTGAGGGTCTGTGGCGTAGGCCCAGCCCTTAGTTCCTGGCCCAGGTGAAGCAGGGGGGCACTAGGACCCAGAGGCTAGCACGGTTCCTGACAAGTCTAGAGCAGCACTAGCGCAGAGTGAGACTCATCAGCTGGCAAGCAGGATTCTGTGTCTCTGGGTTCAGGAATCCTCAGGCAGCAGAGGGGACTTGCTCCTCAGCCCCCATCACTGCCCCCACCCCTACCCTTGTAGGCCACCGAGTGAGGCCCATGGACTGGGGAGGGCTGTGCCTGACGACTCCTGTGTCCCTCTATGAGGGCCCAGCGCCCTGACCCTCCTGCCTAGGTTTCTACCTTTTCTCTCTGTCTTTGGCCAGCTGGGGGAGGGGGTAGAGGCCGGGTGAGCAACATGGCACAGAGCAAGAGGCACGTGTACAGCCGGGTAAGTGGCCCTAATCTGGGATGGCCCTGGAGGGCTGCTGGGGAAGGCCTGGGTGCCTGTGGACATCATTGCTGTGGGGGCTGGGGAGATAGGCTGGAGCTCAGCTGGGGGCACTCAGACTGTGTTTTCTAAGGAGCCCTCGAAGCCCTGGTGGTGTAAGGCTGGACAGGCTTCCCTTTACAGAGTTGATCCCTAAATGGGGACTAGCAAGGCCTGACTTCTGACTCTAATTGGCCCTCATACCAGGGGCTCCTGAGGGGATCCAGACTATCCTGGGGACTCAGAATGGGGATGATGGGTCAGAGAGGTCTTACAGTGAAGCCTTTCTTAAGAGCTGCTTTGTTATTTGTTACTTGCTTTCTCTTCTGAGATTGAATCTGTAGCTACTGTTGTGGCCCCCTGGTACTGAGAGGCTTATTGGGGTTGGAAAGTGGGGGAATCTCTGACTTTGGGTTCAGCCTTTTATATCACTGGCAATTCCTTTTATTGTCAGGTCCATGAGAACCATCCTGCTGTTCCAGGTGTGATTTGGGGTCCTGGAACCTCTGGGAACTACATCCTCACCTTCCTGGATGAGCTGTTTGGGGAAGGGAATTAGGCAATGATAGGCTGAGAGGTGTCCTGGCTCTTCCTTGGCTCTGCCAGGGCTCCCTTCTGAAGCTATTGTAAATGAGAGTATCAGAAGGGTCTCCCATAGAGTCTTTAGGATGATGGTACCACTTCATCATGCCTCATTCATCTGTTTGCTGCAAGGCCCCTGGTTCATGGAGTTGCTATTGCTAAAAATGACTTAAGTGTGATTTTCTTCTAAACCATGGGCCTATTTGGGACCTAATTTTCTATTGTGTTCAGTCATCATGGGTGTGCCAGAAGCTGAGAGCTGCCCAAGGACAGTGTCTTAGTCTGTTCTTTTGCCTTGCCCATCTGTGGAGTGATAAACCATTCATTTGGACCACTGAGCAGAGTCTTGGGGACAGAGTGAGGGGTAGACCACCCAATTTACTTGGCCTGTGTTTTCCTTTTTATAGCAACATAGCATGGAGAAGAATCTCCAGAGCTTGGGGATAGAGAGTTGACCAAACAAGACTCAGGCCAGGTAGAAGGGGAGTTGAATGGTTCAATGGGCTGTGGTGAAGCATCTGGGGTTTCATGGTGGGTTTGTGGATGGGGGTGGGAGGAGTCAGATCAGGAAGGAGAGGTGGTGACTTAAGGGTCTGGAAGGAGGCACAATTGTGTGCCTCTGAAAGGGTGAGGCCTAAGAAAACCATTTGAAACACAGAAGAGACAAATGACAGTGGAAGGGGAAACAGGATTCTGTAGGATCACCCACTGAATTGCCTGTCTTCCCAGCTCAGACTCCTGAGTCAGGGCATTGGGTTGTGGGGAGCCTGGTCTAAACTAAGTTATTTGCTTGAGCTTAATTCCCCTCCTGAGAAAAGAATTAAGGAGGCAGTGCTCCTGAGAAAGCAGCCATGTGGTGACATTCACAGACTGGTCAATGAATTCTGATTTGTTACAAAAAATATAAACTTAAAAATTCTAGCAGATTCCAGAGGAATTTGGAGAAATCTTAGAAGAGAATATCACTGATATTTTTTCAAAGGGGAATTTGGGGGTCCATCCAATTCTGTAAATGGGGTTTAAGAAAATGACTCTGGTTGTTTTTCAGTCCAGCATCTTGGCTGAGGCATTTCTTATACGTAAGAATGCCACCTTTGATCTGAGGCCTCTAACTGTCTATGTTTACCTGTGTCTTTCAGACGCCCAGCGGCAGCAGGATGAGTGTGGAGGCAAGTGCCCGGCCTCTGCGGGTGGGCTCCCGTGTAGAGGTGATTGGAAAAGGCCACCGAGGCACTGTGGCCTATGTTGGAGCCACACTCTTTGCCACTGGCAAATGGGTAGGCGTGATTCTGGATGAAGCAAAGGGCAAAAATGATGGAACTGTTCAAGGCAGGAAGTACTTCACTTGTGATGAAGGGCATGGCATCTTTGTGCGCCAGTCCCAGGTATTCACGCCCTTCTTTTGTGTGTGTGCATGTGTGCACATGTCTGTCGCATGTGCAGCTGATGTGTTGGTACTTCCTTTTCCTGAGCATGGGCATAAGCCTCTGGTTGGGAGAGTGGAAGGTAGTGGGGGAGGGAAGATTGGAGATGCATCCTTAGGGAAGCTGCCCTGTACTCTTGGTTTGCTTGGAGCCTGGGGAGGGGCCCATATTACAGCCATCCTTGATCTGGCTATATTGAATCTATTGATCTGGCTATATTGAATCTGGCCTCAGATCCAGGTATTTGAAGATGGAGCAGATACTACTTCCCCAGAGACACCTGATTCTTCTGCTTCAAAAGTCCTCAAAAGAGGTAACAACCACCCACTTAAAGTTGCCTCCTTATAGCCAGGAGGAGTCCCCAGGACTTCTCCTCATAACATGGGGCCACCATAGGTCCTACGATTTTTTTCCATCACCACCATATTCCCTTACTATATCTCCCCCTACCTCTCTATACAAGTACACACTTTGTTTCTGTTTGCTTTCTACAGAGGGAACTGATACAACTGCAAAGACTAGCAAACTGGTGAGTGGTTGGGGGTGGGAATGGGGAGTAATAAAGGGAGGGGAAGGAGAAAGAGGGGGGATACCCAGTGCTAGGCAGGTAGAAGTAGTAGGTGAGTCTGAGTTGCCTTCTAGTCTCTCCAACTTCCCTAAGAAGGAGGCTTTCTGGGGATTAATTGCTGTGTTAGAGTTACAGTAAAGGTGGTAGAAGGGAAAAACTCATAGGCTCCAGAAGTTCAGGGTCAAATGAGATTGAGCTGAGGGTGATAGGAAGGACAGGTCTGACCCTAGTAGTGTAGCCAACTTCCTACCTTTTGGTACCCAAAGATGCCAACATCTAAAGGGTCTGAGGGTAAGGTTAAGGTAGAAGATAGAGGAAGAAGCAATCTCCTATTCACAAGTGAATGGCAAGGAGCTGGGCCCTCTGCCTCCTGTTTTAAGCTGGATGCAGAGGGTGCTTCCTAGTTCTTCTCTGCTACTCTGTGCAGGATGTGTGAGGTGGGGCTGCAGACTCTGCAGCTTCTCTGGGCCAAGGTGTGAACATCCTGGAAGCTGATCTTTGAGGGACTATTCATCTCACCCTGACTCCCCCCTACCCCCGCCTAACCTGTGTAAGCCCAAGTTGGTCTTAACACCTATGCCCAGGACATCTGTTCTCTAACTCTGCCCTTTCCTACTCCTCATGCAGCGGGGACTGAAGCCTAAGAAGGTGGTGTGTTTACTATTTGTGCCTGGGTGGATGGGGGCCATGAGCCCCTTCCCCAGCTGTCCTGCATGTCCCTGGGCTGCTGCATGCATGTGTGTGTGACCTTGGGCTGGGATGGCCAGAGGAACTGGTGACCTTGGCTTTCAGAGTTCCTTTGAAGGGTGCAAGAACATCAGGCTCAGTGTCCACACCCAGGTAGCACTCATTAGGGACGATTCTCTCTGCCCCAGGACTCCAAGTCAAAGATTCCCCAGTCAAAAACTATAAGCATTTGACTGTAAATAGCAGCAGTGTGAAATAGATCATTTACTGGGTTACAGTGTGTTCTCACTTAGCCCGAGCTTGGACGACTGTGGAAGGATAGACTGGGGGAATGGGGCTGAGGAAGGTACCAAGTGAGGGGGTTTTGCAAGGAGATGGGAGGTCAGGGAACAGAGCATAGGAAGAACAGTCCCAAGTTGGAAAACCTAAGAGCCTTCATGTGCCTGCCTGTGGATGGGCACTGCCATAAATATCCCCAAACCCCACAACTCTGCCCCATCAGTCTGTCCCTGCCTCCTCCTTCCTCTGGTGGTGTACCTGAGGCCTACCTCCTACCCCTTGTAGCCTTTCATCAACCATCATTGGAGTGGGGCTCAATCATGTCACCTCCCCTCCCCTTCCCACCACAGACTCTTTAAACTCTTAGATCACTGCCATGACCACTTCCTCATACCAGCCCCTGCCTTGGGCCTCTGCCGAAGTTGTTTTTGACCTGCATGTGCCTGTCTGGCCTGTATGTACTGTGCTGTATGTACAATTCTGTGATTTCCCTGTCATCAGCCTATCTCAGGCCATTCTGACATTGCATGGAGAGCTGCTGGATTGGGGCTATGGGAGGGGAGAGGAAAACATCTCCTTTTCCAGGAGGAAACCAGCTCCTGGTTGGTAATGGGTCCTTTGGAGTCTTGCCTTAGTAGAGACCACATGCTGGTACTTGCTTTGGTTGGGAATGGGGATATAAGGAAAATAATGCTGTGAAGGATCCTGGGCCCATTTCAGAGTCATAGAAACTTTGCTTTGTCCTTTGATTATTGTCTCCTGGTTGGAGCTTCCATTTTACCTCAGGCCTTGAATAGAGAAGAGCATGAAACTATAGTCTGATATTTATGGAGTTCTGGCCACAGCCTGGTCTGACCCTGGGCTGGGGCCTGAGCAATGCCCAAATCCAGGGGCTTTGGCAGCTGCCTAGGGAAATGTGAGAAAGCCCAGCCTAGGCCACCCATGCTGCCCTTCTGCACTCATGTTGGAAAGTGTCAATCAGACAGTTGAGTGCCCCCACCCCGGGGCACCCCAGTCTTCCTCTCCAGTAGTTTTTTCAAAGCAGAGGGCCCCTGCTCTCACCCATGTGGATCAGGGGGCTGGTTCCAGAGCAAAAGAATGTGCTTTGAAGGGGAAGGCAGAAGAAAACTCAGATGTCTCTGCAAAGTGCTTAGTTCTTTTTGGAAACCCTTTAGAGACAGGCTTTAACCTGTCTACAACCAGGAGATGGTTGGAGAGGAGCCCAACAGTCATTAGAGCTGCTACTACACAGATGCGTGTTCCCCAGGGTTTCTTAGTCACTGTGTGTACTCCTCAGAGCTGAGGCCTGTTGCTGGAGGGGCACTCTAGATGTGTGTGCCAGATGAGAAGACTGTAAGGGTGTTGCCAGGTTGTATAAGAGACAGAAGTGGAGTTAATGGGGCTGTGGGTGGGTGGGGGGGGGGGGGGACAGAATGTGAGTATGATGAGAGAGACTGCTGGAGCAGAGAGGCCCTATGTCCCTCCCCAGTGGTGCCCTGGCCCCATAGAATGCCATTTCTGGGATAGCCCCTGGCCCAGTTTTTTGGAGCACGCTCTTGGTGGGCAAGGGAGGGAAGAGAGGAGCCAAAACCTGTTCTTTGGAGAAAGAAGCAGGACAAGCTCTGCGCATGACTGTCATGAGGAGGAGGAGCCAGCAAAGCCCTAGACGGTTGCTAGGTGACTGAGGAGCAGTGGCTCCACCCCCATGGAGCAGAGGAGGGTGGGTGCATGACGTCAGGTGGAGCTGGTGCTGCGGCCACTGAGGCTGCCATCAGCCTAAGCTGGTGAACTGGGCCAGGCACCGCTCCGGTGCCTGCCGGAGCCTGGCGATCCAGCTGCACGTCTGCCGGGGCCTCTGTGTCAGAGCGGCAGCCGTTTGCAGGCTGGGAAACTGCCGCACTGGGAAGCTGAGGCTGCATTGTTGGGATTTGATGCACTAATCTCCTGTCTCCGCCGCCTTTCCCTCTGTTCGGTCTCTTGCCCTCCCTCCCTTCGTCTGTCCTTCCTCCGTGTGTTTGTCTATCCTCCTCTGTCCCTCCTCTTTCGTCTCCTTGCTTTCTTTGGTTTTCTGCAATGATGAGACAGGCACCGACAGCCCGAAAGGTACTCTTGCTTGCTCTCGTCCTGCTGCTGGGTTGCCAGGGCAATGGTGGCAGCAGGCTGCTGGGGTGGGGGTGGGGGCTGATTGACTTCATCTGTCTACCTGGTCAGGGGAGGCGGGTGAGGACGAAGGTGGGTTAGGGAGAGGTGTGTGTCACCACTATGCCCCACACCCTAGGCATTTGCTTACTGCCTTGCCTGCTTTTGGCTCTGCCTGTGTTCCAGGCCTTATACCCAGTGGCCTCACAGGCTTGGGCTTCAGGCAGCCTCTACTGCATACCGGATCTGGGAGGGTTTTCTGTGGTAGAACCTAGGGAAGCAGGCCCATGTATCTCAGTGCCTCTAGCAGGTCTGCCTGCCTCACCCAACCTTTGCTAGAATACCTCTTGGTTGTTCTCCCAGTATCCCCCAATCCCCAGGGTTTGTATCAGGGCACTTTACCAGAGTGGGATGGGGACCCTAGAATAGTTTTTGACCCACAGCTATGGAAGCTTAGCCCAGGGTAGGAGGGGTGGGAATTGGTTTTTTTGGCCTCAGTGTATCCTGGAAATAGGGCCCAAAACAAATCTTGTCTTGGCTAGAGCAGTGAGATGCTGGGTAGCAAGAACACTATTTGGAAATTGGAGTTAATTGTCCACTTACCATTTTGCAGTAACATGAAGGGGCTGTAGTTTCTCTGTGCTGCTGCCCACCCCCACCTCCTTTCCTACAGCTGGGTGGGGTTACTTTGCTGAGCTCTGGGCTTCTGCTAATGCAGTATTCATGGTCCTGACACCTGAGCCTTCTTCCCTAGTGATCGGGACTGCTGCAGGATCTGGTTCTAGGGGAAGGGGGTTGGGGGGAGGGAGGACAGCAGCATTGTTCTGCCCCAGGGACCTGATCTCCCATTTCTGGGCTTAGATTACTCTTGTCACATGGAGTTTCTAGGGAGTTCTGTATAGAGTCTAGCACTTGAAGAGGCTGACCTGGGAAAGTCCTTGGGAGTGGTGACTAGGCGGGGCCTCTGGCTCTGGACTGGAGTGGGAGAGATGGTTCGCAGGAGGACTGGTCTCTTGGGACCTTCTCACTAGCTGCTTCCTTGTTCTGTGGCTCAGCCTAGAGATGGACTTCTGGGATTTCTGGGGTGTCTGAAGGGGTGAGGCCTGCAAGGATTGGACAAAAGTGGGAGCAGGAACCAAGGGGAGCAGGAATTCTGGGTTCCTGAAGTAGGAATACAGTGATTCACTGAAGGGAGAAGGGGATGGGATGGGGGGGAGGGTGGCTAACTGTAGCCCCATTCCTGTTACTTCTTCTGCTCTCATTGCTGTCCCTTTTGCTCTCTGTCTTTCTGCCATTGTCCTTTCTTTCCTGACTACTTCTCTTCTGGCTCCTGTTGCCTGTCCAGACCACAACTCGGCGACCCAAGGTGAGAAAACAGGCCCCTGTGTGAGCCACTGCTGAGTGTACACACACGTTTCAGGCGTGTGGATGTATGAGGGCACGTGTATGAGCAAGTGAAAGTTGGTCATAGTGCATCCTGGGTTCTCTTCAGAGGAAAGGGGGGGTTCGCAGTGCTGGCAGGCACCTTCTAGGGAAAATGGCTTTTGGCTTTTAGGAGGTTGTCTAAGCCAGTAGCTTGAATGCAAAAGAGAAATGAATGGGGTTGTGGTGGTTAATGAAAGCAGGCTTTCTTGAACAAGGGAATTTTGACCAGTTTTGAGGGGAGGAATTGGAAGAAAGATGAACTTGGCCATGTAAAATGTCAGGGGGTAAGGAGGTGAGTGCATCTGTGACAGGCCTTGGGTGGGGATCTCTGAGGATTGCACATGGTCTCTGAGTGTCAGCTCACTGGGAGACCTTGGTCTCAGCACTTTGAGCACATTGGCAGGCCTGTCTGCTCCAGGGCTTGAACTTCAGGTCAGCTCCTCTGCCCACCTTCTCCCCTGCCCCACAGGGGCCTGGATAGTGTTGCCAGATCGGGGGAGATGACAGAAGGGTTGTTTCAAGGGGAAGTCTGGGGGTACAACTTTCACCTTGGCTCTTTTACCTGCAGGGTCCCCTGAAATAGACTGAGAGAGGGAGACTCAGCTTGACTCCCAAAGAGGGCTTAGCAGGGGTAGAGAGCCTGACACCCCCACTTTTAGCCCAGCCTTCTCTGGAAATTACATTGTACTTTTTCCGTCTAGGGGTGGAGGGCATAGACCTGGAGCAAGGATGGGACTGAGAGTATTATGAAGTTGCTAGAATGATCACAAGTGGATCATAGAGGGGGGTTCTAGGGAATAACGGATTCTGCTCTTAAGGGTAGTGCCAGAGCTAGGAGGAATGTGGAGTCAGTGCCAAGCGAGGAGCCTTATAATCTTATGTCTTTCTCTTATCTTTCCCTCCCTCTCTCCTCGGCCTCCATCCTCCCCCTGTCCTTTGTCACTGTCTCTCTCTGCCTCTCTGTATCGTTTTCCTTGTCCCCTTCATTCTTCTTTTCTCATTGTGCGTTGATATTCTCTTTCTGCTTTTTCCCTTTTCTGTCTCCTTCCCTTGCCATATTCTCATATTCTGTTTCTGTTCCTCTTACTACCCCTATCCTCTGCTCTCTTTCTGGTCTGCCTCTACCCTCTCTGAATAGCCCACCCGCCCAGCCAGTACTGGGGTGGCTGGGGCCAGTAGCTCCCTGGGCCCCTCTGGCTCAGCGTCAGCAGGTGAGCTGAGTAGCAGTGAGCCCAGCACCCCGGCTCAGACTCCGCTGGCAGCACCCATCATCCCCACGCCGGTCCTCACCTCTCCTGGAGCAGTCCCCCCACTTCCTTCCCCATCCAAGGTAAGGCCTGGGGTAGGGGTAAAGGAGAATCAAGACACCCAGAGGCTTGTGGCTACCTGCTGTGTCTTGAAAATTTCCTGGGGTTGGCAAAGACCTAGAACTTGGATCAGAAAGGGTGAGGACGTAGCCTATGGATATCTTGCTACTGACTGAGCCACCCTTTCCTTTCTTGCCCTTATGCCGTACTTTCCCCATATATACTGTGCCACGGTTTCCTCTCAGATGTTCTTATGCCACTGACTTTTGGCCACCCCGGGGCTGGGTGATATTTGCACACTTTCTTGTGTTCTTTGCGCCAGCTCAGTGTTGGTGGAGAGGAGGGGTGGGCTGTGCACAGACCATGAGGCCTCTCCTTTGCAGGAGGAGGAGGGACTAAGGGCTCAGGTGCGGGACCTGGAGGAGAAACTAGAGACCCTGAGACTAAAACGGGCAGAAGACAAAGCAAAGCTAAAAGAGCTGGAGAAACACAAAATCCAGCTGGAGCAGGTGCAGGAATGGAAGAGCAAAATGCAGGAGCAGCAGGCCGACCTGCAGCGGCGCCTCAAGGAGGCGAGAAAGGTTTGACTCTGGATGAAGGGGGTGGTTGGGGCGGCCTGAGACCTAAGGAAGCATGCTGGAAACTAGACTGGAGCTGGAGCCTGGAACACACTGTGAGAAAGGGAGGCCTGGGGCATCTCTGTGCTTGTACCCCCTCCCACCTCCACCTCTTCCTCAGGAAGCCAAGGAGGCGCTGGAGGCAAAGGAACGCTATATGGAGGAGATGGCTGATACTGCTGATGCCATTGAGATGGCCACTTTGGACAAGGAGATGGCTGAAGAGCGGGCTGAGTCCCTGCAGCAGGAGGTGGAGGCACTGAAGGAGCGAGTGGACGAGCTCACTACTGACTTAGAGATCCTCAAGGCTGAGATTGAAGAGAAGGGTAAGGGGCCCACAGCTGCTGGGGGCCAAACGGTTGGGTGAGAACCATGCCTAAAAGTGTTAATGATCTTCTCCAGGCTCAGATGGCGCTGCATCCAGTTATCAGCTCAAGCAGCTTGAGGAGCAGAATGCCCGCCTGAAGGATGCCCTGGTGAGGTAGGGTCTTCAGTGCTTGCCTCTGATGCTTACTCTTCTGTCTCCAAATGTGTTAGAGCACCCATCGCCAGAGACTCTGACACTTGCTTTCCTCCTTCTGTCTTCCTCACATCCCTGCAGGATGCGGGATCTTTCTTCCTCAGAGAAGCAGGAGCATGTGAAGCTCCAGAAGCTCATGGAAAAGAAGAACCAAGAGCTGGAAGTTGTGAGGCAACAGCGGGAGCGTCTGCAGGAGGAGCTAAGCCAGGCAGAGAGCACCATTGATGAGCTCAAGGAGCAGGTCTGGGGAGCCCAGCCCCTCACCCATAATCTCCCACCTGACTCTTCTATCGGTTGATACCTCCTCTTTCTAGGTACCTTCCAGCAGCCCTTCTCCCCATCCTCCCCATAACACAGGTGGATGCTGCTCTGGGTGCTGAGGAGATGGTGGAGATGCTGACAGATCGGAACCTGAATCTGGAAGAGAAAGTGCGCGAGTTGAGGGAGACTGTGGGAGACTTGGTAAGAGAAGAGCAGACCCCTGACATCTGACTTGGAAGGGACCTGCTGAGAAAAAGATTGACATGTGACCCCTGGCCTTTGAGCAGGGTGTACGGTGAGGGACCCAGCCTGGGCTTGCTACCCTGACCCTGCCTTTTTTTTTTTTTTTTTTTCTGAGATGGAATCTCCCGCTGTTGCCAGGCTGGAGCGCAGTGGCGCAATAATCAATAATCTTGGCTCACTGCAACCTCCGCCTCCCAGGTTCAAGCGATTCTCCTGCCTGAGCCTCCTGAGTAGCTGGTACTACAGGCATGCGCCACCATACCCAGCTAATTTTTGTATTTTTAGTAGAGATGGGGTTTCACCATGTTGGCCAGCATGATCTCGATCTCGACCTCGTGATCCACCTGCTTTGACCTCCCAAAGTGCTGGGATTACAGGTGTGAACCACCACCCCTGGCCAACCCTGCCTTTTGCCCCAAATATGGTGTGGTGTCCTAGGAAGCGATGAATGAGATGAATGATGAGCTGCAGGAGAATGCACGTGAGACAGAACTGGAGCTGCGGGAGCAGCTGGACATGGCGGGCGCGCGGGTTCGTGAGGCCCAGAAGCGTGTGGAGGCAGCCCAGGAGACGGTTGCAGACTACCAGCAGACCATTAAGAAGTACCGCCAGCTGACCGCCCATCTACAGGTACCTGCCCACTGCTTGCTCTCTGCCCACCATCACCCCAGGGCTTCCTTATGACCCAGCTGTGCTTCACTGTCTCTCCTCCTAGGATGTGAATCGGGAACTGACAAACCAGCAGGAAGCATCTGTGGAGAGGCAACAGCAGCCACCTCCAGAGACTTTTGACTTCAAAATCAAGTTTGCTGAGACTAAGGCGCATGCCAAGGTCAGGAAAGTGTGTGGGTCTGAGGGAGCCCTGCCTGGGTTGAACTGGTATGGGGTTCTGGGCTTCAGATTCCTGGGGGAAGGGGTGCTTTGTGTGGTGTTTTGGAATACTCTGGCCTGGGCTTGCCCTAGAAGCAAGGGATCTGCTGGAGCAAGGCATGGGAATTTTGGGGCTCTTTCAGCCCTGGCTAAGAGTGCTCCTCCCTGTTCACAGGCAATTGAGATGGAATTGAGGCAGATGGAGGTGGCCCAGGCCAACCGACACATGTCCCTGCTGACAGCCTTCATGCCTGACAGCTTCCTTCGGCCAGGTGGGGACCATGACTGCGTTCTGGTGCTGCTGCTCATGCCTCGTCTCATTTGCAAGGTATGGCCAATCAATCACATGTTCCACAGAAATCTAGTGAACTTGCCATGAACCAGGCATTGAAGATGCTGAGTGAAGACAACAGAGTCTCTGCCCACAAAGAGTTTATGGTGTAGTGGAGGAACACAGCAAAGTCACCGATTAATATGTATTACAAATGGTGTGTTTTCAAGGAGAGATAGGTTCTGTGAGAGAGCACAATTGGAGGTTTGATTTAGAGGTGAGCAGGATGTGACTGAGGGAATAACGTTGTCTGAGGGCCAGGAGGTGCCTAGGGGTTAACCTTGGGGATGATTGGCAGGATAGCATTCTAGGTGGAGAGATAGCAGGAGTGGCAGCTTTAAGTCAGGAAAGACCTTGATTCCACCGGTCCCACTACCCTTTCATTTTCACATCCTGACTCCTCACAACCTCCAGTAATCACATCACTACCCTTTCCTCATGCGAGATTCCCCACCCAAGTAAGAGCTATTTCTACTTTCTCTGCCATGTGTGTCCATGCTCCCCACATAGTTAAGCTCTGAGTACTGTATTCCTGAGTCTGTGTTCTCCATCCTCTGCTCTGAGGCCCAGGTTCCCGGTGTTTTTTCCCACAGGCAGAGCTGATCCGGAAGCAGGCCCAGGAAAAGTTTGAACTAAGTGAGAACTGTTCAGAGCGGCCTGGGCTGCGAGGAGCTGCTGGGGAGCAACTCAGCTTTGCTGCTGGACTGGTGTACTCGCTGAGCCTGCTGCAGGCCACGCTACACCGCTATGAGCAGTAAGTGACTCCTGACTCCCTCACCCCAGGGTCAGGGGTCCAGGATTGGCCGGAACTGAGATTGCCTGGCAGACTCTAGCCTCACAGCGCCCTTCTCTGGTCTCTAGTGCCCTCTCTCAGTGCAGTGTGGATGTGTATAAGAAAGTGGGCAGCCTCTACCCTGAGATGAGTGCCCATGAGCGCTCCTTGGATTTCCTCATTGAACTGCTGCACAAGGATCAGCTGGATGAGACTGTCAATGTGGAGCCTCTCACCAAGGCCATCAAGTACTATCAGGTGTGGGGCGAGAATTTGGGCTTGGGGCAGGAGGCAGGGAAGCTTTCACTTGATGGGGGCTCTTACTAATATATTCAAGGTTGTTTGTCCCATGCTCGCTGCTTGAGGCGTGGTTTGCTCTTAGATGAACTCTCCATATGATGCAGCTGCTTGAGGGGTTTGGATTCTCTTGTACCTCCGGAGACCCATGATGACCAGGGCTCAAACTACAGTTTGGGAAGAACTCCCCACCCCCTCCAGGGCCTAAAAGTTGTCTGTTTGTTATCTCTCCTCAGCATCTGTACAGCATCCACCTTGCCGAACAGCCTGAGGACTGTACTATGCAGCTGGCTGATCACATTAAGGTGAAGTGTCTGGGCCAGTGATTGAGCCCCCGTGGAGATCAGAAATGGAGGGCATCAGGTCAAGAGATCAGGCACCCAAGAAGTGTCACATAAGACTAGGGCAGAGTTACCAAAACCATATCAGGGAAACTAGAGGACCTACTTATGTATGGGGGTCAGCAGAGGATGGGGACTTCTTAAAGATGTTGATAAGGCTGAAGGGCTCCTGCTGGGGGCTGATGATTGCATGCTTCTATCCTCACAGTTCACGCAGAGTGCTCTGGACTGCATGAGTGTGGAGGTAGGACGGCTGCGTGCCTTCTTGCAGGTGAGAACACATCTAGATCTGTGTGAGCTCCTCTTCTTTCTTAGTCCTCACTTCCTTACTCCCAGCCTTAATGCTAACTTGGTTCTCCATCCATTTTCTTTTTCCTGAGTAGGGTGGGCAGGAGGCTACAGATATTGCCCTCCTGCTCCGGGATCTGGAAACTTCATGCAGTGACATCCGCCAGTTCTGCAAGAAGATCCGAAGGCGAATGCCAGGGACAGATGCTCCTGGGATCCCAGCTGCACTGGCCTTTGGACCACAGGTTTAGGGCTGCAATTGGGGAAGGGAAGGAAACCGAATAGAAACAGGAGGGGCATAGCACTTGAAGATCTGGATCTGGTTAGGGGACAAAAATGGTTTTGGGGTAGCTGGAAACTGTGGTGCTGAACCCAGGGTTGACTCCTGAACTGACCTGTCACACAGGTATCTGACACGCTCCTAGACTGCAGGAAACACTTGACATGGGTCGTGGCTGTGCTGCAGGAGGTGGCAGCTGCTGCTGCCCAGCTCATTGCCCCGCTGGCAGAGAATGAGGGGCTACCTGTGGCTGCTCTGGAGGAACTGGCTTTCAAAGCAAGCGAGCAGGTGGGCCTGGATGGCTGGGTAGAAGGTGTGGGGAGAGTTAGTGACCAGTGTGGGGCTTTCACTTCTGCCCTTGGCTCCTGCAGATCTATGGGATCCCCTCCAGCAGCCCCTATGAGTGTCTGCGCCAGTCATGCAACATCCTCATCAGTACCATGAACAAGCTGGCCACAGCCATGCAGGAGGGGGAGTATGATGCAGAGCGGCCCCCCAGCAAGGTGGGTGGGAGATTTCCTTGGAGAAGTTGCAGAGGCCTGTAGGAGTAAGACTTGCAGAGCTACTGCTAGTTGTGGGAGGATGGGGAGACAGGAGGAAGGCATCTGGAGAGCGCCATCCTGCCTAGAAGGCAGGGTTTTCCCTGTAACTGGATCTCTCTGAAAGGAGCACACTGATGATCTCTTCTCTCCACCCTCACTTTCCCACCCCCCACCAACCATTCCTTAGCCTCCACCAGTTGAGTTGCGGGCTGCTGCCCTTCGTGCAGAGATCACAGATGCTGAAGGCCTGGGTTTGAAGCTCGAAGATCGAGAGACAGTTATTAAGGAGTTGAAGAAGTCACTCAAGATTAAGGTGAGGGTAGTGTAGGCTCAGGATCTGGGGGCCAGGAAATTGGTAGGACTCAGGAAAGCAGTGAGTGTTGGGGATCGGGACCAAGACGGTTTGGGAGTTAAGGGGAGAAGTGGGGCCTGCAATCAATGGGAGCTCTAGTGAGCCCTCAGGGAGCCTCCTATCTCATGGTCTAGCCCCCAGTTTCCAGGGACTGTGGGGAGGATGTCAGGGATCTAGAAGTTCTGTCCTTGTCCAGGGAGAGGAGCTAAGTGAGGCCAATGTGCGGCTGAGCCTCTTGGAGAAGAAGTTGGACAGTGCTGCCAAGGATGCAGATGAGCGCATCGAGAAAGTCCAGACTCGGCTGGAGGAGACCCAGGCACTGCTGCGGAAGAAGGAGAAGTCAGGCACTTTCCCTGGGGCCTTGCTTCCTCTAATCCTCCCCACTGCTGGAGCTCTCTGCCTCCTAACCCATACCCGCACTCAGGTTCTCTTATAGTGAGACTCCCCATTTTCTTTACCCACTGCCAACCCCATTGCATCACCCCAGCCTAAGCCTGTGCTGCTCTGCCCTGGCTCCTCACTGGCAGGGCTATTCCAAGGACCTCTCAGGACTGAATAGTCAAGGGGTGCTTTGGAGAAGGGACACTGCCAAAGCCCAGATTCTCTTTCACAGAGAGTTTGAGGAGACGATGGATGCACTCCAGGCTGACATCGACCAGCTGGAGGCAGAGAAGGCAGAACTAAAGCAGCGGCTGAATAGCCAGTCCAAGCGCACGATTGAGGGGCTCCGGGGCCCTCCTCCTTCAGGCATTGCTACTCTGGTCTCTGGCATTGCTGGTGGTGAGTACTGTGGAATAGGCAGCACTAGCATAGAGGAGATTGCCTTCTCTCCTGTCCTTGGCCTCTGCACCCCCCCTCCTTACCCCCAGGTATTCAGCCAGGAACATACTTGCACAGTTTCACTCTGTGCCAGTTTTCACCAAGTTTTCTCTTCCCCTGAAGATATGTGCTGAGTTTCTCTGGGCAAAGGAGGGCATTACTAAATTGTTAATGAGGCTCAGAATAATGATGACAGTTGGTCTCTAGTAAATGTCCTTTCTGGCTCTGTAATCTGACCTTTCTGCCCAGCCCTATATCCCAGAGGGTTGTCAGCCAGCAGCAGGCTGGGCTGACTCTCCTGGGGCATCCGGCCCTGCCCGATACCTGCTCTTGATTGCTTCTCTGCTTGGACACTGTGTTTTCTCACTGAGTTCATGTGGCTTCATTCTATGATGTGGTCATATCTTCCACTGCTGAATTATCCCAGTTTGACTTGGGGCTTGTGTTTTGACCTTTGTCTAATCACTCAGTATAGTCAGGGCTCCTCACCTAGAGTTTTTCTGGTTACCAGTTCTAGCCTCCCCAGTTTCCTGACTCAGGAGGTGGCTGCTGCTGTCTTTGTTCTCCTCTGCCCTATAGTTTGTTGTGTTTACTCTCCAGTTTCTCACTTACCCTTCTCACCTCCAGAAGACAGGCTTTTTGCCCTAGAATTAAACCCTTAGGGCCTCCAGACTTTCCGAGCTGCTCCCGGGTCTTGTCAGCTGACCTCACCTACATAGAGTCTTTGACAAAGTCTCTGTCACTGACACCCCTTGATCTTGGGAGGTGACCAAGAACCGTCTTGACTTTAGGCTCTTGTGGTACAGACAGCTCTGTGTTCTTTGGAGAGAGTTTCCAGGATTACTACTTTGTGATGTTTTTAGCACTCTTGAAACAAACATTATCACTCTTTAAACAAACATAGTTCTGAATTTATGAAACTTCCCACCAGAAAAGAAGGTCTTTTGCCTCAGAGCAATGGGGAATCCTTAGGAGCAAGGGAGTGTGTTTGCATCCCCAACTTAAGCTTTGCTGCTGGTGAGCACTAAGGGTGCAGACATATTGGGGTCTCTGGAGCATTCTCCATGCCCTTCTTGGAGATGGCGTCTGAGACAGGGAGGCAGGAGCAGCCTCATGTTCCAAGTACTTTGTACAGTGCACACTCTCTTTGCCACTGTTCTTCACACATTGTACCGTCTTGTGGCCTCACTCCTGTTTGGTGTCTTTCTTTCACACATATCTGCTCGTCCCCAAAGATAGGTGGCAGAGGGTCTTGTTAGAGAAAGTATGATGATTAGGAAAAGGGTTTTCCTGCAGGTTGTGTCCAAGATTCCTCTGGTGTGTCTCCGTAACCCCCAAATCACCTAACTCCTCTCTCCTCTTTTCCTGCTCCCCCATGGGCTATCCCGAGCACAGAAGAACAGCAGCGAGGTAGAGACCCACTCTGGTTGGGGGTTACCAGGCTGGTGGGAGTTGGAGCTAAGGGAGCAGAGTAGAGGGGGAAGCCAGGACTGGAGGTGGGTGATGGAGGGATGAGGAAAGGGGAAAAGTAGGAATGGAGCCCAATTTTCAATCCTTTCCACTTGGGGCTGATGACATTTTTTATGGTCCCCACAGGAGCCGTCCCTGGGCAGGCTCCAGGGTCTGTGCCAGGCCCAGGGCTGGTGAAGGACTCACCACTGCTGCTTCAGCAGATCTCTGCCATGAGGCTGCACATCTCCCAGCTCCAGCATGAGAATAGCATCCTCAAGGTGAGGGAGCCACGGGGAGGACTGGGATGGGGGATGGAGCATATTTGCCCCATTGATGATAGATGACAGGGGCCTCCTAGCACCTCTTACCACTACCCTTCTTTTTTCATCCACAGGGAGCCCAGATGAAGGCATCCTTGGCATCCCTGCCCCCTCTGCATGTCGCAAAGCTATCCCATGAGGGCCCTGGCAGTGAGTTACCAGCTGGAGTGCTGTATCGTAAGACCAGCCAGCTGCTGGAGACATTGAATCAATTGAGCACACACACGCATGTAGTAGACATCACTCGCACCAGCCCTGGTATGTACCTGCCAACCCCCAAGATGAATAAAACTGCCCCCTCCACTTGGCCCAGGGATTTAGCCCCTGCTTAGGTGGTCCCCCCACCACAGAAGCTCTTCCCAGCAGTGTTCTTTGGCTTCACTGTTCAGTTTGTTTGATTCACCCACTCTCTCTCAAGTACTTGTTCTGTTAGAGAGTCTCATACCTGCACCCCTAACCCTTAATCCAGTACAACTGCCTGCCTGCCTGCGCCTTGGTGGGCCTCACCAGCTTTCTCTCCCCACAGCTGCCAAAAGCCCGTCGGCCCAACTTATGGAGCAAGTGGCTCAGCTTAAATCCCTCAGTGACACCATCGAGAAGCTCAAGGTTAGCTCAGAGTTTGCCAGGCAGAGCTCACTTCACAGCATAAACTGGTGGAGCCAGGCACTTGTGGAGTTCCTCTGAGCCCAGCGCTATGCTAGACAGCAGTTGGGGAGGAGATGGAAGGAAAGGCAGGGTTCTTGCCTTGGAAGCTCACTGTCTCAGTGCAAACAGAAGACAGATTCTCATAACAAAATGGATAAACTAGGATAATCTTTAGAGTGACTGGTTCAGGCTTTAGCTTCCATCAGAGCTGAGATCATTGTGGGGTAGAATGGTTGGGCATGGCTTGCCAAGGGTGGTAGAATGTGAGTTGGGCCTTACAGGATGAGGACTTGCAAAGTAAGGAGGAGTGCTGGGGTGGGGATGGGGTTGGAGATGAGAGCAAAAGTATGGTTATATAGAGGACTAAGTCCCTGCCCCCTTGGTATTAGTGTCTCTGTGAAACCAGGTGGTCTTGTGCTAGCCTGTGGGGGTCCCATAAATGAACCCTTGTCTTCCTCTCCCCTTCCCTAGGATGAGGTCCTCAAGGAGACAGTATCTCAGCGCCCCGGAGCCACAGTACCCACTGACTTTGCCACCTTCCCTTCATCAGCCTTCCTCAGGGTGAGGGGGAGCATGGGGTGGAGGATGGGACAGTGTGGAGAGCTCAGGTGGGCCCCCTCTCCTCCAGAATTGGAAGAGGCCTTTGGAGTCTCAGGTCTAACAACTGCATACCTTGGGTTATCTGGCCAAATCTTACAAGTAACTCAGAAGTCCTTACAGTGCTTTGAAATTCCAATATTTTAGCACCTAAACACCTTCCGTGACTTTTGACACCAGGAGGGCCTCAAAACTCCCTTGTCAGATTATGTATCCCCATTCTAATTTGAAAAATGTGGTCACAATAGCCTAGGATCTCAGAAGCCCTAGTCACCCAGGAGCTGCCTTGGTCTCAGTGCTCAGGGACCCCTTCAGTGGCCCACAGCTCAAGTGAGCCCCTGACCTAGAGTCTTTTTCTCATCAACCACCAGGCCAAGGAGGAGCAGCAGGATGACACAGTCTACATGGGCAAAGTGACCTTCTCGTGTGCGGCTGGTCTTGGACAGCGACACCGGCTGGTGCTGACCCAGGAGCAGCTGCACCAGCTTCACAGTCGCCTCATCTCCTAAGCACTCCTTTCCCCTGCTGTCCCCTTCGACCCTCAGCCCTCTGGTGCCGCTCTGCCCGATGCACAGCCACCTCAGCCAGCCCCCAGGTAGAAACATGTGGGTTAAGCTCTTCCTACCCTGTTCAGCTTCACTCCCACCCTTTCAGCGTCCTGCCCCTTCACCTTGACCCGGGTTCCCCCACTCCCATTCCCTGGCCTCTGCCATAATTTGCTGTTCAACTGCTCCCTCCTTCCTGAGGGGCCTCAGGGCTTGTGGGGGGTAGGCTGAGACCCCACCACCAAAGGTTAAGTGAGGTCCCCTTGATTGAGGACGTCACCCCTTGATTAAAGCAACTTCTGCTTCAGTGCTTCCTGTGTGGTGTTGAGAGTGGGACTTGGGCCATTAAGCTCACAGCAGGAGTGGAGGAGAAGCGATGCTGCGGAAGCTTTGGCTGTATCAAATTTGAGGGCTCCTCTTCATGGTGACCAGCAGAATGCTGTTTCTAAAATTCATGTGCAGTAAGTTACTCTAACCAAGGAGGAAAGGGCTAGACTTAGGACTAAGTACCTAAGTTCATTTATGGAGTTAGGAGGGCTGGGAGGGTGTAGCCTCTGCCAACCCTGCCTCTGCTTCCTGTAGCTTCCACTGCTCTTTAGTCCAATTTTTGGAGTTGGAGTAATGATATGATCACCACCCCAGCCAATTTTCTGATGTACTGGCCAGTCTTCCCATAAGACCTGGGGCCTCTCAGAGGGAATATTTACTAAATAAGGGAAAACTAAAGTGGCGTACTAGTAAAGGATAGAAGGTACAAAAGCTACTCCCAAACCCCACTATAAATTAGTATCACCTGGGGAGTTTCTTTTAAAATGTAACAGATTTCTGGTCTTGACCCAGATCTGCTGAAAATAATTCCAGAGTTGGGACTCATTAGGCTGGTAAACAGCACCCCAGCATTGTAGATATTAGCCCCAGTTTAGATTAGTTGGCTAGCTCCTTTATATTCTCTTTTTTCCCCACTTGGGGAGAGAAATCCAGTTCAGACTCCCAAAAGGCTCTGATCTAGATGCAGAAAGAGACCCTTGGCCCTGCAGAGTGCTAGGCCTAAACTAAGCCAGACCCTCTGCTCTTGTGCTTTCTGTCTTGAGGGGAAGGGCAGACAGGGGGAGGGGTGCTCGAAGGTGGGCACCCAGGGGCCATATTCTCAATGACTCTACTGTCTGGGAGGTCAGTGGGTTGTGGCGTTTGGATGCCTGCTCTGTACCTTGGCTCTTCTCACCTGGGATTCCGAGAGAAAATGATTTGATGACTTTTCCTCAATACTCTCAATGATGGTACACAACCAGTGTCATTCTAGATGCATAGGATATAATGCATTACATATGAAGGATTAATTCTCACAGAACTGGTTGAGAAGGGTTATTATTGTGTCTTGAACCAGAGAGTCTTCACCTCATGTCTCCAAATTGGGCTCTGCTAGGGCTAAGGAAATCACAGACCACACTGTCCTTTCCTTGGGATTGGATTCTACCCAAGCTGCTGACCTGCCTTCTGATTGGTGTGGTTAAGACACTGAAGCCAAGCAACTTCTGGTGGCACTTTGAAAGGAGAACGGGGCTTTTTGTTCCATCCTTTTCCCTTGGTGGCAGTTTCTCACTACTTAAACTGCTGCTCTCTTGAATGCCGAATTCATTCACCCAATTATTTGTTGGCTATCACCCTGTGAGTGCCCCACAGGTATCTAAGAGTCTGCATGTCCAAAACTGAAATCATCTCTTCTGTGTCCTACATGTGACAAGCCACAAACCTGGATATCCTTGACTCCTTCTTTGATCTCCTTAGCTAATTTAGTTATCCAGTCCTATTCAGTTTGTCCTTCATTACTGTCTCTCAAATTTGTCCACTTTTTTACATCCACAAACTTTGTCTATAAATAACTTCTTGCTCTGGGCACTTCAGCAGTTTTTAAACTGGTTACCCTACCTCCATTGCCTCTCTTCAACCAGTTCTACACATCGATATGAAGGACCTTTCCAAAATGCATACTGGGCCATGTCACTCCCCAGTTTAAATCCTGAAATGATTTCTTTAGCTAGATTTAAAATTTACGTAAGATCCTGAAATGGTTCCTCTATGTGTCTAGATTTTAAAATTTAAATTCGCTAGAATGGCACATGAGACCATCAATGATTTGGGTCCTGTCCACCTCTCTAGCCTCTCCCCACGTGCCAGGTGGTTCAGCTTTAGTGAACCCCTGCAGTTTCCTTGCAACCCTGTGCTCTCTTAGGCCTCTTCCCACCACCTAGAATGCCATCTACTTCCTTCCCTCCACTCTACCTCCCTGCCCCCACCCCATCCCCATTCCTCAGCTGACATCCTGTCCATTTATTAAGATAGCTCTGGCAATGCCATCTCAGGAAGTCTCCAATCCCTATGGCCTGTTAGGTGCTCCTCTTCTTGAGGCAGCAAAAGATAGAGACCTTTTTTTCAGGTGTGCTTGGATTCAGTTGCTTTGTGACTTTGGCAAGGTTTCTAATCTCTGATCTGTTTTCTTACCTGCAGAATGGAAAAATGATATCTTACAGGGTTGTTATGAAGGTCAAATGAGATAGTGCATGCAAGCATCAAGCACTGTGCTGGCACACAGTAGGCTTGCTTTTCTTCTCCAGTATGTGCTCCTACTACGGTACTTTATGCCAGTAAGCATCTGTTTCTATTTTAAGTGTTAATTCCTCTCCCACTTTAGACAGGAGTTCTTTTAGGGTGTCTTCCATCTCTGCATCCTGCCAAATACAAGTAAAGGGTACGTATTTGAGGAGGAGGAAGATGAGTTTTATTTTGGGCATGAGTTTGAGGTGCTTGTGAGAATGTACAAGCAGAGATGTCCATTTGGCAGTTGGAACCTGCTGGGTCTGGAGCTCAGCAGAGATGTCCAGATTGAAGATAGAGTTTGGGGAGTGAGTTGTGAGTGTGTCAGTGGTGGTTGAAGGCATGGTTTGTGTGAGGTTACTGTCTGTATTCAAGTTACTAACAAAACCGAATCTGAGGCAAAGCTAGTGTTAGCCCTTTATTGGAGGGTGAAGTCTCAGAGCAGCGAGAGTGAGGGAAAGGAGGAAAAGAAAATCAAAGGTTAGTGTTAGTGAGTTGGTTCCTGCCTCACAAAGACAGCTAGTCACTTGCCCATGTTGGAGGTCTCTGGATAGACTACACAGAAACACCGTGACTGGCTAGAACATTGAATTTGGATTGATGGAGGAGAAATTCACCTGTTCTGCTTCCTGCCCATGCTTTACTGCTCAAAGTTTGCCATGGAGCCAGTGTTAGCTCCCCACTTTCTTGCTGGGATGATATTTCTTGGCCACTGCGAAAGCCAGATCCCATGCCTTGAGGCATGGCATTTAATCTAAGTCCTGCAATGGCAAGGGGAACAGAATGTGGTCACCGGCCTGTGGGAGTTAGTCAGCACAGAGCAAGCAGCTGGAGACCTGGGAGTCAGGTGAGGCTGAGAGAATCTGAAGCAGCAAGTTACCTCAGGAGAGTATTCAGAGGGAAGGGAAGGTAGAGCCCTGGAAAAGAGCCTGCAGCCTGAAGGGGTATCCACTGCAAGCAGAGGGCCCCTGTAGAAAGCATTGTCACAGAGCCAAGGGAGGAGAGAGATTGAGCAGCTCAGACGCAATCAAGTTCTGGGAAGTGGCCATTGTGATTCAGAGATGCCTGATGAGCTGGCCAGGGCAGTCTCCATGAAACAGAGGAAACAAACTGGGTTGTGGTGGCAAGAAAGGGGAGACAGCAGCTCACGCTCACTGCGTGTCCTGGGTGGCATCCATTCATGGGGATTGTGGAGAATGGATAGCCAGGCAGATGACCAGGGGAATGATTTCTGGAAACTGGGGATGTGATGGTGGGGGAGAGGCCTGGCGAGGTGCTCTGTGTACCAAGGATGGAGCATAGCATAGTAACAGCCACCTTTGATTCATCCAAAGCCGGAAATGCCAGTGTGACAAAACCAAGCAGACCAGCAGTTGGCAGGGGCAGGATATGAACATTCTCAACTCTGTTCCCTAGGAGCTTCTCTCTTGGTGGGTTTTGGGCAGTTTCCTAGGGTTAACGTTACCTGTCCCAGCATGGAGGCAGCTTTGTGAAATAAGAATAGGGCTTATATTCATCTCTTCCACTATTGAGCTGTCTGAACGTGGGGAAGGTGCTTAACCTTTCAGCTTCAGTTTTTCTATTTGTAATAGGTCAATAGCACCTTCCTCAGGTGATATTCTTAGGTAATCTTCAGGGAGAAAATTAAATAACGTAGCATGCTTGATACAGGCACTTAAAAAAGGATACCTGGGAGAGGCTGATACTAAACAAATGAAAAGGAAATGAAATAGAAGCACATTCCCAAGACGTACACTGTGACACACGTAACCATCTTTTGAGCCCCAAAGGATTGGTAGCCCTGGCCAGGCGTGGTGGCTCACGCCTGTAATCCCAGCACTTTGGGAGGCCAAGGTGGGTGGATCACGAGGTCAAGAGATCGAGACCATCCCGGCCAACATGGTGAAACCCCGTCTCTACTAAAATACAAAAATTAGCTGGGCGTTGTGGCGTGTGCCTGTAGTCCCAGCTACTTGGGAGGCTAAGGCAGGAGAATCACTTGAACCCCAGGAGATGGAGGTTGCAGTGAGTTGAGATCACACCACTGCACTCCAGCCTGGCAACTGAGTGAGACTCCGTCTCAAAAAAAAAAAAAAAAAAGAAGGATAGGTAGCCCTTAGTGCCCCAGCTTTCAGCTTGTTTCTGTGGGTGGCTACTGTCTTATTTTCTACCATCCAGGCACTGTTTTCTCCTCCTTTTAGCAGGCCAAGGCTGAGAGAGAGAGTCTAAATGTGATGGCACCTCCCTCATGCCACTCCCACAATTTGCATTCACCTGTTTGGTTCACATTTTCAGTGCTCTACCTCAGTGGGGAGCAGGGGTGGGGCAACCCAAAGACCCAAATAGGCTGCTGGGTAATTCTAGGGAATGTACAAGGATGTACAAGGCCCCAGAGCTGAGTCTACCCTACACAGCCATGAGGCAAAAAGTGAATTAGGAACAGGTATGCTCTATAGCCCAGGTACTGTGGAAGTTTTATAGCACAGGTGACCTTGGCCCCTGTCAAGTAGGCCGAGGGCACCTAGAGAACACTTAAGTCTGAGGGTGAGTGGTCCCTCCTGCTTCTCTGTGGTTATTGTTTCATGTAGCCAGATTTTCTATTTGTATGGGTAGCATGACCATTAATCTAGCCCCCCTCCATCTCTATCATCTGTGCCACCTGAAACAGGTATCACTACTCCCAGGGACAGAGGTCCTCAGAGGGGCAGCCTGGGACGTTTGGCCTACATTCCTTTTCTGAAGGCTGGGGAATTTGGATGTGGGAATTGGACTCTTCTTGCTCAAATAACGGGTACCAGTGTAAATAGATGTCTCTCACCCTGTGTTTTGTTACTTTTTATTATGGAAAATTTTAACATACAAATGAGAGGAGAGTGCAATGACTTACACATACAATATATGTTCATTTCATGGTTCGTCTCTTTTCATCTATATCCCCTTTCCTCTCCCTTCTTCTCCCAGAAGGTTTTGAAGCAAATCTCAGACATCTTATCACCTTATTATTTCATCCAAAAGTATTTTAGTATCCCTAAAAGATACAGCTCTTCAAAAAAGAAAACTACAATACCATTATCACACCTGAAAAGTTAATTCATCAACTATCCAGCATTCAAGTTACCTTGGTTGTCTTATAAACATTTTGTTTTGTTTTACAGTATGTTTATTTGGATGAGATTTAAGACAAAGACAATACACTACAAATAGATGTCTTTTGAGTCTCCTTCCCCCTATTTTCTAATTATTGTACTAATACAGTGTTTGCTTTATATACATTCTTCTTATTCAAATACATAACATTATCACCTTGATAATGCAAATAACACAATATGGAGGAAGATTGAGAACGTAGGCTCCCAGTACTTAGTCACTGGGATTATAGAGATTTTCCTTTTAGTATTTTCTATTAAAATTTAAAGATGTCCTGCCATGGCTGTGCAAGAATAGAGCTGTCTGGAATGGGAGTGCAATGAAAAAAAAATGTACTCAAAGTTAGGAAAAGATGAAAAGATGTAAGTCAAGAAGAGAGAATTTATTTTGAAACTAAATAGAATTTCCTGGCTGGGCGTGGTGGCTCATGCCTGTAATCCCAACCCTTTGGGAGGCTGAGGTGGGCGGATCACAAGGTCAGGAGTTTGAGACCAGCCTGACCAACATGGTGAAACCCCATCTCTACTAAAAATACAAAAATTAGCTGGGCGTGGTGGCATGCGCCTGTAATCTCAGCTACTCAGGAGGCTGAGGCAGGAGAATCGCTTGAACCCGGAAGGTGGAGGTTGCAGTGAGTCGAGATCGCACCACTGCACTCCAGCCTGGGCGAAAGAGTGAGACTCCATCTCAAAAAAAAAAAAAAATTTCTTTCATTCAGAGTGTAAGCATCCAAACAGGTGCTAAGGAGAGAAGTTGTATCATCTTATTTCTTCCTCAGATTGCCCTTAACAAACCAAATAGATAATGCCCATTGACCTAGAAAAGGGAGCTCTCTTCAAGCAATGTATAAGAAAAAGCAGGGCAGAGGGAAAGTGGTGAGAGGGTCACTTGCTTTGAGGTACTGTAGGTCAGGGGTCCCCAATCCCTGGGCTATGGACTGGTACTGGGTCCATGGCCTGTTAGGAACTTGGCTGCGCAGCAGGAGGTGAGCAACGGGCAAGGGAGCATTACTGCCTGAGCTCTGCCTCCTGTCAGATCAGCAGTGGCATTAGATTCTCATAGAAGTGTGAACCCTATTGTGAACTGCAATGCAAGGGGTCTTGTGGGCTCCTTGTGAGGATCTAACTAATAACTGGTGGTCTGAGGTAGAACAGTTTCATCTGAAAACCATCCTCCCCCTCCTCCCCATTCCGTGGGAAAATTGTCTTTCATGATCAGTCCCTGGTGCCAAAAAGGTGGGGGACCGCTGCTCTAGGTGATGGATATCAAAGCCTTCACTTTGGGAAACCTGTTAAATGGCTGAAGCTGTGACTCTCCATCATTACAAATGATGAAAGATGTAGCAGATTTTTACTGAGGTGCTAATGGATTGAAAAAACCTATCTATTAAAGGTGGCCAGACAGATACCCAGGCAGCAAGTCAACATGGGTACTGAATGAGAGTTAAGTGCTTGCAACCTCTCTGCTCCACAAATCAGGTTAAATTCTAAACTTTTTAATTTTAGATTAAATAATGGGCCAAATACAAAGCAAAGCCTTCCATCAGTTGCAGCAACTGGATGGAGAAAATAAACACTTCTAGAATGTAACTTAGAACATCCCCTTGAACTTCCTTCATCTAAGCCACACCCAGTGGCTGAAGATGTTGCACTTTTTGACAAACAAAAGAATGGAGGTGCTACCAACACCTTTGTATCATAGGAAGAGACATGTAAACACACGAGGGCAGTGGAGCTGCACTCAGCACTGGATGTGGTGAAGAAGGGTATATAAGAGATATTTCTCCATACCCATCAAAATTTTGGATCTATAAACACTGAAGGCAAGTCTATCCATTTTTCAGAGAATTGGCTTAGTGGAGTAGGAAGTAGCAAGGGTTTTTTTGTTTTGTTTTGTGTTTTTGTCCCCTGAAATTGCTAAATAGGACTTCACAAAGGGTACATGAGAGCCATGAGATGACTGAAATAAGTTATGGAATTTAAAAGGTGGAGAAAAATTTTACAACGTTAGAGGTCGTTTCCTCATAGTCAGCTGCAGGTATGGTAAGACCCATTAGTTCCTGGCTTGTTAGTGAGTAGGAGATGGCAGACACTCTTGGCTGCACAGCAAGTAACTGCAAAGGGGAATGACATAAATCAGCTTGAATATAATGGGGAAGCTAAGAAAAAGGTTGTTTAGTAATTGTAGTTCTGGGAAGGGAAGGGGTTTCTAGCCTCTTTAAGATTCCTGCTCCCAAGGTCATTTTATTTCTGTTTGATTTTTCAGACATTATTCCTGGTATCAATAGGTTAAGAAAGTAGAATTTTCCCAAGTACCAGCCAGGCGCAGTGGCTCACACCTGTAATCCCAGCACTTTGGGAGGCCGAGGCGGACAGATCACGAGGTCAGGAGATCGAGACCATCCTGGCTAACACGGTGAAACCCCGTCTCTACTAAAAATACAAAAAAATTAGCCCGGCGTGGTGGCGGGCACCTGTCAGTCCCAGCTACTCGGGAGGCTGAGGCAGGAGAATGGCGTGAACCTGGGAGGTAGAGCTTGCAGTTAGCCGAGATCGCGCCACTGCACTCCAGCCTGGGCAAAAGAGCAAGACCCTGTCTCAAAAAAAAAAAAAAAAAAAAGGAATTTTCCCAAGTACTGATTTATAGATAATGTTTCTAAGTGGCACACAAAACTTTCCATTTCACAAACAGTAGCATTCATTGATCCCTTTAAATGCAAGTTCAATCCTTATAAGCTAAGTGCAGTGATGATTTCATGTAACATAGCTAAATGCACACAAAATCTGTATATTCTGAACTACAAAAGTGGTTTCCATAGCCACATATGGTTTTAGATAAGAATTCATTTTCATAATGAATAGTACTAACAAATATTTTGATAAAACAATACTTGTTTGTTTAATACCAAATGCTTGTTCTATCACCAACTTTTAAAGCAACACCATTCCAACTACTACTAAAAGCATTTATTTTTAGAAGCTTTGATCTGTGAAAACAAATTCTCCAAAAACTTGACAAATAGTATTGATAAACCTCAAAGCTTTTAAATTTAAAAAGCCTTCCAAAGGCTGGGCACGATGGCTCATGCCTGTAATCCCAGCACTTTGGGAGACCAAGGCATGCGGCTCACTTGAGTCAACAAGTTTGAGACAAGACCAACCTGGGCAACATGGGGAAACCCCATCTCTACAAAAGAATACAAAAATGTGCTGGGTGTGGTGGGTTGTGCCTGTGGTCCCAGCTACTTGAGAGGCTGAGGCTGGAGAATTGCTTGAGCCCAGGTGGCAGAGGTTGCAGTGATCTGAGATCCCACCACTGCACTCCAGTCTGGGTGACAGAATGAGACTCTGTTTCAAAAAATAAATAAATAAAAATAAAAAGTCTTCCAGGCCAGGCATGGTAGCTCACGCCTGTAATCCCAGCACTTTGGGAGGCTGAGGCGGGTGGATCACAAGGTCAGGAGATCAAGACCATCCTGGCTAACACGGTGAAACCCGGTCTCTACTAAAAAGACAAAAAATTGGCCGGGCGTGGTGGCGGGCGCCTGTAGTCCCAGCTACTCCGGAGGCTGAGGCAAGAGAATGGCAGGAACCTGGGAGGTGGAGCTTGCAGTGAGCCAAGATCGCACCACTGCACTCCAGTCTGGGTGACAGAGCGAGACTCTGTCTCAGAAAAAAAAAAAAAAGAAAAGCCTTCCGACACTGAAGTCTTCACATGAAACTTAGTTTCTCCAAAAAATCACTTGCTATCTGAAGAAAAGGATATTAAAACAAATTATCTTTTAATACAAACATTCTTAAAAGAGACTTTTCCTATATCTACTTAAGAGAAACATAAAACAGCTCACTATCTTTAATAATTTGTCTGATATTGTCTAGAAACTAAAGAATACATGACACAGCTGTGTTTCAGTTATGGTGAGTCAAAGGTACCATCTGGATTTCACATATTAAACAGCTATAGTGTAGCTTACAGCGGCACAAACACTCAACACAAATATTGTGTTGTTTCATCATTTAGGTAGTCAAAAGTCAGAAGGAACTGCACAGTTTGCAAAGTCCTTTACACGTGGTCATTAAAACTGAATAATTCAAGTATGGTAATATAAATACAGGCGTTAAAGTCTCATTCTAAAATTGAAAATATGAAAACTTTGTTTCTTCATCTTTCATTTACATGGTTAGATATTGGGACCTTACTGTAGAAATATTTAGTTACTATATATGGTTGTCCCAGAAAATAATGGAGCTTCAGAAAGTACAAAAGGTGTCAAAATCTATAGTTGACTTTGTCAGATGCTTTTGTAGCTGATTTCAATTATTCATTCATAGTAACCAAGTCTTTTAACTCTAGCAAACTTTCTTGGATCCTTTCAAATTAAGAAGACAGTATCATCAACTTGTACTTGATCTGATCTTCTAACTGGCATTGGAAGTTCATAATTTCGTTGATGAACTCTATAACAAGATCTTCAAGAATATCCATTGGCTCAGTGTAAGGGTTCTGATAATCCCCAAACCCATACATCAGACATCATAATTCTTTAGGAAACAGTCTTTCTTTTACAAGATCTGCCCTTTGCTCCTTCTTCATTTTCTTCCTCAGAGACGTGATTTTCTGCCCCATTTTCTCGAGGTCATTTTGTTCTTCAAGTCTGTCCATGATGTCTTGCCAGTACTATTCAGATCTGGAGTCAGTTGGATGGCTCTGATGCTAGGTTTGGGACAGAATGGTTATAAAGTCTCTCCAAGTCGTTGCTCACAGAGACTGCAGCTGGTGCTGGTGTCGTGACAGGAGCAGAAGAATCACAGCCTAAAAGGATATCTGCATCACTCCCTCCATGATTAGAATTGGAACAGCTGGTGAGGCAACATCCTTGGAGGATGGAGGGGAAGAGTAACTTGCCTCCAGATGGGGTTGGGAGTAAATTGAGGCCTCCAGTCCAGTCTCTTGCAGTCCTGAGCTTAGAAACGTCTCCTCCTCCTCCTCCTCCTCCTTCTCCTCCTCCTCCTCCTCCTCCTCCTTCTCCTCCTCCTCCTCCTCCTCATCATCATCTCTTTCTCTCTTTTAGAGAAGGGCCTCGCTATGTTGCCAAGGCTGGAGTACAGTGGCCATTCACAGGCATGGTCATAACACACTACAGTCCCCAACTTCTGGGCTCAAGTGATCCTCCTGCCTCAGCCCTCAGCTGGGACTACAGGTGCTTGCCACTGCACCTGGCTGAAGCACATCATTCCTTGGTTGTAATGTTCCCATTACTCACCTTGATGGTCTGTCTTTCCTTAGAGCCTAGATCCAGCCTGGGATGAGTGTTCATTTCAAGAGATCCTTTGGCCATCTCAGATACCTGTTTTATCCATTTGAGGTGCTTTTTCAGAAGATATCAAAGTCAAAGGCATCACCCTCATCTGTGAAGCCAATGCCGATGAAAGCACTATACCTGCTCAGTGTCATCCTAGAACCACATTACAAAGTAGAAGCTGTAATCTTTCACTGTCTCAGCAGTGTCAGCATGTTGTTCTACTGGTGCCCGAGCAAAGAGCTCTCTTGATATTTTATACTTGAGTTGACATAGGCAGTCTTCACTTTTGAAAACTAAGCAGGCTCATCCACATTCCAGCCTGTAGCCATTGTTGGAGGCCTGGGGCAGAATCTAGTAGACATTGACACCAGCTAGGATAGGTTTGTACTGTGCCTTGGGCTGCCATCTTGGCTCTGCCCTTTGTGACCTCCAGATGATGTTGGGAGTAAATTGAGGCCTCCAGTCCAGTCTCTTGCTTAGAAACATCACCTCCTCCTCCTTCTCATCATCATCTCTTTCTCTCTTTCAGAGAAGGGCTTTGCTATATTGCCCAGGCTGAAATGCAGTGGCCATTCACAGGCAGTCTAGGTTCGTTCTTGCTTGATTTTTCCTTATAATTTATTTGTTGAAAGAACTATTTCTCAGAATCTGGATTTTCTTAAAATGCATCCTCATGGTGTTAATAAGCTCCTCTGTCTTCTCCATTTTCTGTAAATTGTTAGTTGGGTTTGGAACAGTGATTTCCTGACTAACAGCATCAGCATCATCTGGGAATTGTAGGAAATGCTAATTCCTACTCATCCCAGAGAAGCTGGCCATAAAAGTCACCATCTTGGTGAGACCTAGCATCTCAATTCTGTGAAGTCACCCATTGAAAGAGATCAAAACAATTGGAGTGGAGAGGGGTGAAATATTGGATGAGGTAGTGGTTGGTCTCTTGATGGCATGGCATGCCTGTTATTTCTACGTTTTCATTTCATATCAATGAAAAATTGGGGTTTTTGCATAACAGATGGAATGCAAAAAAGAAAGGAATGGTGAACTTATGGTTAAACAGTTAACTTAGCTGATTCAATGTACTTTAAAAACTACATTATTACTAATGGTTTAGTGTTCCCTGCCCTTGACAGAGACACGAGGAGAAAAGTGTTCACTCTCCCCCAGTGCTTAGACTACTATTTGACTCTTTCTAGAAGACAAGAGAGTTCAGATAGGGCAGACTGTCCTCCCTCAGAGATTGGAGTTTTAGTTACCTACATATTTGACAGCCAAAGGCACTTGATTTGGAAAGATCCTTGGCTGGGCCCTCTAGCTGCAGCCATGGCTAGTTAAGTTTCCACAGAGAGTACAAGCCAGGCTTGCCTTGCCAGAAGAGACCCTTCTGATCTTAGTAGAAAAGATCAGCCCAGGACTGGCCATCTGGCAGGTAATCAGGACCTACTCAAACAATTGAGCAAGGAACAATGTGGTGGAACTGAACCCTCATGAACTCATGGAGTAAACTCTAAGCCTCAGTGAACAAAATCTGAGATAAATCACTTTTAACTCATCTTGGTACTCCTTTGTAAAAAGCAAAAAAGCAAAGGATAGACTATGCATTTGACAACGTAGAACTGAAAACCTAGATATATATTTAAATTTTAAAACATATAAACACACATTTTAAGAAGTGAATTTTTAAAAACACAAAAAGAAACACTTAGATTAACAAATGATAAAACATGACCACACCATTTTACAAAATTTTTATACTTTTTTTTTTTTTTGAGACAGAGTCTCGCACTGTTGCCTAGGCTGGAGTGCAATGACGCGATCTCGGCTCACTGCAACCTCCACCTCCCAGGTTCACGTGATTGTCCTGCCTCAGCCTCCCGAGTAGCTGGGTTACAGGCTCACACCACCACCCCCGGCTAATTTTTTGTATTTTTAGTAGAGATGGGGTTTCACTATGTTGGCCAGACTGATCTTGAACTCCTGACCTTGTGATCCACCCGCCTTGGCCTCCCAAAGTGCTGGGATTACAGGTGTGAGCCACTGTGCCTGGCCAGTTTTTATACATATTAACATAGTGATATTGGAAATTCATTTTTCAGTGGAAAAAAATGCTCTCTGTTTTGGAAAGTAGGTAGTTGGGCTCCTGTTTTAAATGAAGACATGTTATCTGAAAAATTAACATGCCGTGTAAGTTCAGTGAGGAGGCAAGGGGAGTGAAGAAGGGTGAAGAGACCAGAACGTACCCATTCCACTACCAGTGGACATTTGGGTTGCTTCCGAGTTCAGGTACCTCCAAACCATGGTATATAAATGTCCTCCCTTGTTCATGTGCTTTGGCACACATATGCAAAAGTTTCTCTAAGGAGTTAAATTGCTTGGTCATTCCTTAAGAGTATTTTCATCTTTATTAAATATTGCCACATTGTTTTTGCAGAGTTGCTGTACCGGTTTACAGCCTCATCAGCAGGATGGGTCCCCTTGGCAGGATTCCAGTCTGCCCCTTTGGGGAGGAGGGTGTAGCGGGGAGAGAACTAAGGCTGGCAAGGAATGAGGAAGCCAGGCAGGAGAACACCATTAGTGCCAATCCAAGGAGTTCAGACTGTATTTGACTGCATTGGGAAGCTACTGGCAATTCTGGAACAGGGAACAAAATGCAAAAACAGGGTTTTGGGAAGGTTAGTCTTTAAAGCTGTCTCTTGGTTTGTGCTGGTAGTTGGCAGTGATAGTGGTGGGGTTGACTTAGGCCAGCAGCAGGACTCAGGCTCACAGGAGGGAGATCTGTGGGGTGACAGCACAAAGGGGACACTGAGCACATGCCTGGGAGCAGAAAACCAGAGCATCCCAGATCTCCCAACTCTTATCCTTAAATAATCCAGTTAGATACACACACTGCTGGTAGGTGTGTGAAGTGCTACAGCCACTCTGGAAAACAACGTGGCCTTATTTAACAAAGATAAATATGCACATACCGAATGGCCCGCAAGTTGTAAAATATACCGAGCAAACAGGAAAAAAAAAAAAAGAGGAAAGAATCGTCAATAACACCAGATGTAACAGAGAGGTCTATCAAGCAAAGATCTGAAAAGTGTCCACTGTCTAATTGTCCACTTGGCCATTAGAAGTCTGATGATGAGCTTTGCCACAGAAATGTCTGTGACCAGTAAGGAGCAGAAATCAGAACACAGTGGTTTGAGGGATGAGTGAGTGGTAAGAAAGGGAAACTGGGCAAGGGGCCTACTGTCAGGATGGTTGACTGAGAACAGACTCAAGCACACAGAAACATTAGTATGTGATCAAACAGGATGGGTCCCCTCGCCTGGATTTCAGTCTGCCCCTTTGGGAAGGAGGGTGTAGGATGGTGGGTACAGGGTACATAATTTTACAAATGGTGATTTAACACTTGGGAAAAACAAGTTAAATCCTCATATTACACCATATACCAAAGTCCAGATGGATTGAATATTTAAATATACAAAGCAATACCGGAAAAGAACTGGAAGAAAATTTAGAACATACAGATTTTCTATATAAAGAAAATTTATTTTGTATATAAATTTTGGGGATGGCTAAAACTTTTCTAAGATTGACAACAAAACTAGAAACCTTAAAGGATAGTATGGATAAATTTGTCTTCATTAAAATATGCACACACACACACACATCGTATTAAACCTTTCTGTAAGAAAAAGACTGCAAACAAAACTGAATGACAAATGACAAACAGAAAAATATTTATAATTGGGAGGCCGAGGCGGGAGGATTGCTTGAGCCTAGGAGTTTGAAGTTTTAGTGAGCTGTGATCGTGCCACTGTGTTCCAGCCTGGGTGACAGAGCAAGACCCTTTCTCTAAAAACAAAGAAAAAGAAAAATATTTATAACATATATAAGTAACTTTTACAAATAAATAGGAAAAAGAAGCTGGGCATGGTGGCTCATGCCTGTAATTCCAGCACTTTGGGAGGCTGAGGCAGGTGGATCACTTGAGGCCAGAAGTTTGAGACCGGCCTGGCCAACATGGCGAAACCCCGTCTCTATTAAAAATACAAAAATTAGCCTGACATGATGGTGCACGCCTGTAATCCCAGCTACCTGGGAGGCTGAGGCATGAGAATCACCTGAACCTGAAGGGCAGAGGTCACAGTGAGCTGAGATGGTGGCCAGTGCACTCCAGCCTGGCTGATAGAGTGAGACTCCATCTCAAAAATAAATAAATAAATAGGAAAAAGAAACACATCAATAGAAACATAGATATGAATAGGAAATTCACAAAAAACACAATTACCAAGTTAAATCAACCTTAAGTAAAAAACCCGTTCAAGATGGTAAAGTGAACTGTTACATTTACTTCTCTTTCCTCCCTAAGTCCAACTGGAATTACATTTTTTAAATGAAAAAAAGTAAAGTATGCAACCTCATGAGAGAACTTGAAAAAAAAAAGAAAAAAGGAAAAATATCTAATGCCAAAAAAAAAAAAAAAAAAACCATTCCAAAGCAGTGCTGGAATAAGAGGAAGGGTTTACAGTATACTTCTTTGGACCTGATGCCTAGCACTTTCCCTTCTGGGAGAAAATCTGCCATCCCCACTTTAGTCCCCTAGTTCATGTGGGAAACTGAGGCTCAGAGACAGCAGAACTGGGGAGTGGCAGCAGGATATTGTGGCAGGTGGTGGCAATCAGGGGACTTCAAGCTGTGGTCTCACACCGCCACACTGCCTTTCCCTTTGCTCACAGAGAACATTCAAATG
Source organism: Hylobates moloch (assembly GCF_009828535.3). Taxonomy (NCBI): domain Eukaryota; kingdom Metazoa; phylum Chordata; class Mammalia; order Primates; family Hylobatidae; genus Hylobates; species Hylobates moloch. Next base: position 9,013,855 of record NW_026652290.1, on the reverse strand, counting down.
GCTGCCTTTCTCTAGCAAGGTAGAAAGCCTCTCAAATAAGTAAGGAACATGCTTTGGTTAACAGCTATCGAGGCATTAGGGCTGGACAGGGAGACAGGCAGTGCACCAGCCAAATCCCAGTGGACACTAGACACGAGGAAGAAAGCACAGTGCTGCCAGGGCAGGTCCTCCTCCCTCTTTCCTCCATTAGGAGGATTCCTGAGCCTGCAAACCTGTTCCCTTTGTGCATCCTGGAGGGACAGCCCCTGCCCCATACCTTCCAATACCCTCACCAAACCAGACGAAGCTCACCCTCAAATTCCTGTGTGAAGTGAGAAACAAACCCCAAACCTAAAGTATCTGAAATAAATGTCCAAATTATTTGAACAAAACCTTGGTAGGTAGAAACCAAAGGGTTTCACTTGAATGCTTGGCAGTAACATCTCAACTGGTCTTTCCACCTGTGCTGCAATCCACTTGAAGCCCATTATTCCATTCTTGTACCAAGTCCCATTCCACATTCCTTTCACTTCAGACATGTTTGCTGATGTTTACACCTCTCCATAGAATACCCAGCCTATCTTCGCATGCCCAAACCTTTATTTCCCCAAACCTGCCCTGTGCCAGGGAAACTGCTCGCCAGTTCTCAGGATATTTACACTATGTTCTCCCACCTGTTACGTCTTTATTTTTTGTGGCTTCTTCCCTCTGCCTCAGATACCCCTTGGTAGTTCTGCTGTTCTAAATCCTACCCCTATCCTACCCCTTCACTGCATCTCCAAGGCCATTTTCTCCACAAAGCTTTTCTTTAACACATGGGGCCGGTAGGTAAGCCATGAACATTTGTGGAACAAAGTAATCCTCCAAACAAGGGTGATTTTTCTTTCACTGAACCCTTCCCTCCCTTTGTGCTTCTTTTTGGAGCCTCACACTCTTCTGAATTTGTTGAATCCCCAACCAGCTGGAAATTCCCTAAGGCCCGAAACTGTTTCTGGCCTAGGCTGTGCTGATCTTCCTGGGACTAAGGGGTTTCCTGGGTCACAGATCTTCTGTGCTAAAACCAGGAAAGCCTCTCGTGACCCAGCATTTGTTGATCTCCCTAATCTTGCCTGTCTTTGATTCCATGGATTATTAACAGAAACTATAATGTTGGGTTAATGTGTTGGCTTGGGCATGGCCTCCGAAACATGTTTTTTACACGTCTGCCACCAGCAGGCTCTAGATCCAGGAATGAGGCTTTTCCACTAAGGGAAAACTCCACGTGATCTAGGAAGAAAGTGAGGATATTCAACCAGATGATTAATTTCCTATCTGAAAGAGAAGGTCAACCCTGAAATAAGGAGGCTGATAGACCTTTAGAGAAGCCACAGAAGAGACTGGAAGAAGAGGGGCAGAGTTGCTTTTTTAATGGGGCTTCCAGCTCCTACTTTTCTTCCTGTCGGTAAGTCTCTGAGCTTCTCTTCCAGCTCTGTAAGGTTGGGGACGAGAATGCTCTCCCCACTGGACTGTTGAGAGTTCAGTGAGGGGAAATGTGTGCATATACCAGGCTCCATGCTGGGTGCCGAGAGACGCTGCGCCTTCCTGGCATGCTTCTCTTCCCCATCCCTCAGCACTGCGTCCCTCACTCCCTCCACTCCCGATTCTCACTTCCTACTCACTGACTTCTTCCTTCCCATCTTCCTCCAAACTTCCCATTTTCCACTATGTCTCTCTCACCATATCTTTTTCACTTAAACAAAAATGGAATTCATAAAAAAAGAGGCCAAAAGTCAGGATAAACCTAGAAAAATCACTAAGTATGCAAAGTTTTTCTTGCAAGGTTTGGTTTGTTCAAATGCCTTCTTTGTTTTCCTTGCCCATATCCTTCTTCGGAGAGTCAGGATTTGGGGTTTGCAGAGCTGTGTGGCAGTGGAATGCAGAATGTTCTCCTGAATCTCAGGCCCATGAAGAAAAGAGGCAAAAGTCCTGACATCTTTCCTGAGGATTGTCTGATTTAAAAGAGCTGATTCTCCCCAGGCAAATGACTTAGCTTTATTGTGCTGGGACAAGCTGAACAGGCAAGGAATAAACCTCCCTAGAACACACTGATTAGATTAGCCAGTGAGAACCACTGAAGACGCAGACATTAGATTAAAAAACAGAAAAATGAATGTTACTTTTACAGTGGCTATGAATAGACAAAGACTTTTGGGTTTGAAAATAGTTGGTGAGGCAATAGAGGAGGGGCTATGTTAATAGCAGAGGTAGAAAAAACGAGAGGTGGATGGTTCCAACTGCAAGGTCCACCCTAAAGGAATTGGAGTCAGGGCCCAGGAGCCACAGGCCACTGCACTGGGGTGAGTAGAGTGGATTTTACATAAATAAAGTTACTGAGTGGTTGTAGGTTCTGGTTTGGAGATGTGAGTGAACCAACTGAATAGAATAGGCAGATTCCCCAGCCCACCGAGAGTCAGATGAGAATTTTATTGCTTTTTGCTAAAGGCCTGTACAAGGCTTAGAGCAAAGATAAGGAGTAACCTGATTGTTGAAACTAATCTATAACTATTCTAACATAGCAAAGGACAAGTAATGGAATGACGAGGTTGTTCTGTAGTAGTGTTGCGATTTTGTTCTGCTCTGTCCCCCTACTCCAGTTTCGTCTGTGAGGGGAGTGTGTAGTGTGTGCACATCTGTGGAATGTCAGACTTCTAAAGTCAGGGGCTGAGACCTATATCTAGTTAGACCTCTGTGCATGTTCTTGAGCCGTGGACGTCACAGTGGTTGATAGTACTTCACACTTCTTCCAATTCAATAACGGTTACTTATGGTGTCTCCTCTGAGTCTCCTAGGAGTCCAGAAAACATGAGACTTGTATAAGAATCCACACTTCAACTAAGTTTTCTGGCCCAAAGAAGGCATCATTACCAAGGATCTGTTTCTTGAGGTCTTTAGGGAGTGAGAGGGAAGAACACATGAGGAACCAGAGCTAGTCCCCATCTCTCTCCCTAGAAGTGACAGACTGCATAGTTCTTATGTATCAGGAGTCCTGGAGATCAGCTGGCTTTCCTTAAAAAAGGGTCATCCAGCTGTGATGAAATCCTGACTTAGAAACCCAGTGCCCTTAGCTTTGTGGGCTTCTGTCCCTGAGAAATGGTGTTTTACCCTCCCTCTAAGCAGGCATCCCAGGATTTGGAATTCAGCTGTGAGCTCATGAGCTGATGGATGTTTCCAGGAGTACCCTGAAGACCACCCAGGTATGCTCTCCCCACCGCCTTTATTTTGGATGGACCAGTCTAAGGAGAGTCATCTTTTCCCACCCCATTGGTGGCACTCAGTGAGTGGCTTGTTGCTTGACTGAATGCCTGCCCACACCCCCTCCAGTCAAGTTTATCTCCCAGAAGGGAGTAACTAAACAGCAATGGAGACACTCATACATCTCCACTGCACTAGAAGTAGGGATGGTGGCCATGCCAACAAAGGAGATAACTTCAGCACAAAGGATGTCACAAGAAACAGATAGTAGAGTGTGTTCTCCAATGTTATCATTTCCCAAACCAGAATCAACTGGTCTTGGGTTTCCTTCCCTCATCCTTCATCTGTAGAAGACTTTGTTTCTTGAGCTACTTCAGATCTACTTCCCTATCTTAAGAGGTGGGCTATGTGCTTCTTCTGCTAATTTATTATCTCAGAAGTACATAATTTGGACAATTTTATATAGTTTTGAGGACAGGAGCCCTGTAAGAGTCTCTTACTCAAAAATGGATTCAGCTTGGTTTGAGGTTTAATAGGTCATTGCAATGCTCTCTTCTGGTATCATAGGACATAAGCTGGGTTGGGCTGAGTCCCCCTTTTTTGTCTTAGCCTTCCTCTCCTTACTCCAGAGTAAGAGCAGCCCTGATGGAAAAACAAAATTACCATCCATGCCTACTTCATTTCTGCCCCTCTTACTCTAAGTCTTGGCAATCCACAACATCTTTTTATATTGGACTTCCTAGATCACAGGCTCTTTTTTTAGGAAGAGTCAATTCAAGCCACCCAGGACTTATGATTCCTTGCTCTGTGTCGGGCACGGTGTGAGCACAGTAATGGCATGGGCTGCCTGATGTGGGGCATTCCCTCTTGGTCAGCAATTCACTCAGCAGTCATCTCAGTGCCCCCTGTGTAAATTTGAGGCACTTTGCCAGGCTGTGGGAACAGTGTGGGGTTAAACAGCACATGGTCCTTGCCCTCAGAAAGCTTAAAATCCAAAGTCAGATATAAGGTTATTTAACAGATGCGTGTTAATTAACAATTAAAGCTAATGTGCACTGTTCCATTGAACAAACATGACTTAGGTGGTAAAATCAGAAAGCAGCTTGATTTTTGTCTCTTACTGCTCTTTTACATTTACTCCTCTTTTTTTTTTGAGATGGAGTCTCGCTCTGTCGCCAGGCTGGAGTGCAGTGGCACAATAATTGGCTTGCTGCAACCTCCACCTCCTGGGTTCAAGCGATTCTCCTGCCTCAGCCTCCTGAGTAGCTGTGGTTATAGGCACCCACCACCACGCCCAACTAATTTTTGTATTTTTAGTAGAGATGGGGTTTCACCATGTTGATCAGGCTGGTCTCGAACTCCTGACCTCAGGTGATCCACCCACCTTGGCCTCCCAAAGTGTTGAGATTATAGGCGTGAGCCACCGCATCTAGCCTCTTTTACATTTATTCGGTGGGACTAGCTCTTGCTTTGCCCCTGAATGAAATTTAGGCAAGTCACAAGATTGTTCCAGCCACCCTTGGTCTCAGTCTCATTTTAATAATTATAATTTCCAGTCCCACCTAATGATACCACTTCAATCTTGACTTGGAGTGGAGCCTCTTCTGGTGCTGCTAAAGAACAGATGCCTGTGGTGGATAGTGGTCTGGATGGGGAGTCCCTGGTTTCCACTCTTCCTCGCTTATTTAGCTAACCAGGGTCCTCAACCCCTTCAGGGTTGTTGCCTGGAAGAGAAGAGGCGAGAAGAATATGAAAACTATACATTTGTGATCTCCAGCTCACCAGTGGAACATGGTGATTCTTTTACAGGTTCCTGCTATAACTCCTCTGTTACTCCCCTCAAAGGCCAGCTTTTTCCACCCCTGTAGGAAATCCCTTTCCTACACCCACCCCATTTATCTCATCCTCATGGCCCCATGGGAATTTCTCTGCTTCTGCCCCCACCCATCATCTCTTCCCACCCATTTCTCCTCCATCTTGGATGAAGCTACCCTCTTCCCCTGGTCCTGGTTCAGCCTTTCATCGCTGCTCAGAAACATGAACCCCCAAAAAGCCAGCCAGCAAAGCAGAGCAGGCCTGTCTAGCATAGAAAATGCCAGAATTTGGAGAACAAAAGCCCTTTTTTGGATAGGACTGTTCTTTGTTGTTGCTCATACAACACAGCTCTTTGTTGATTAATCTACATTTAACATAGCTCCAATCAAAGTGATAAAGGAATATTTTTATTAAAATGATTTCCTTTTATGGCAAAATAAGCATAAGATTGACCATTTTAACTATTTTTGAATGTACAATTCAGTGGCATTAATTATATTCACATTGTTCTGTAATACAACCATCACCACCATCCATTTCCAGAACTTTTTCATCATTCCCAACTGAAACTTTGTACCCATTAAACACTAACTCCCCATTTCTCACTGCCCCAGGCCCTGGTAGCCATTAATCTACTTTGTGTATCTATAAATCTGACAGTTCTAGGTACCTCTGTAAGTGGACTCATACTGTATTTGTCCTTTTGTGTCTGGCTTATTTCACTTAGCGTGATGTCCTTAAGTTCATTCATGTTGTAGCATGTGTCCAAATTTCATTCCTTTTTAAGGCTGAATCACGATTGTATGTATTTACAACATTTTATTTATCCATCTGTTGATGAATATTTACGTTGTTTCTACCTTTTAGCTATTGTGAAGAATGCTGATATGCACATTGGGATATAACTATCTGTTTGAATCCTGGTTTTCAATTTTCTTGGGTATATACCCAGAAGTGGAATTTATTTAATTGTTCTTGAATAGGGAATACCTGTGTATGGTGGACAATATAAACGGTACAAGAAGTCATAGAGTTCCCTGAGCCCCGACCTCCAAGTTCCCCTCCCAAGAAGCATCACTGTAACCAGTTTCTGTGACCTCTTCCCTGGAGAGACCATACTGTACCCATAGGCACCCTCTACACAGGCATGATTACAGCCATAAGCACTCTTCTACACTTTCCCTTTTTCCTACTTAACAATATTTCTTTTTAGAAAGTTTAAAAATCTATTTTTTTCTTCAACTTTTATTTTAAGTTCAGGCGTACATATGCCAGATGTGCAGGTTTGTTACATAGGTAAATGTATGCCATGGTGGTTTGCTGCACAGATCATCCCATCACTTAGATATTAAGCCCAGCAAATATTAGCTGTTCTTCCTGATGCTCTTCCTCCCTTAACAATATTTCTAAAAAAATCATTCCATAGCACCAGTTACAGAATATCCTCATTCTATTTAAAAGGTTCATGGTTTTCCAAAGTGGAGACAAAACTTGTTTTTCTTTCTTTCTTTTTTAAAATCAGTCCTTTATTCATGGACATTCAGGTTGTTTCCAATGTTTTGCCACCGTGAACAATGCTCTGATGATAACAGCCAGCATTTCCTGAATGCTTACCATGTGCCAGGCCCTTGTTAAAATCCTTCCCATGTATCATATTTAATTCTTATTACAACTGTGACATAAGCACAGGGAGGTGAGTAACTGTCCCAAACCACATCTCTGTTTTTGTCCACAGGTGGGAGTGTAAGATAACCTTCCAGATAAAGAGTTGCTGCTACCAAAAGGTATGTCCATTTTATTTATTTATTTTTATTTATTTATTTTTTGAGATGGAGTCTTGCTCTGTCACCTAGGCTGGAGTGCAGTGGCACGATCTGGGCTCCCCACAACCTCTGCCTACTGGGTTCAAGCAGTTCTCATGGCTTAGCTTCCCAAGTAGCTGGGACTACAGCCACCACACCTGGCTAACTTTTGTATTTTTTTAGTAGACACGGGGTTTCACCATGTTGGCCAGACTGGTCTTGAACTCCTGGCCTCAAGTGATCCACCCGCCTCAGCCTCCCAAAGTGCTGGGATTACAGGCGTGAGCCACTGCACCTGGCCAGGTATGTCCATTTTAAAGTTATATAAATACAGCCAAACCAGCCCCATTGAGGCTGTGCTTATCTGCATCTCACTGGCAAGTAGATGTATGAGGGCCCATTGCCCTCCTCTCTCAACTGGTGAAAAATTTCTTGATATCTGCCAATCTTAAAGGTGAAAAATGGCATTTCATTGTGGCTCTGATTTGCATTTTAATTTTGCTTGTAGATTTTTAAAATAATACAGTTACAAGATTCAAAATTTGAAAAGAGTACAAAAGTAGAGACAAACCCCTATCCATGTGTCTCCCCAGTGCCCAATTCCTGTCCCCAAACACAATCAGGCCTTCATTTGCCTCCATTTCTCCCTCCTGTGCCTATGGTCAAAACCTGGGCCACACCATTATCCTTAGCTACTCCATCTCTGAAATATTAAATTCAAACATTCCACTCTGATCTCGCCACTGTCCTATTAACTACCAAGCACCTGACCCTCTCTTGACGCCCCACCTGCCCTTTACCTTACCTTCCTTTCCCATCCAGCTGAGGTTCTCTGCCCTCCAGAGGCTCCATGTCAGGCCCCACTGGCCTCCAGCCACACCTGCCTGGAAAGCCTTACTTTCTGTTTCACGATACCTAGTTCAGAGTCGGCCCATCCATGGGATCACTCTCATTTAAAGATCTTAAGCAGAGTAACCACATAATTTACTCCTCAAACTGGGACCCTTTTGAGAATGAAAGGAGCACAACTAATTATGAAGCCAAGACAATAGGGGCAGATGGTTACTGTCCAAGGCAGATCGGGATGCAAATTCAAGCTCAATCTTAAGGAACAATTACATTTAATTTCAGAGCAGAGATCAATAATATGTGCTGAGCCCCACAAATGATTTAAGTTGCTGTCTTTGTCTGCTGCCCAAGCTTCTCTTCTAAATGGATTTTTTAAACAGTGCATTTCCCCAACACTATTTTCTTAAAAATTTATCCTTTAGAATACCAGTTTCAGCCCATAAACTCGTGTATAAAAAAATTACTTTGTTTATAAAATTCTCCTTCATCTATACTTGAGCCCCACTCTTTAAAAAGATGCTGACCCTTAATCCCAGTCAGTTCTGAGTTTCTTTGCAGTTTCCATTTTGGGTTTGGGATGGGGTGGAGTGCAGGGTTCTGGACTCTCAGTGACCTACAAAGGGTCCTGCCCTTGATGTCATCTATCCTTGTCCTACTGGTCCTGGGTCGTTGGTGCCTGCAGGTTATTGTGGAGGTCAAAGTCTCTCTCCACCTCTTCAAGCAGCCTCAGGGAGCTTGCCTGGGGTCCTCTTGGCCTAGATACCCCCAGCAGCTGTTCTGTTCTCTGCTCTCAGATCCACAGATTGTGAGGAATGCTGCTTTCTCTGTGGGGCTCAGTCCAGGGAGCAGGGATTGGGACCTCAGCCTCCAGGACCTAGCAAAGTCAATGTTTCTCAACTTCCCTCCAGCCCTTGTCCTTGCCCTGGGGAATTATTCTTGGATATGAGGGGCAGGAAACACCTTGATCTTTCTCCTGACCATTTTCTCCCACAGTTTGGTCTAGGTCTAGGCCAGAAGTCTTTTCTATTCCCCTAAGGAAAGAGGCTCCTTACCTCTTCTTTCTGTTTTCACACACCTTCCCTGCAGCAATGAGCATAGAATGGCCTGGCTATTTGAGGCAGGGAAGGGAGAGAGGTAAAGGGAATATCAGGCTGGAGAAGGCATTGGCTAATATTTCAGAACATGATCTTGCAAGGCATATAAAAATATACAAGATGTGCTTCCTGTTTTAACTACTATGATTTTATAATTTTTCAGATCTTGTAGGCAAGACTCCCTACTCCCATCCCCCAGGCCAGGGCAGCGAGTTATCAGCTGTGTGAACTTGGGCAAATTATGTTATCCTCTCTAAGCTTTAGTTTCTTCATCTGTAAATGAGGATAATAGTAGTTCATATCAGTGCTTCTACTTGCCAAGCACTGTTCTCAATGTTTCATGTATGTTACCTCATTTAATACTCATCATAAACCTATGGGATAGCTGCTATCATTCCCATTTTACAGATGAGGAAACCACTTCGGGCAAGTTGTAAGTAACTTGCCCAAAGTCATGTGATCTCCTGCTCTTCATCACTTCCCCAACCTGTCTTTCTTACATATTAATAATGACCTCAGCCAGGCATGGTGGCTTACTCCTGTAATCCCAGCACTTTGGGAGGCTGAGGTGGGAGGACTGTTTGAGCCCAGGAGTTCGAGACCAGCCTGGGCAACATATTGAGACCTCATTTCTATAAAAAATTAAAAAGTAGCCTGGTATGGTGTGGCACCTGCCTATAGTCCCAGATATTTGGGAGGCTGAGGTGGGAAAATTGCTTGAGCCTGGGAGGTCAAGGCTATAGTGAGCTGTGATAGTGCCACTGCACTCTAGCTTGGGTGATAGAGTGCGATCCTGTCTCCACAATAAAGAAAGAAAGAAAGAAAAAAGTGACCTCTTGAGGTTAATTGAGGTAAAGTATGTAAAGCTGTCATCCTCGAGCCTAGCACATAGTAAAAACTCAATACATTCTAAGCTCGTACTTTAGCCATGATTTTTTGGTCATTTTCATTCAAAATGCCCTTGGAATTGTATTTAAAATATATATAAATGTCTGAACTTAAGCATATTTTCCCTACTCAATTTTCCCATCCAGAAATATGATGTCATATTATATGTTTCTTAGCAAAGTTTTGCCATGTGTCCTCATATAAAACATGCATTTCTAGGCAAGTTTATTTCTAGATGTTTTAGGATTTTTGTTTTTATTGAAAATGAAATCTTTTCCTCCATTGTATCTTTTGATCAGACAGTGCTGGTGTCTCCAGGTTCTTACTAGTTAATCAGCTCCCAGATGTCTCTAGAGGGATGTCTTTCCATAGCCCTCTTGTTTTAGGTTGACATGAAGATCATTTGGCCCAGCCAGTGACATATGCTCTGACAGAGAGGCACAGGGGCACAGGGTGAGAAGTAGCTTTCCAGGGTAGCTCAGGTTGGCTGAGGTGATCAGAGATCTGTCCCTTGGCTAAGGAAGTACAGCCTGGGGAGAGGGGAAGGAAGGGGCCTGCCCTTGCTTGGCTGCATGCTGGTTCTGGGTCCATTTGGGGATCTGTCTGAAGAACGAGTTCCTAGGTACCCACATTTCCTCTGTGGCCTCAATGATTCCCAATTGTGTTTGCCAAATGATGGCTCCAGTGGCAGCTCTGCCAAGGCCCAAGATGCCTCTGTGGGCTCTGGCTCGCTTAAGTAGAGGGACTGTCATCCAGCAATGTCTCGTTCTTCTCCGTGGAGGATACGTAATCTGTGGCGTACCTGTTATCAGCTCCCTGCCTGACTCCGCTGCAGACCTCCAGAGGGCAGCAGAGAACAGGCAAGAGGGGAGAACAGGACTTGGTTCCTGGAGAAGCAAAAAAGACGGAGGCTCCGCTCCTGCAAGCTGCTAGGAATACTGCTCATCCCCTCCCCGCCTCCTCAGGATACACATGTGAGCTTCTTCCTGAGGGCGTAATAATTATAATAATATTATTAGTTAATAGTAACTATTCCCTGTGGGCCAGACATTGACCTAAGGTTTCACATTGATTCAGATAACCATTGAGGAAGATATGATTATTATTCACATTTTTTTTTCAGTTGAAGAAATTGCAGTGAAAAAAAAGAGAAGTTGTCCAAGATGCCACAGTTATTTGAGTCAGGATTTGGACCCAATCATTTATGAGCCAGGCTCTATTCTAGGTATCAGAGATACATCAGTGAATAAGACAAACTTTCTGCCATATTAGAGGAACAGACAAAAAGTGAACAAATGAATAAACACATACTGTGGTTTTGGATAGAAATGCCATTTAGACAAATAAAGTAGAGTTAATGACCAGAGAGGGGCATTTTAGATGGGCCGGTCAGGGAAGGTTTTCTTGGGTAGATGGCATTTGACCAAATAGTTGAATACACGAGGCAGCAAGTCAGGCTGAAGATTGGGGAAACAGTAAGCGCAAAGGTCCTGAGGTGGGAACGAGCCTGGGGTGTTAGAGGAACAGCAAGACTTGCGTCGTGGCTGTTGTAGAGTGAGCCGAGTCCATAGGCCACAGCAGCGATTGGGAAGTAGATAGGGATGGTGAAGAAAGAGAACTCCTCCACAGCATCACCTGGGCTTGGCCTCTTACAATGTCTCAGCTTCTCTTTAACATATCTCTCACCTTTTTTCACCTTCCTGCAGAGTGCTGACACCATCACAGTATGTTCCCTTCTCAACCCTGGACACGGTTCAAAAGCAGCTAAAGTAGACAAGAATCTGGGGCAGCCAATATTGTACCACCTGCCAAAGCTTGGCACAAACAATCTGGAAGCCAAAAATTGCACATACTGTGGTGAGTACTGCCCAGCCTGTGGGGAACTTCTTGTGGGTAAAGGTTCTAGATAAGCCTGCCAGGGCCCCCAAATGAATCCTTAGTCCCATTAACAAGGGCCTAAGTCCCACAGGCCTCTCCAGGGTAGGAAGCTGCTATTTTCTTCACAGAATTTTGCCCCAATGCCATGGTCCTAGGTCAGACCTACCTAAATCCTTCCAGATGTCAAACCCAGGTGGGATTCAGATGGCATTTAGCCAGGAGATGGAAGGGAATCCATCCCAGTGAGCAGCCATCACTGTCCGCCAGGTATCTGAAGAAAATGGAGGCACAGAGGTCAAACAGTCACCCCTCAGCATCTGCAAGGGTTTGGTGCTGGGACCACCCGCAGATACCATAATCTGAAGATGCTCAAGTCCTTCACATAAAATGTGACCTATGCAATCCTCTGTTTATCTTAAATCATCTCTAGATTACTTCTAATACCTAATACAATGTAAATGCTATGTAAATAGTTTTTTATACTGTATTTTGGGAGTATTTGTATTATTTTTTATTGTTGTGTTGTTATTTATTTTTATTTTTTCAAATTTTTTGATCTGCTGTTGGTTGACTCCTTGGATTAGGAACCTGTGGATATAGAGGGCCAACTGTACTAAGAATCTTTAGCTTGCTCTCCTGGCAGATCCCTGGCGAGTGAGGTGGGCCTATGTTGAGTGCTCCTTTTGCCTGAGTGAGAGCCTAGAACCAGAGACTGAATGCCCTAATCCAGGATTTCTTGACCGTGGCACCATTGATAGTTGGGGTCAGATAATTTTTTTTGTTGTGGGGGCCATCTTTGTAGGCTGTTAGCAGCATTTCTGGCCACTACCCACTAGAGGCCAGAAGTACCCTCCCACCAGTAGTGACCTTCCCTCCAGTGTAACCAAAATAGATCCAGACATTGCCAGATGTGCCCAGGGGAAGACACCTGTGGCTGAGGACCGCTGGGGCCAGTTCTTTCCCTTTCCCCAAGACCAGTGCATGAGCCTCAGCTGTTACCACTCTGGTGGTGAGGAAGAGTTGACAATATCCCCCAAGCATTTACTCCAGTGCCACAGCTGAGTGGCTGGCTTGGCATGTCCTTGACTATAACATGGAAGGAGGCCAGAGGACAGGGAGCAGAGAGAAAAGGGGTAGCCATATCTTCTCTCAACATTTTTTGGCTCACAAAACTAAACCACAGGGAAGGGCAGGGATGAAGTTGGCCATACACATCACAGGACTAGGTCTTTCTCTCCCTCCTCATCTCTCTCTCTCTTTCATGCACATACATGTGCACACACACACACACACAAATGGACACCTCTCTGCCATTCTGTGTATTGGCTTTGTTCTCTCCCACTGAAGACAGGCTTTCTCCAGAGACAAAAGAGTACTTAGTGCAGGAGGAAAAAGTTAACGAATGGACTGATTTTGCCCAAGAGATTGGCAGGGCAGGAATAAGAGGTTATGAGTATCAATGAGAGAAGAGAGGAAAGGATTCATCATGATGTCCAGACCAGAAGGGGAAGTAAATGAAGCCATGAGGAGCTGGTATGTGGGGTGAAGAGGAAGATGCCTGAAGATCAGAGGTCTTCATCCAGTTGAAAATCAGGAAAGAAGGGAGTCAGAAGTTGGGAAGTTATCCATTAAGAGTCCCAACATCTGACCCAGAACTGTCAATATATGTTTATTTTGCTTCAGCGATAATTTCACTTAGACACATAGAATCATAGGGCAGTAGAGTTTGAAAGAAACTTAAGAGATCCTTGAGTCCAACCCAGTCTATGTGGACTCTTTTATTAATTCTTCAGTGCTGGACTTTGAGAATGAGACTTGTTCACAACCCCTCTGTGCTTGGAATCAAATGAGAAATAAGATATAGAAGTCCAGCAGCTGGAACTTAAAATAAATTTATGACGGCTAAAGCTGATTGGAGAATGTAGTTTTGAATGTACAATTGGGCTTCTGATTCTTTCCCTCGGAATGAAACTTATCTACCCAGAACTGGAAGACTCCCCTATCCCACAAGGCAAGAACCTGCCCTTCCTAGGGCAGGTTGAAAAGAAGAGGAGAGGAGGGAAGCACAGGCCTTCTCTGGGGAGGCTGTTCCCAGAAGGAGGAAACCCAGAAGAACCTGAGTCATGACATATGCTAATTTTATGTGCTCCAGTTCTCCAAGCACACGAACCACTCATCCTCTGCTAGATAGCATGAGTTAGGAGGTAGAGCAGTAAGTGGAGAGTACTTTTCTCAAGGCTGTAGCAAGGACAGAAGTTCCCACTTTATAAGGTGAGGCAAACGTGCTTGGAGGGAGAGAGGTAGATTTCCCCCTAACAAATGCCATTTAACAGAGCAAACTCTGCTCCAAGAACACTGAGGCCCAGAGAGGTGAAGTGATTTCCCAAAGGTACCATGGCTCTGAAAGAATAAGGTTCTCCAGACTCCTAATGGTGAAGTTTCACCATTTCACATGTATTATCAAAGGAGGACAGGTTCTTCCATGTTTATCAGTATAATAGCAACAAGAATCTTCTATTCTATCATGCACAAGGACTTCTAACTCCTTCCTTCATCACTATCACTGCCTACACATCCTCCATCTACACCTTGCCACCTCTATCTACACATCACACCCTCATCCACATCTCACCATTACCATCTACACCTCACCACCCTCACCTATACCTCACCACCTACACCTAAACCACACACCTCCATCTAGACCTCACCACCCCCTCACCATCTCCATCTCCACCTCACACCTCTGTCTACAACTTACCACCTCCATCTACATCTCATCACTTCCATGTACACCTCACCACCTCCATTCACATATCACATTTCCATCTACACTTCACACTCCATCTATACCTCACACCTCCATCTACACTTGATCACTTCCATATACACCTCACCGTCTCCATCTATACCTTACACCACCATCTATACCTCAGAACCTGCATCTACACCCCACACCACCATATACACCTCACTACCTCTCTCTACATACACCTCATCATCTCTGTCTACACCTCACACCTCCATTTACACCTCACACCACCTCCATCTACACCTCACCATGTTTTTTTGGTTTGTTTGTTTGTTTTTTTGAGATGGAGTCTCGCCCTGTCGCCCAAGCTGGAGTGCAGGGGTACGATCTCGGCTCACTGCAACCTCCGCCTCCTGGGTTCAAGCAATTCTCCTGCCTCAGCCTCCCGAGTAGCTGAGATTATAGGCATGTGCCACCACACTGGCTAATTTTTTTTTTTTTTTACACCTCACCATCTCTATCTACACCTTACACCACCATCTATACCTCAACACCTCCATCTACACCTCACACTTCCATCTACACCTCACCATCTATCTATCTGTCTACATCTCCTCACCTCCATCTACAACTTACCATCTTTTTTTTTTTTTTTTTTTTTGAGATGGAGTTTTGCTCTTGTTGCCCAGGATGGAGTGCAATGGCATGATCTCGGCTCACTGCAACCTCCGCCTCCCAGGTTCAAGTGATTCTCCTGCCTCAGCCTCCTGAGTAGCTGGGATTACAGGCATGTACTACCACATCCAGCTAATTTTGTATTTTTAGTAGAGATGGGGTTTCTCCATGTTGGTCAGGCTGGTCTCGAACTCCTGACCTCAGGTGATCTGCCCGCCTCAGCCTCCCAAAGTGCTGGGATTGCAGGCGTGAGCCACCACACCCGGCCAATTTACCATCTTTATCTACATCTCATTACCTCCATCTACACCTCACACCTCTATGTATACCCCACATCTCCATTTATACCTCATCATCTGCATCTGTACTTCACACCTTCACCTACACTTTACACCTTCATCTACATTGCCACCATTTTACTGCTACTTCTACAACCAACACCTCTGCCTCTATCATTTTCTCCATCATTCCTACCACCTCTCCTTTCGTCAGCAGAGAGCCAGCAGCCATCCTTTTGGCTGGAGAGACAGGTGTGAACTAGGAGCCTACCTGCATGGCTGTAGTCTAGAGAGGTCTTCAAGTTCTTTGAGGTTAAAAAAATATATATATCTCTAGCTTTTGGTGTCACCTGATCTCTCCAAAAAGATCACCTTGGAGCATTTTACAAAGGTTGAGTTAGAGATGCCTAAAAATAAGTACACATGTTTATATAAACTCATTGACCACAAGCACAGACTGCCACTATTTCCAAGCCATGCCCTAATCTGACAGCTGAACATTTAGGTACTTGCAATGTGATAAGATCCTTTATTGACATCTCAGCAGTCCTCAAAGCTCTAACAACTTAAAAGTTGGAGACATTAAAGTGAGCTGTAATTTTGAGCCAACCGGGGTCATCCCAGTACGTAACAACAGGCCCACGTATCTGTAGGTTCCTGGAAATGCCACTGCCTCTCTCTGGGCCCTAATTTTTCATTGTATAAAATGGGCAACCTTGAGATAGGGCTGGATTCTCCAAGTTCTCTTCCAGCTCTAACATCCCTCCAAGACAGAATCCAAAAAGAATCTGGGTTAAAAACTATGCAGGGAGATAAAATAGCATTTCAGAATCAAGGCTGGAATTTACGACTGCCATAAAAAGGTCACCAAGTTAAAATTCAAGAAGAAATTTAGAGCAAAGGCATCTGCCTATGATCATGGCCAGCTCTACTCAGACCCTGCTATACCCTGGTCTGTCAGTCAACCAGGCATCCATCCCTGACCCTGCAGGAGCGTCCCTCCCCCCACCTTGGTCACATGGCTGGCCGCCACTGAGCCTCAGAAGTCAATCTCCAATGCCCCAAATACTGTTCAGCCTGGAAACCACAGAGAGCCCTTCTTGCCACCCAACAGGAACAGAGGAAGTGGTTCTGGCCTCCCTGGGATTTGGATCCTGGTTTCCAGAGCTAAGAACACGAAGGTAAGTTTGCAGCTGGAAGCTTCAGAGAAAGTAGACAGAGCTATGCAGATAAGGGAAAATGTGCTTCATAGCATGAACACAGAGTATTTAAAAGTAAGCGTCACACACACTGAAGAGGAGAATACTAGAAAGGCTGGGCAAATCTTCCAAATGAGTATAGAATATTTGATTTTCCTTTAAAAATTATACTGTTTTTATCACCTTGGCCTTGAGGTTTTTGGGTGCAAAACCACTCCAAATTAACAGAAATGACAGGAAATTTGTTCTGTCTGACACCATGGTAAGTTAGTTCTATCTTGTTCTCATCTAATAGAACTGAATCTTTCTCTTCTAGGCATGTAAATTTCTGTTGTCTTTGTCAAATGTGTTAGACTGGCTGAAATATTTATGAAGTAGCAAAAACCCTGAGACTTAACCTCTCTCCCAGAAAACCATGGGAAAATAAATTATATCTGCTAATGTAACATCTCAGGATAGAAACAGAATAATGGCTAGTCTCCTTTCATTACACATTTTTGTTTTTAGGTTTTGGATACGGTACCTGGTTTTGCTACTGCTAGTTTTCTTAGGGATATTTGTTTGTTTTGTCCTTTCTCTCCTGGAGCATGCGTGGGTGTTTCAGTCTGCAGGGCCCCGAGGCAATGGACAAGCTATGGGTTGAGAGGGTAGCCTTTCCCTGGCTTCTAGCTTAGCTTTCTAAAGCCCAGCATGACCCCGTGTCATTCTTGTCGATTCAGTTCACAAAATAATCCCAGATAAGCCCTTGGGGAAGTCCTTTTCTGAAATACTCTGGGCTGTTAGAAGAGTGCATCAGACACCATGTTGGCTGGTCTAGAGTTCTTAGATATCAAGGTCAAGTGGCTTAAAATATGGGTGGAAAGAAAAGCTCCCCAAAAGCTGACCAGTGAATGTGGCACAACCTTTTCACTAGTTACCTTTTTTCCCAGAGACATGGATGTCTAATCTTAAGGATTCATTACTATGCTTTACCCTTCTTCCCTAGTAATTAAACTATTTTGTTCTGTTCCCAGTGTCTAGTGCAAATATCTGGAACAAAGTGGATACTCAATAAGGATTTGTTGGATTGAATTGATGTGCCCTTGTGGATAGGGAAGGAGTGGGCACCTAAACACCAGATGATTCTATCACAAGGGCTCTGATGACTAAAACATGTCATACATCTTTAAAGCTAGCTGTGTCACCACCTCCTTGCTGCTTTGGGTATGCAGGCTACTTGGGCAAGGACCCCTGTGTGTCTGTTTGCTAGGATAGCACTCTGATCCTTGGTCTTACAGGCTTAAGGTGTTGTTTTTTTTGTTTGTTTTTGTTTTTGTTTTTGAGTGCAGTGGTGCCATCTCAGCTCACTGCAATCTCTGCCTCCTGGATTCAAGCAATTGCCCTGCCTCAGCCTCCCGAGTAGCTAGGATTACAGGCGTGCACTACCACACCCGGCTAATTTTTGTATTTTAGTAGAGACAGGGTTTCACCATGTTGGCCAGGCTGGTCTCGAACTCCTGGCCTTGTGATCTGCCCGCCTCGGCCTCCCCAAAGTGCTGGGATTACAGGCGTGAGCCACTGCACGTGGCCCAGGTGTTGATTTTGTCAGTAGGGTTTTGGATTCTCAGGGATCCCAGATGTGATTCCAGGCTAGTGGTAGGGGCAATGAAATGGAAAGTGACTTTTGACTCAGGACAGAAGAGAATTTTGTGTGTTTCCTTGCTGTAAAGCCATGCTCAACACCAAGGCGATCTATGATCTAAAGATGGATGGGGGAATAACAGTGTGCTAGTTGGGCAGGGGAGAAACTGGTGTTACAAGTCCTTTCATTTGCTGCATGCCAGAGGCTGATGTGTTGCTAGCACAATTCCTTTGGCCAGATATTGTAGTGGATGATTGTACTGGTTAGTACTCTTTGGATACAAGTAACTCAAATCAGCTGAAGCTAGTTGAAGAGAAAAGAGGGTTTTTAAAAAATTTTTATTTTTTTAAACATCAAATTCCTTTTTACCAAGGAGGAACTTATTATAATACCAGGGAAGTCTTGTGGACAGGAGTTCAGCCAGGCCTCAGGAAGGGCCTGGAACCCAGAAGTGAAAGACTATCAGTAACCCATACCAGGCCCCCTCTGTTTCTCACATCTTTACTTCTCTTTCGTCTCTCTCCCTCCTTCCTTCTCCCTTCCTCCTCCCCTCCCCTCCTTTCCTTTCCTTTCCTTTCCTTTCCTTTCCTTTCCTTTCCTTTCCTTTCCTTTCCTTTCCTTTCCTTTCCTTTCCTTTCCTTTCCTTTCCTTTCCTTTCCTTCTCCTTCCCCTTCCCCTTCCCCTTCTCCTTCCCCTTTCCCCCTCCCCTCCCCTCCCCTCCCCTCCCCTCCCCTCACTTCCTTCTTGCTTCTTTCCTTAGGTTTGAGAATCAAAAAGAATCCAGTTTGAACCCTGGCTCCACCATGGCTGGTTATGTGACCCAGGACAAATCACTTAACTCTTAGTCTTCATTTACTCGTCTATAAAATGGGGGTGAAAATTATATACCTCACTGAATTATAGTGAGGATTAAATAAGATGATGAAAGCAAAATACCTGACATTCAACTAATACACATTATATGAAATGCTGGAGGTAGAAATTCTGTTTCATGAATTAGGTTGGGACTTTTATGGTGGGCAGAGTATAGTTGCCAATCAGAGCAGAGCTAATCCAAACACTTCCCCACGGCCAACACTCAGCTTCAGATGGATGGACTCCTTTGAAGATCATCTTAGGGAGTTTGGGTTCTTCTCCTACTTCTGCATATTCCTGGGAGGCAGCTTCTCTCAAGTTGTGAGAAGTTGGGACCTAGCACAGAGGAGATGAGGCAGGAATGGTCTTAGCTAGTCCAGAACTGGAAGGTATGCATCTGCCTGAATATTATAGCTACATTACAGCTCCATACTTCTATAGTTTGTAGAGTTCTCATCTATGTTTGCATACGTATTGTCATTTGTCAGTGACAACCAGGCATTTCATCATTTTTCCAACAAACTTTCATTTGTTTTCCAATCTGAGAATCCATAGTACTTCAAATAGGAAATAACACATTTTAAAAACATGTTGGAAAGCTCTATTTCATTTTCATTAGTCAGGCACTTGTGATTGCAAAATGAGAAACCTAACTCAAACATGAGAAAAAAATAAAGTGAATTTAACAGCTCAACACAATTGAGAAGGACAGTTCAAAATTAACTGACTCAGGGAGTCACAGTGTTATCTGGACTCTGTTTCTCTACTTTTCTTGAATGCTTCCCTCCATGTGACAGGCAAAATAGTAACTTCCAAGCTTATCAGCTTAGCAGTGCCAGAGTGAGCAGAGTTTTTGGATGAATCAAGCAGAAATGTCCTGGGAAGAATTCTGATTGGCCCAGTTAAGGACATGGGATCATTCCTGAACCAGTCTCTGTGGCTGGAATGGGGTGTGTTTGGCCAGGCTGGGTCACATGGCCTTTCCTGCAGAGGCTTGGGGAGACATGGAGTCACCCCCTAAGACATTTGAAGGTGGTTCTCTATGGGAAAAGAAATCTGTTACTCAGCTTCTCTGTACTCTTCACACCATACTGGAGTAGGAAGACACCAGCTTTTTAAAAATCACCAACTGACCCAATTTAATAAAATATATAAATTGGGAGTTACTTTCTTAAAATAGAGGTTTTAAATGTGGTCCCTGGATCAGCATCATCAGCAGCAACTGGGAACTTGTTGGAAATGTACATTTCCAGGCCCCAACCTAGAGCTATGGAATCAGGCACTCTGGGGATGAGACCCAGCAATCTATTTTAACAAGCTTTCTGGAGCTGCTCACACGTGTAATCCCAGCTACTTTGGAGACTGAGATGGAAGGATTGCTTGAGCCCAGAGGTTGGAGGCTGCAGTAAGCTGTGATTGCGCCATTGAACTCCAGCCTGGGTGACAAAGCAAGACCTCAACTCCAAGAAAACAAACAGAAAGCAGCCTTCTAGGTATTATGATGCATGCTCAAGTTTGAGAACCACTGCCTTAAAGGGTTCTTTGTTGTGTAATTCTACTAAGTATTTTAAACATGATTCACTTTGAACAAATAGATTTAACCATTAATTTTCAAGGATACAATTATCACATAAAGTATGAACATATGGCATATTAAATTATTTACTTTAAAATGTTTAAAATAAAAAAGCTATAATTTAAAAATCAATTAACACATGTAAGAGCGTTCCATAAAAAGCAATGGAACTCCATTCCAGCTTCCTCCATATGCCACAGTTCCACTTCCCAAAGATAACCACTAGGAATTCTTTTAGCTTTTTCTGTTGGCTACCTTTTAATAATAATGATAGTAATAATTATTCCTGCTATTTATTGAAGTTAGACATTAGTCACTTACAAGTGAATATTTAACTATCTTACAACCACAGACATCTCTTTTTTATCCTCCCAATGTAGAATATCATCACCGTTTTTAGTTCATGCAAAAATCAGTGTTTATACTTATGATTACATGCCATGATCACATTTTATTCCTTGCAGAGTTTTAATTTTTCCCTGGTATTTCTAATTGCTATCTTTTTTCTTTGCATTTTCTGTCACTTTCTTGAGTTGTTCCAAAATCTCCAAGAGTGTATCAAATCTGTTACATTTCATTTTTTCCCTGGGTGGCTCCTTCCGAAGCCTCATTTTCTAGCTCTTTTGAGGACTGATTGATTTTTGAGGACACAGCTGTCATCTGGGGACTGCTCTTCATTATTCTGATTTTATCCACTCTCTCCTGCATCTCATTGTCTTCCCCTTCTTGATTAATAATGGGTAACTTTTTAAAAGAACTTCCTAGGAAGTTATGAAAGAGAAGTAAAATGATTTTTTACATGTCTAGAAATGTCTTCTACCCCTACTCTGGACTGATAGTTTGGCTGGGTGGAGAATGTTAGGTTGGAAACAATCTCCCTTGGATTTTGGGTGGCTTTGCTCATTATCTTCTCTCTCTCTTTTTTTTTTTTTTTTTGAGACAGAGTCTCACTCTGTCACCTAGGTGGAGTGCAGTGGCATAATCTCAGCTCACTGCAACCTCCACCTCTCGGGTTCAAATGATTGTTGTGTCTTAGCCTCCCAAGTAGCTGGGATTACAGGCATGTGCCACCACACCCGGCTAAGTTTTGTATTTTTAATAGAGACGGGGATTCAGCATGTTGGCCAGGCTGGTCTTGAACTCCTGACCTCAAGTGATCCACCCACCTCAGCCTCCCAAAGTGCTGGGATTACAGGTGTGAGACACCACACCCTGCCCATTATCTTCTCTTATTTAACTTGCTGAGGAGGAGTCTTCTGCTAGTCTGATTTCTATTCATTGACAGGTGACCTGTTTCTGATTGTTTTACTCTAGAAGTTTTTAGGATCTTTCTTTTCTTCATAGTCACTGTTCTAAAATTTCATAATGATCTAGCAAAGTGTGAGGAGTTTTTTTCCCAGTCATTTTCTGTGCAGACTGCTCAGTTGACCCATTTTGCCTGAGACTATTATCTCATAGTGTTGGGGAGACCTCTTAGTTATTTTTAAAAATACTTTTAAAAATTTAATAATAAAATACCTCAAATGTGTACAATATGACAGATATTGATATATTACTCTCCAGAATTAACAGATGTTAACATTTTATCATATTCGTTTCATAACTACATGTATATCTATCATCTATCCAAAATACCAAAGATCATCAAACATCATTAACTTTATCCCTCCCCAGAAGTAACCTGAAGTTAGTGTGTATCATTCCTCTGCATAATTTTATGATTTTATTACTTATAAATGTAACTATAATCAATATTGGTAGTGTTTTGTTTGTTTTAAAGTTTTATGTAAGTAATATCATTTTCTTTTACAACTTCCTTTTTTTCTCATTATGTTTTTGCGATTTATACATGTTAATACATAAAAATCTAGTTCATTAATTTCAGTTGTCCATAGTCATCCATTATGTGTCAGTTAGGAAGGCCTCAGCTAAAAGTAACATAAAACTGGCTAGCAGTTTAAATATAGAGTTTTGTTTTTTTTTTTCAGATAACAGGAAATCCAGGGATAAGGAGTCCAGAGCTCAGTGATATTCTCAGGAACCCAGATTTGTCTTATCCTTCTGCCTTGTCCTTAGCCTGTGCCTTTGGTCTTCATACCTGTCACTTCATTGTTGCAAGATGGCTGCTTTATCTCAAAGTCTCAAGGTCCGTGCAAGAAAGCAGGAGGGTAAAGGACAAACTGTGCATTCCAACTGTGTCACTTTCAATCAGGAAAATAAAAGCTTTCCTGGAAGTCTTACCCAATGGACTTCCACCTAAATCTCATTGGCTAGAATAGGGTCACGTGACTATTCCTAAAATCAGTGACTGGCTAAGGGCACCCAGAATACCGTGAATGGTTTATATAGATCCCAGCTCATGCCTGAGCCTAGGGAAGGTGACTACTGGCAATCAAGGGCCCTGTGTCTCTACCTGAACAAAATGGAGTTCTGTAAATAGGCAAGCAGAAGAGGGAATGGATGTTGGACAGTGTAGGAGACATGCTAGATGACCACCCAATGCCCATTCTCCCTTTTTCCCTTACTGACAGACTCAATATTATTTTCCCAGTAAAAATTTACTTTTCCAGAGTCCTTTGTCATATGACCCAGGTGTGGTTTTCAGTAACCACATCTGGGTCACCTTTGTCAACACGTAATTTTTAGTAGAAGTATATCCCAAATACTGTGCTGAACATACACGCAAAGTTATTTGTTGTTATCTGAAATTCAGATTTAACTGGGCAAACTGTAGTTTCATTTGCTAAACCTGGCAACTCTATGCAGGAAGGAAGAAGAAGGAAAAGTAAAGAGGCTTTCTTCTGAAAATGCTTTTTTATCTAGGAAGAGACTCCTTCCTCAGGTTCTTTCTCCTGTAGCTCTTCAGCCAGAGAGAGCTGAAGAGCGTCTGAGAGAAGTGTTTCTTTTTAGTTGGCCATAGTGCTACTGTGGCTGGAGCAGAAGTCAGAAAGTCAGAGCAGAAAGGGGAATGGGCATCAGGGAAGTAGCTAGCAGCATGCTCCACAGGTGTTTTATACTCCCCAAATAGTTACATCCAGTGGTGATATTCAAAATATTTAACAACCAACATGGCACTGACACTGACCAACCAAAATGAATACCTGATCACTAAAAATGGACACCAATCATAAATAGCAGCCATACCAATGCATATCGATGGAATACCAACCCTGTTTCTATTGCTATTTTCAGGAAAATTAACTCACTTGATTTATTATGACTGTGTAAATATTGCTCACAGTTGAGTATAGTGTACCATAATTACTTTTCCTTTCTATGACTATTCTTGACAAACCTTTTGTATCCTCTTGCAACAGTCAAACACATCAAGACCATTTTTCAGATCCAGGTTTTTTCCTGAAGACATCCTGTCCAGAACCTGCTCTATGATGTGCCTGTTGCTCTCTGGACTGCTGCAGGGTTATTCTCCGGTGACTTTCCTTTGCCTGTCTTTTGTGGTGAATCCCGTTTCCCAGACTTAATTTCTTTCTTAGTGTAAGTCCTTCATCTTGCTAGAGTTCCTCCTTCAGTTACTTCCTGAAAGAAAGTGCATCGAAGGTAAATTTTTGAGATAGTTTATGTCTGAAAATGCCCCTATTCTACCCTTCCACTTTATTGATAGCTTGATTGGGACTGGAATTCTAGGTTGGAAATAATTTTGTCTCACTTTTGGAAGCATGACTTCATTGTCTTGTAGCTTCCACTGTAGTGATTGAGAAATCTGATGTCAATTCTTGTTTCGGATTCTTGGTAGGTGACTTATTTTTTTCTGGAAGCTTTTAAGATTTCTTTATCCATGAAGTCCTAATGCTTCATAATGATGTGACTTGGAGTGGATTTTTTAAAAATTATTTTTTTCTGAGCTGATTGAAAGTTCTTTCAATCAGAAAATTCAAATCTTTCAGTTCTGGAAAGTATTCTCATGTTATTTCATTGATAATTTTCTCTCCACTATTTTTTTATCTCTCTTTTGGGAACTCCTATTATTTTGATGTTTGGGCCTCCTGGATTGATCCTCTGGTTTTCTTGTTTTGTCATAGTATTTGTTTAATCTCTTTTTATTTGTGTTCTATTATCTGATATACTCCTTCAAATTTATGTTCCAAGTCTTTTATTGAAAATTTTCTTCTAAAGTATTTTTAATTTCCAAAAGTTCTGTCTTATTCTTTAAAAACTTATAGGTTCATAGGTTTATAGCATTCTGCTTTTCTTGTTGTCATGAATACAATGTCTTTTCTTGTCTCTGTTGTGATTTCCTCTAATTTGGTCTTGAGAGCTGTCTCTGGAGAGTAGCCGGAAACCAAGATAGCCACTTTCTAGGAGAGCTCTAACCAGGAGGAGAGTAAGGTTTAGGTGGTCAGGTGAGACAAAATGAAACCAAAATGCTTAAAACAGAAGAAATTGATTACTTACAGATCTCAGAGAGGTTAGGGGTGGCTGATGGGAAGTCAAGAGGCAGTAGGATGTTCACTCAGTGAATGGGGAGAGAGAGAGAGAGAATGCGCTATATTGCAAACAATCACATGGGGAGGGGAAGTTTTAACTAGGCCAAAGGAGTACAACTAATTGGGTTTCAAACAACTTATGTCAGGCCAAAAACTGGATGCCAAGAAAGCAACTATATTAAACAAACCTATGACAATCTCCTTGAAGATACCAACTATCTTTGTTTTTGTCTTTGTTTTGTAATCTTTGCACAGGGTTCATGCTTATCTTTTATTATTCCAATTTTAGTATATGTGCTACTAAAGCGAGCACCAGCTACATAGTTTTTTAAAGAACCTAAACATTTTAAAATATATATTTAGGGAGTACAAATGCAGGTTTCTTACATGCATGTATTTCATTGTGGTGAAGTTTGAGTTTAGTGTACTCATCACCCCAATAGTGAACAGTGTACCAACAGGTCACTTTTCAACCCTCACCCCCCTCCTACCCTCCTACCTTTTGGAGTCTCCAGTGTCTGTTATTTCACTCTACATGTCCATGTGTACGAATTGTTAGCTCCCACTTGTAAGTGAGAACATACAGAATTTGTCTTTCTGTTTCTGAGTTATTTCACTGAGGGTAATGGCCTCCAGTTTCATCCATGTTGTTGCAAAAGACATGATTTCATTTTCTATGGCTGAGTAGCATTCCATTATATATATATATATATATATATAAAATGTAATATATATATTACATTTTCCTTATCCAATCCTCCATTGATTACACTTAAGATGATTCCATATCTTTGCTATTGTGAATAGTGCTGCAATAAACATACAAGTGCTGGTATCTTTTTTAATATAATGATTCTTTTCCTTTAGGCATATACCAGTAGTGGGATTGCTGGATCAAATGGTAGTTTTATTTTTAGTTCTTTGAGAATCCTCCATACTGTTTTCCATAAAGGTTGTACTAATTTACATTCCCACCAACAGTGCATGTTTTCTCTGCGGCCTGGGCAACATCTGTTATTTTTAGACTTTTTTTTTTTTTTTTTTTTTTTGAGACAGTCTCACTCTGTCACCCAGGCTGGAGTGCAGTGGCACAATCTCAGTCTGCAACCTCCGCCTCCTGGGTTCAAGCGATTCTCGTGCCTCAGCCTCTTGAGTATCTGGGATTACAGGCATGCACCACCACACCCGGCTAATTTTTGTATTTTTAGTAGAGACGGGGTTTCACCATGTTAGCCAAGCTGGTCTTGAACTCGTGACCTCAGGCCATCCCCCCATCTCTGCCTCCCAAAGTGCTGAGATTACAGGCATGAGCTACCTCGCCAGGCCTAGACTTTTTAATAATAGCCATTCTGGCTGGTGTAAGATGGTATCTCATTGTGGTTTTAATTTGTATTTCTCTGATGATTAGCAATATTGAGCATTTTTTATATGTTTGTTGGCCATTTATATGTCTTCTTTTGTCAAATACTGTTCATGTCCTTTGCTCACTTTTTAATGGGGCTATTTGTTTTTTTCTTTTTGGGTTGTTTGAGTTCCTCACAGATTCTAGATGTTAGCTCTTTGTCACATGCACAGTGTGCAATATTTTTTTTTCATTCTGTAGGTTGTCTGTTTACTTTGTTCATTGTTTATTTTGCTGTGTAGAAGCTTTTTAGTTTAATTAAGTGCCACTTGTCTATTTTTGCTTTTGTGACATTTGCTATTACATAGTTTTAATGGTTTCTTTGGCTGCCTACATTGCTCCTGTTTCCTTGGACTTTTTCTTTTCCTGTTTGTTTTGGTATCTGTCATTCTGGTGATTCTTGGCTGGCTGTTCAGGTTTTAAAGTGGAGCTGCCAAACAGCTGCCATGTGGCCAGGCTGGACTTGTTGAATGATAGACTTACAGTGGGCAATTGGATGCAGCCCTTGCCATTTTGTCAGAGGTCCCCAAATTGTTGGAATCTGGAAGTTCTCCAATGTCCTGCCTGGAGGGTCTAAACTTCATTAGGGTTCTAGGAGTCCAGCAGGCAAAGGGCTGAGGGGCTAACTGCATTTACTTAACTCCTTTTTGTTTCCCCAGTGAAATTACTCCTTTTTGCCCTCAGCTATCCAGGGATCTTCTGTCCTAGGCTTTAGTCTCCTACAGGGCCCCTCCATATTCTGAGTAGAAAGGGCATTATAGGAGACTAGAGCCTAGAAGAGAGACCTGAGGATTTAACCTCAGAACTCCTTATGAAGCTTTTCCACCATCTCCCCTGTGTTCAGCCTGCTCTGCATCATGGTCTTGAGATGTCCCTATTGCCTCTGATGTCCTATTTCTATCTTTGAGAAACATTTTGTATATGTAGAGGCTGTCTAATCCTTGAAGGTTCAGATAAAACATTTAAAAAAACTGTCTGTTCATGGTGTTTATTTTTCCTTGCATTATAGAAAAATTTTCAAACACAACAAAAGTAAAATAAATGATGATGACCCTATTAACTTAAAAATCACATGATCTATGCATTTGGAGAGAAGACTTTATTTCTTGTAAATGGTTACAGCCTGCAAGGTGGGCCATGTTACAGGCTGGGAACCATAGCCTCAGGGTTAGATCAGAGACAGGCACTTGGAAGGAGGAGGTGTAAGGCAGGAATTTAAGTTGACTGGGTTGGCTAAACATGCATATTCAATAGGTTACAGGAGGATCTATGAATATTCATGAAGGTGGTCCTGATGCATGTGTATTGAACAAACATGCATATCACACACGCCCATGTTCACCTTGAGATGGAGCCATAACATTTAAATGTATTACATTAGGCATTACGCGTTAGAAGGTCTTTGTAGGACACAAATGCATTCAAGTGCACAGCCTCTGTAAACTGACCAGAACCAGTCCATGGTTCATGATCTTCTTATCAGGAGGAAGTTACTAAAGTCAGTCTTTTGTCCAATCAAAGCTATAGTTATGGCTTATGGAGCAGGGGGTTGGTTAGTCAGCATCTGCTGGTAGATGTGCTGCAAATTGTTCTAATATTGCTTGTCTCAAGGCCAGTGCTTGCTTAGCTGCTAGAGGAAAAGAAAAACCGTGTGGCAGTTAGGACACAGTTTATTCTTCAAGTGTAGGCGTGCATGACTTAACCCTTGCCTGGCCTGGCTTTAGGTCTTGTTTACAGTTTAGTACCTTATTGCCGTAAAGGGTCTGTTCTGTCAGTCTTATTCTCAATTTTAACATAAATGCTGGTCAGTTATGTCTACACTGCAAAAGGGAGAGGATATAACAAGGTGTGTCTGACCTGCTATCCTGTCTTGGCCAGGATTTTGGTTTTTAATGTATCTCTGGGATCCCCTTGGCCAAGAGGGAGTCTTACAGTTGGTGGGGAGGCTTAGGATTTTATTTTTAGTTTACAACTCTTTTTTTTTTTTTTTTTTACAACTCTTTTGTAGCATAACCTAGCTTCAATAATTATCAATACATGACTGATTTTGGTGTCTTTCCTACAATCATTTTAATTGTTATTGGTTAATTTAGGTTTTCTAAATTTTTAAAAGTCAATTTTGATACTTCTATTATTTTTGTAGTGAAGTATCCATGTATTAGCCTTGTGGCTGAGGGCTATAGTTCCAGAAACAGATTGTCTGGATTTGTTTTTCCATGTGGGTAGTCATTTAAGCTGTGTCTGGGTTTCCTCATTTGTAAAATGGGAATAATAATGTTATTTATGTCATAGGATTGTTGATAAGATTCAATTAAATCATACATGCAAAGCACTTAAAACAGTGTCTGGCACATAGCAATGTTAACTATTCTTATTATTTAAGTTTTAAAATTAATTGGCATGAATTTTTTAATCAAATTATAAGTTTTAAATTCTCAGCTATATTTTAAGTTATGTCCCTTTTTCAGTCCTAGTGTTGTTTACTTAAAAATATTCTCTTTTCCTCTGATTAGTCTTACATAGATTGCTTTTGTTTTTTCTTTTTCATAGAGATAGAGTCTCACTCTGTCACCCAGGCTGTAATGCAGTGGCACAATCATATATGGCTCACTGCAGCCTCAAACTTCTGGGCTCATATGATCCTCCCGCCTCAGCCTCCCAAGTAGCTTAGGACTACAGCACACCATCACACCTGGCGCATATATATATATATATGCATATATATATATATATATGGCTCAACTGCCTATCTTAATAATCTTTTAAAATAATTGCCTTTTGAATTTGTTAACCATCTTATGCTTGATTTTCTTCCTTCCTTTCTTTCTTTCTTTCTTTCTTTCTTTCTTTCTTTCTTTCTTTCTTTCTTTCTTTCTTTCTTTCTTTCATTCTCTCTTATTTTTTTTGGAGACAGAGTCTCACTCTGTCACCCAGGCTGGAGTATGGCACTATCTTGGCTCACTGCAACCTCTTTCTCCCAGGTTCAAGCAATTTTCATGCCTCAGCCTCCCAAGTAGCTGGGACTACAGGCATGTGCCACCACGCCCAGCTAATTTTTTGCATTTTAGTAGAGACAGGGTTTCACCATGTTACCCAGGCTGGTCTTGAACTCCTGAACTCAGGCAATCCACCTGCCTTGGCCTCCCAGAGTGTTAGTATTACAGGTGTGAGCCACCACACCTGGCCTGCTTAGTGATTTTCTATTTCATTGTTTTCTGCTTTTATCTTTTATATTTACATTCTTCTAGTTTCTTTGAGTTTTCTGTCTTGTTCTTTTTCTAGCTTCTTTAGTTGAATGGTTGTCTTTTTTTTCTTCTTCCCTCCTTCCTTCCTTCCTTCTTTCCTTGTTCCCTCTAAGTATGCTGCATCCCATAAGTTGCAATATGTTGTAGTTACAAATGTTGAGTTCTAAATATTTAATAATTTCTATTGTGGTTTCCTGTTAAACCCATGATTAGAAATTATTATATATACAAGTATATTTATATGAAATAATTTTGAATGATGGATTTAATAGGAAACCACAATAGAAATTTGGCTTATGTATATATAAACTATAGAAGCATAATAAATTTACTTTTCTGAGGCTTTTCTGTGACCTAGTATATGTGCTCTCTTTGTAAATGTGTCATTTGTACTTGAAAAGGAAGTGTGTTCTCTACTTGTTGGAAATTATTCTTCAATTTGTTTATATGTCCTTTTTTTTTTTTTAACACAGAGTCTTGCTCTGTTCCCCAGGCTGGTATGCAGTGGTGCAATCTCAGTTCACTGTAACCTCCACCTCCCGGGTTCAAGAGATTCTCTTGCCTCAGCCTCCCTAGCAGCTGGGATTATAGGCGCATGCCACCACACCTGGCTAATTTTTGCATTTTTATTAGAGATGGAGTTTCACTGTGTTGGCCAGACTGGTCTCGAACTCCTGACCTCAGGTGATCCACCTGCCTCAGCCTTCCAAAGTGCTGGGATTACAGGTGTGAGCTACCGCACCTGGCTATATGTCCTTTTGTATTAAAATCTCCCATTATGACTGTGGATTTGACCATTTCTCCTTGAAATCCTACCCTTTTTAATGTATACATTTTGAGGCTGTGTTCCTTTTACTTTATAGTCATGAAGGTGAAGGAGGAGAAGGCTGGGGTAGGAAAGCTGGACCACACTAACCACAGGAGGAGATTTCCGGATCAGAAAGGTGAGGTCACTTTGAGGACTTGATGCAAATTTCAGGAGGCACTGAGAATTCTCTGGATGTCTTTATGACAGCTCTTTCAGCAGGAGAGTCTAGGGAGCAGGTCCCTTTTCCTGACTCATCCACAGTGTCTCCTTGAGTCTGGTGGGACCAGCCTCCATGGTATCCCCAGGTGACTGCATGGTGAGGCTGGAGACAGGAAAATGCCACTTTGCCTATGTGGATTAGAATATAGCTTCCCCAACACAAAATGTAACTCACCTAATTTTACAAGATCTGCAAACCATAATAAATGCCAAATATCAACATTTTATATTAATAGATTCCCAAACTGACAGCTCAATTAAAACCAGTGCAAGAGGATGTTGGGATGGCAGGTGTTTCTGTTGCTCCAAAATTGCTGACTTTAGAGGCCCAAAGCCTCCTACACACTACAGAGAAGAAGCCACGGGGCTTATGAAAAGGCAATCAGATGGGTGGCTACTGCCATTGTTACCCGAGCCCCACTTGCAGGAAAATACCAACCTCGCTGCCCACCTAGAGGCTCGGTGAGCTGCAGAATGTGTAGAGCCACTCTGGAGCTGTCAAGCAAGAAAAATACCCTGAAGAGTTGCTAGGAGAACTTGGCACATGTCCTGAGCCAAACTGCAAGATACTTACAGTAAGAGGAGAGGTCCTGCAGAGCCACAAAGGAGAATGTAGACTTGGGGGAGGGCAAGCCACTCCCCACAGTTCACTAGCTAAATCAGCGTGCTCTTTTGATTATGATAGAAGCCAAGAAAAGATGGGACAATTTAGATTCAGAACAGAAAGTAAAATTTTTTTTGACAGCCATCTCCTCTGATTTCTTTAATAAGTATACTCTTCCTGTGTATAGCCCCTTACAATTTGCATACTTATGTTCTTATACATGATCCCATTCTATCTTTTCAGAAGCCAGTTTGGTAGAGAAAGGATTTTCATTCCCACATTACAGATGAGTTCACCGAGTCCCAGAGAAGCAGGATGGCTGCAGATCAAGTAAAGGACAAGCCAGGGAGCACCCAGGGCAGCTGCCTCTTGGGTTGGGGCCTTTCTGATATACCTGCTTCTTTTCATTTCCATTCCTGGCCTCAAGGGTGGAGAATAGGAACTTGTTGTTGGAAGACCCAAATATGCTAAGCCCTTAGAGTGGAACTACTTACCTCTAAGTGCTAGTGTCTACTGCTTATCTCAAATTGCAGCTTGCTTAAACAATGCAGTGTAGGGAAGGGAAGTTCCACCATGATGTGGGGAGGTGAGAGGAGGAAGAAAGGAAACTAGTCATTCTGACACCCGTGTCCTAGGAAGTGAGGCCACACTTCATAAGAATCTCCACTTCGTTTTCTTCATCCCTGTTACATCCAGGAGAGAATGGGATCCAGAAGAGCATGCAGTGGGGTGAGCTGGGACTTTAGACAGATTTGGACACTGACATCCAAGTAACCTGACCCCTAGTACCTAGGAATGCACCAACCAGAGTAGACTCATAAAACATCTCTCTAAAGCATATTCAACATCTCTCTAAAAGGCTTAGACATGTTTCTCCATAGTTCAGCTGAGAAACAGTATAGCGTTATTTGAAAGTGGACATAGATTAGTTCTAACTGTATATTGCAAAGTCTAGGGCAAACACTAGAATTTTTTAAGGGATATAATTGATACACTCAGAGATGAGAGAAAACAGAATCATATAAAGTGCTCAGTTAAAACCAGAGGAGGAGCTGGGCATAGTGGCATGTGCCTGTAGTCCCAGCTACCCAGGAGACAGAGGCAGGAGGATTGCTTGAGGCTAAGAGTTTGAGGCCAGCCTGGGCAACACAGCAAGACCCTGTTTCTTAAAAAAAAAAAAAAAAAAAAAGATCAAAAAGGGCGAAGATTAAAAAAAAAAAGGACAAGTGCCACAAACACAAAATTGTTGTAAACATGGTAAATATTAATCCACTGATATCAATAATCACTTTATTTGTTTATTTAGAGATGAAGTGTTGCTCTGTCACTCAGGCTGGAGTGCAGTGGTGCATCTTAGCTCACTGCAACCTCTGCCTCCCAGGTTCAAGCAATTCTCGTGCCTCAGCCTCCCGAGTAGCTGGGACTACAGGTGCACACCACCACGCTGGTTTATTTTTTATATTTTTAGTAGAGATGGGGTTTCGCCGTGTTGGCCAAGCTGATCGTGAACTCCTGGCCTCAAGTGATCCACTCACCTCAGCCTCCCAAAGTGCTGAGATTACAGGCGTGAGCCACTGCGCCCAGCCAATAATTACTTCAAATATGAATGGTCTAAACATATCAATTAAAAGGCAGAGGATGTTAGACAGGATCAAAAAACAAGACCCAACCGCGTGACAAGAAACCTACATTAAATATAAAGACACAGGCCAGGTGCGATGGCTCACACCTGTAATCCCCGTACTTTGGGAGGCTGAGGTGGGAAGATCACTTGAGGTCAGGAGTTCAAGACCAGCCTGGCCAACATGGTGAAACCCTGTCTCTACTAAAAATACATAAATTAACCAGGCATGGTGGCATGCATCTGTAATCCCAGCTACTCGGGAGGCTAAGGCAGGAAATCACTTGAATCTAGCAGGTGGAGGCTGCACAGAGCAAGACTCCGTCTCCAAAAAAATGCATATATATATATATATATACACACACACACACACACACACACACACAAACATATATATACACACACACACACACACACACACACATATATATATATATATATATATATATATATACAGATAGATTAGAAGTAAAGGGAGGGAGAAAGATATACCATGATAACACTAATCAAAAGAAAGCAAGAATAGGTATCTCAATTTCAGACAAAGAAGAATTCAGAGCAAAGAACATCTCTTTAACAGGGATAAGGGAGGGCATTGCATCATGATAAAAGGGTCAATTCTTCAGGAAAACATAATAGTCCTTAACATGTATGTACCTAACAGCAGAGCATCAAAATACATGAGGCAAAAAAATGACAAAACTGAAGACGAACAGACAAATCAGCGATTATAGTTGTAGACTTCAACACCCATCTACCAGTAATTGACAGATCCAGCAGGCAGAAAATCAGTAACGATACAGTTGAAAGGAACAGCATATAAATCACCTGGATTTAATTGACATTTACAGCATACTTCGTCCAACAATAGCAGAATACACATTCTTCTCAAGCTATCCACCAAGACAGACCACATTCTGGGACATAAAACACATCTGAACAAATTTAAAGGAACAGAAGTCATGCAGAGTATGCTGTAACACCACATTGGAATTAAACTAAAAATCAATAACAGAAAGATTACTGGAAAATCCCAACATATTTAGAGATTAAACAATACACTTCTAAATAATATATGAGTAATCAAAGAAGAAGTCTTAAGAAAATTTTAAAAATATTTTGGACTAAATGAAAATGAAAATTCAACTTATCAAAATTTGTGGGATGCAGCAAAAGCAGTGCTTAGAGGAAAATGAATAACATTAAATGCATATATTAGAAAAGAAGAAAGATCTAAAAGCAACAACGTAAGCTCCCATTTTAGGAAACAAGCGAAGGAATTGCAAAATAATCCTAAAGCAAGAAGAAAAAAGGGATAATACCAAATAGAGCAGAAATCAGTGAAATTAGAAATAAGAAACAATAGAAAAAACCAATGAAACTGAAGCTATCTCTTAAAAAGATTAATAAAATTGATGAATCTCTAGCCAGGCTAACCAAGGAAAAAAGGGAGAAGACATACATTAGTATCAGAAATGAAAGGTGATCATTATTGATTCCATGGACATTAAAAGGATAATAAAGGAATATTATGAGCAACTCTATGCCTACAAATTTGATAACTTAGGTGAAATGGACTAATTTATTGAAAGACACCAACTACTAAAACTCACACAGGAGAAATAAATAATTTGAACAGGCCTATTACTATTAAAGAAGTAATAGATAATAATAATAATTAACAACTTACCAAAAAAAAAAAAAAAAAAAAGAGCAACAGGCCTTCATGATTTCACTAGTGAATTCTACCAAACATTTAAGGAAGAAAGCATATCAATTGTCTACAATCTCTTCCAGAAAATAGAAGCAGAAAGAATACTTTCTAACTAATCTAACTAATGAAGTCGGCATTATCCCAATACAAAATCAGATAAAGACATGACAAGAAGAAAAACTACAGACCAATGTCCCTTATGAATATATATGCAAAAATCCTCAACAAAATGCTAGCAGATCAAATTCAACAATGTATAAAAATAATTATACACCATGACCCAAAAGGATTTATCCCAGGTATTTAAGGCTGGTTTAGTATTCAAAAGTCAATTAAGATAATTCGTCGTATCAATAGGCCAAAGAAGAAAAATCACACAGTAATGTCAATAGATGCAGAAAAAGCATTTGACAAAATCCAACACCTATTCATAATAAAAACTTGCAGTAAACTAGGAATAGAGGGAAATTTCCTCAACTTGATTTTTAAAAAATCTACAAAAAACCTATAGCTAACATCATACTTAATGATGAGAAACTGAAAACTTTCCTACTAAGATCAGGAACAAAGCAAAGAGATCCCCTTTCACCAGCCCTTTTCAATATTGTACTGGAAATTCTAGCTAATGCAATAAGACAAGAAAAGGAAATAAATGTATATAGTTTGGGAAAGAAGAAATAAAGCTATCTTTGTTCACAGATGATACAACTGTCTATGCAGAAAATCCCAAAGAATTTATCAAACAACTCCCATAACTAATAAGTGACTATAACAAGGTCTCAGGATGTAAAGTCTTAGGATACAAAAGACAGTTGCTTTTCTATATACCAGCCATTGGAATTTGAAATTTAAGACATGATACACTAGCACCAAAACTTTTAGACATAAATCTAACAAAATGTATACAGGATCTACATGAGAAAAACTATAAAAGAAATGAAAGAAATCAAAGATCTAAGTAAATGAAAAAATATTTCGGCTGGGCACGGTGGCTCACGCCTGTAATCAGCACTTTGGGAGGCCAAGGCAGGTGGATCACGAGGTCAGGAGATCAAGACCATCCTGGCTAACATGGTGAAACCCCGTCTCTACTAAAAAAATACAAAAAAAAAATTAGCTGGGCATGGTGGTGGGCGCCTGTAGTCCCAACTACTCGGGAGTCTGAGGCAGGAGAATGGCGTGAACCCAGGAGGCAGAGCTTGCAGTGAGCTGAGATGGTGCCACTGCACTTCAGCCTGGGTAACAGACCGAGACGCTGTCTCAAAAAAAAAAAAAAAAAATTCATGTTCATGCATAGGAAAATTCAACATTGTTGTCAGTTCTCCCCAACTTGATCTATAGATGTAATATAATCCCAATAAAAATCTTAGCAAGTTATTTTTTTGGATGCTGACATATTGATTCTAAAGTGTATATGGTAAGGCAAAAGACCCAGAATAGCCAACATAACACTGAAAAAGTACAAAGTTGAAGAACTGACACTACTCAACTTCAAGACTTACTGTAAAGCTACTACAATCAAGTGTGATATTGTCAAAAGAACAGACAAATTGATCACTGGAACAGAATAAATAGCCCAGAAATGGACCCACACAAATATAATCAGCTGATCTTTGACAAAGACACAAAGGCAGTTTAATGGGAGAAGAATAGTATTTTCAGCAAATAGTGATGGAATAACTGGACATTCATATGTTTTAAAAAAAATGAATCCAGGCCAGGTGTAATGGCTCATGCCTGTAATCCCAGCACTTTGGGAGGCCAAGGCGGGTGGATTGTTTGAGCCCAGGAGTTCAAGACCAGCCTGGGCAACATAGAGATTTTGAGACTAATAAAAATAAAAAAAATAGCTGGGTGTGGTGATGCATGCCTGTGATCTCAGCTATTCTGGAGGCTGAGGTGGGAGGATTGCTTGAGCACAGGAGGTCAAAGCTGCAGTGAGCCATGATCATGCCACTGCACTCCAGTCTGGATGACAGAGTAAGACTCTGTCTCAAAAAAAAAAAAAAAAAAATTCAGACATAGTCCTTACACCTTTCAAAAAATCATCTCAGAGTGGATCTTAAACCTAAATGTATAACGCAGAACTACAAAATTTCTAGAAGATAACATATGAGAAAATCTAGGTGACCTTAGGTCTGGTGATGAGTTTTTAGATACAACCCTAAAAGCACAATTGATGAAAGAAAAAAATGATAAGCTGGACTCTGTTAAAATTAAAAACTTCTGCTCTCTGAAAGACATTTAACAGAATGAAAAGAAAACCCACAGACAAGGGGAAAATATTTGCAAAAGGTATCTATCTGATAAAAGACTTGCATCTGAAAATACCAAAAGAACTTTTAAAACTCAATAAGGAAACAACCCAGTTTAAAAATGGACAAAAGATATGAGCAAACACCTCATCAAAGAAGATATACAGATGGCAAATAAGCATATAAAAAGATTCTAAATGTCATATGTCATTCGGGAATTTAAAATTAAAACAATGAGATCCACTAACACCTATTAGAATGGCTATTTTTTAAAAAACTGACAATACCAAATGCTGATGAGGATGCAAAGCAATAGGAAATACTCTTCCATTGCTGGTGGGAATGCAAACGGTATAACCACTTTGGAAGATGGTGTGGCAGTTTCTTACAAAGCTGAACATAGTCTTGTCCGAACCAGCGATCATGTTCCTAGGTATTTACCCAATTGAGTTGAAAATTGTGTTCACATAGAAGCCTACATATGACTGTTTAGAGATGCACTATTCATTATCACCAAAACTGGAGGCCACCAAGATGTCCTTCAATAGGAGAATGGATGAACAAACTACAGTACATTCATCGGTGGAATATTGTTCAGAGATAGAAAGAAATGAGGTCATCAGTAAAGTCTGAGTCCTTTCCTCTCACTCTCCTCCCCAGACAGCATGAGCTTCACCACTCGTTCCACCTTCTTCTTCAACTACTGGTCCCTGGGCTCTGTGCAGCTGCCCAGCTACAGTGTCTGGCTGGTCAGCAGCGTGGCCAGTGTCTATGCAGGTGCCGGGGGATCTCGTTCCCGGATCTCCGTGTCCTGCTCCACCAGCTTCCAGGGTGGCATGGGGTCTGGGGGCCTGGCCACGGGGATGGCTGGGGGTCTGGCAGGAATGGGAGGCATCCAGAACGAGAAGGAGATCATGCAAAGCCTGAACGACTGCCTGGCCTCCTACCTGGACAGTGAGGAGCCTGGAGACTGAGAACAGGAAGCTGGAGAGCAAAATCCAGGAGCACTTGGAGAAGAAGGGACCCCAGGTCAGAGACTGGAGCCATTACTCAAAGACCATTGAAGACATGAGCGCTCAGATCTTCGCAAATACTGTGGACAATGCCCACATTGTTGTGCAGATGGACAATGCCCGTCTTGCTGCTGATGACTTTAGAGTCAACTATGAGACAGAGCTGGCCATGTGCTAGTCTGTAGAGAGCGACATCCGTGGGCTCCACAAGGTCATTGATGACACCAGTGTCACTTGGCTGCAGCTGGAGACAGAGATTGAGGCTCTCAAGGAGGAGCTGCTCTTCATGAAGAAGAACCATGAAGAGGAAGTAAAAGGCCTACAAGCCCAGATTACCAGCTCTGGGTTGACCGTGGAGGTAGATGCCCCCAAATCTTAGGACGTTGACAAGATCATGGCAGACATCTGGGCCCAATATGACTAGCTGGCTCAGAAGAGCTGAGAGGAGCCGGACGTACTGGTCTTAGCAGATGGAGGAGAGCACCACAGTGGTCGCCATGCAGTCTGCCAAGGTTGGAGCTGCTGAGATGATGCTCATGAAACTGGGATGTACAGTCCAGTCCTTGGAGATTGACCTGGACTCCATGAGAAATCTGAAGGCCAGCTTGGAAAACAGCCTGAGGGAGGTGGAGGCCCACTACACCCTGCAGATGGAGCAGCTCAATGGGATCTTGCTGCACCTGGAGTCAGAGCTGGCATAGACCCAGGCAGAGGGACAGTGCCAGGCCCAGGAATACAAGGCCCTGCTGAACATCAAGCTCAAGCTGGAGGCTGAGATCACCACCTACCACTGCCTGCTGGAAGATGGTGAGGACTTCAATCTTGGTGATGCCCCGGACAGCAGCAACTCCATGCAAATCAGCCAAAAGACCACTACCCACTGGATAGTGGATGGCAAAGTGGTGTCTGAGAATAATGACACCAAAGTTATGAGACATTAAGCCAGCAGAAGCAGGGTACCCTTTGGGGAGCAGGAGGCCAATAAAAAGTTCAGAGGTTAAAAAAAAAAAAGAAATGAACTATCAAACCTTGAAAACACATGGAGGAAGCTTAAATGTATATTGCTAATCGAAAGAGCCAATATGAAAAGGCTTCATAATATATGATTCCTGTAAGAGTTAAAGAAAGGAAAGAAACATGAAAAGTAGCTCAACAGTCAAAGACAGGTTTATTTTGGAGAATAAACCTGAGAGGGGCTTCTGGCCGATTTGGGTCAGAAGCGTTCTCTCTTACAGACTAAGACTATTTATTTTAGGGTAAGAGAACTTACCACAAGCTTGGAATGTTTCTATGTGGGGAAGAAGTTTATGGTGGTGTTGGAATGTCTGTGGTCAGAGAGGCAGTTATCCTGGGGCTAACATCTCTCTGGCCAGAGGGGAGGTTATCTCAGGGCTGGCATGTCTCTGGTCA
This sequence comes from Hylobates moloch, assembly GCF_009828535.3. Lineage (NCBI taxonomy): Eukaryota > Metazoa > Chordata > Mammalia > Primates > Hylobatidae > Hylobates > Hylobates moloch. Next base: position 8,974,627 of record NW_026652290.1, on the reverse strand, counting down.
GGGAGGGGTTTTGAATGTTTCTGGTTGGAGATGTTATTTGTGGTTTATGTTCATGCTCACCTTAGCCATTAGGCTTATGCCCTTTGGATTTAGGTGGTTTTTGATCAAGGTGAACTTTAGAATGGCAGTGCTTGTCCAACAAGATGGCAATGCTCCTGCTCTGTCAATTCCAACTCTGTGATATTTTGGAAAAGGCAAAATTGTAGAGATAGTAAATAAAAAGGGGGTTGGAGCCAGGCACAGTGGCTCACGCCTATAATACCGGCACTTTAGGAGGCCAAGGCGGGTGGATCACAAGGTCAGGAGTTCGAGACCAGCCTGGCTAACATGGTGAAACCCCGTTTCTACTAAAGATACAAAAAAATTAGCCAGGCATGGTGGTGCATGCCTGTAATCCCAGCTACTTGGGAGGCTGAAGCAGGAGAATCGCTTGAACCTGGGAAGGGGAGGTTGCAGTGAGCCAAGATTGTGCCATTGCATTCCAGCCTGGGCAACAGGGCAAGACTCTGTCTCAAAAAAAAAAAAAAAAAAAAAAGGGGGTTGGAGGGAGTAAGGGGTGGGATGAAGAGGTGAAACACAGGATATTTAGAGTAGTGAAGCTATTCTATATGATATATAATTGTAGATGCATGTCCTTATGCATTTGTCAAAACCCATAGAAGTATCTATACAATAGAAGAGTAAACTTTAATGTAAACTATATAGTTAATAATAATGTATCAGTATTGGCTCATTAATTATAACAAATGCACCACACTAATGCAAGATGTTAATAATAGGGAAAACTGTAGGGGTAGAGGTAGGGTTAGGGTCAAGGTAGGTACATTGAACTCTGTGTACCGTCTGCTCAATAATTCTGTAAATCTTAAACTGTTCTAAAAGCCTATTAATTATTTTAAAAATTGTTGACTTAAGACAACACTGATGTTAAACTGATAGCAATGTCCTATCTGCGAGGTGAGGGAATTCCAGCTGCCTCTGTGGGCTTTGCCCATTACCCTGGGTTTCAATAGTAATCAGGCTTATTAGTGGGATTCTGAATTAGGGCTCTTGGTAACTTTAGTTCTTAGAAATTTTAGTTTACAAAGCTAGCTTTGTGAAACCCTCAATAACTCACTTTTCTGATAAGTAGTCTATGTAGTCCTTGATTGTTAGTAAAAATGACTCTCAGTAGAAATGCATATGACTTTCCCATAACGATCAAAGAGGGCACTTGGCATTTTGAACTACATCTGTGACCCACTGAGGGACTTTCCCCTTAACCACGTGTCATAAGCCATATCCAGTAATCACTGTTCCGGACAAGCAAGAGCGGGGGAATGGGAGTTCTGCTCATTCTAACAGAATTCTAATTATAGCACTGAGGGTGTTCCCTCCAGCAACTGTTGATTTGGTTCATTAATGGAACTCTGTCAAACCCAAGCCTCAGGGCAATGACCCCATCCTGGCACTCCATGTCTTCCATTTTGCTTCTGCAGCCCAATCTCTTTGTAACTGGTGGATATTATGGAAAAATGCCAATTTTCAGTAACCCTGCCTCCCCTGTCTTTTATGCCGTGTCCACAGAATGCCCTCCTATCCACATTGGGCTTCCGGTACCCAGTTACCCTCAAAGAAAAACTGACCAGAAGGGACATCTTTCAGGCCTGCAAAAAATCCACTGGGGCCTGCGGCCAGACCAGCCACAGCAGGAACTGTCTGGCCCAGGGAGTGGGGCAAGCAGCCAGGACAGCAGCATGGATCTTATCAGCAGGACTCGTGAGTTCCTTGAGGGGCATGTTCTGGGGAGGCATCCTGCTGGTGTGTCCAGATGGGACCCAGCAGGGCAGGGGGGATTTTCTGGAGAATGTGGGTAACGCTCCACATGGCTCAGCCTAGCCTCTCTGGCCCCTTCTGCTCTGCTTCCATTGTTGGCCAACCTTCCTGCTCATTGACACTTTTGGTCAGACTCAAGCCCTCTGTCTTTCTCTGGGGACTTTGAGACCTCCACTCTGATCCATTCTATGTTGATTTCATGGTTTAATTCTCAGAATTATTTCCCTCATTTCCAAATTCCAAGGACCATACGGTCGTTGCCCTAAGAACCAATAATGGACATGCTTGTTTTGTATGAGGCATTGTGCTCAGTAAACTGAAGTTCTTGTTACATTAGTTCCACCCTCTCTCCTCACTGCAGCTGAAAGGCCTGGTACAGAATTGTGTAGTCACCCTGCACTGTAGCTTGCAAGACACCTAGGAAGCTTTCTTCCAGGACAACAAAGCCCCCAGGCCTTCCTCTGCTCCTTCAGAAAATAGTTCTGGGCTAATTAAAAATCAGTCTTTTGCTCTTTCCTTTGGAAAGAAAATGATCAATCTTAAGAGGAGTAAAAAGGACTGGAATCCTTAGGGCACAAATGTGACATTTTATTTTCTAGACTCTACTGATGTTTCTGGGGACGTGATTTCACTCTCAGCATATCCCAAACCTGCCTAATAAACAGTATTAATTTGGTTTCTGCTATATATAGCTCACTGTCTTGAGCGTGGAAGAGTTGGTTTATTATACTATCTATACCTTCCAAGGGGTGTCAGAGGCAGTGACTGCATCTTAGTATCCTGGCAGGAGACCTGATGCACCTGCTCTCACAGGCCATGGGAGCTACCCCCAACCCCGCAGAGCCCTCTACAACCCCCATCATTGGCATTAGGTCGACCAGGGCCTGCGGCTTTTACAGAGTAAATGTGCCTTTGTAGGAGATGGGGTAATGGTAAATCCTTTGGAGGAGTCCAGTGTAAGAGATGGGCTATAGTTAAAATACAACATACACACACACACACACACACACACACACACACACAACACATGCACATGCATACACAGACATACACCACACACACACACACACAAACCACGTGCACATGCACACACACACACACACACACAGAGTCCTGCTCAGGAGTAGGAACATCAGAGAACAAGAGGAAAGCAAGCCTGCTGGGAAGACCTCTTGCCCTCGTGTTGGTTCTGGATGCCTCCCACGTACTGACATGGTCTCTGAGATGTTCCCCTGTCACCCCACCACCTCTCCTACATTCAGGATTGAGGTCGTCCTTGGAAAGTGGAGTCTGCTGGGTCCCTCCTGAGCCAGAGAAGAAGAAAGCAGTTTAGATTTGGGGCCCTCTGCTCAAAGAATTTTGAAGAGGTGACATAGAACATCACAGAAGTAGTTATAGATGGTGGATTTGACATTGCTTTGGTGGTGTCTTGTTCAGTTAAGTGGACACTGATTTTAAATGCAAACCAAAGGAAAAAGAATGTAGAACCCTTTGGCATATATATATTTTTGAGACGCAGTCTCATTCTGTTGCCCAGGCTGGAGTTAAGTGGCACGATCTCGGCTCACTGCAACCTCTGCCTCCCAGGTTCAAGTGATTATCATGCCTCAGCCTCGCGAGTAGCTGGGATTACAGGCATGTACCACCACGCCCAGCCAATTTTTGTATTTTTAGTAGAGATAGGGTTTCACCATGTTGGGCAGGTTGGTCTCTAACTCCTGACCTCAAGTGATCTACCTGCTTCAGCCTCCCAAATTGCTGGGATTACAGGCATGAGCCACCACGTCCAGCCCCTTTGGCATATTTGTACCAAATATATTGGTGCATTTCCTTCACTGTCTGCTCTTCCTATACGATGTGTGTGTTACTGGCTTGTTCCTGACAGGGCTGTGGAGTAGGAAAGGGAAAATGGGAGAGCCTGGGAGGACAGGGAATTTTAGGCCATGTCTCATAAGCTGGAGTAAAGACAAGACCCCTTTTAAAGGGAAAATAAAGTCTTGTGGACCCATGAAAATGCATTTGTATATTTGTAGGGCCCCAGGAAGCCATATATTCCAATGTGAGAAATAATCTAACTAATTAGGGTTTTATTCCATAAAAGTATCTTCCAATTATGAATTATAACCCAAGTTTTGCTATTCCGTCTAATAAAAGGAATATTTTTAAGATTATCAAAATGGAAGCAAAATTTAAAAGTTCAAGTAAAACCTTTCTACCCCTGAGAATACATTCCAGACCGCAGTTGCAGACGCTTTGGTTTAAGGAAGCCACAAAGCCTGGTAACAAAGTCACCAACCACAGTGATTTTTCTGCAGCCCATAGGCATTGAGTTGGTTTCTGCTGTTCTTCATGGAGTGGAAGTCTCAACCCTCAGTCTTTCACTTCTAAGCAAAATGGGCATTGTATGTGTGATATAGATATAAACCTAGCTCTTGCCACATCTCAGGGATAGTGTCAGTGCCCTGCGGAAGTGAAAATAAAACAGCGCCAGAATCATTTTACCTGCCTTGTCTGGATAATTGAATCTCCCACTTCTCTTTGCTGTAGGACACCAGACCACATATGTTTTTCCTCTCTGAGTGTCCTGTCTGTCCTGTAAATCCATCCAGACACCTAGGCAGGGGGGCCAGCTGGTCTGGCTGCATAGCCCAGCAGGAACTCCCACTTCAGAGGACAGGGGCATCCTGCAGAGTATGAGGGGCCTGGGCCAGGCAGGGTGGCTAGATGTGTCTGGACCTGAGGGTCAGGCACACTATGCAGATGGAAGATTGAGCAGAGACCCCTTCAGTTCCTGCCTTACAGAATAATGGCAAAGATCCAATAAGACAGTATATGTGAAGGGGCTTGGTACCTGTGAAAGCCCCCTGAGAATGATAGTTCAATATCATTTTTAACTTAATGTATAATATTAATAATCATAACTATAAAGTTGAAACAAATGCCAGGTAGCTGACTTTTATTCCTTTCACAGAGACCCACGAGGGTGCCTTTAATGTATACTGCAAAGTTCCTAACCTCCAGGACAGTTTTGAAATACACAATCCAGCTGCCTGATGTGTTAGATGTGAATGGGGCTTGGGTGTCTGTACTTTTCTATTAAGTTCCAGTGTACCTGGTTAAAAGATACACTATCCTAAAGAAATTTGATGCTTCCTTGAACCACATTTAAGTTGCAGAACCCTGTGAAGTCCCTGCTTTAACTCTAGTTGAGGCCCAAGTAACTGCTGGTCCTCATTCCCACAGCAGGTCAGGGGCAGGAAAGAGGCCAGCCCAGGCATCCTTGTCCTTCTTGTACTGGCTCCATGCCCTACATGAAAAGCAGCCCCTTGCTTCAAAGTTGCCCTCTGGGGCCGGGTGCGGTGGCTCACGCTTGTAATCCCAGCACTTTGGGAGGCCGAGGCGGGCGGATCACGAGGTCAGGAGATCGAGACCACGGTGAAACCCCGTCTCTACCAAAAATACAAAAAATTAGCCGGGCGTGGTAGCTACTCGGAGAGGCTGAGGCAGGAGAATGGCGTGAACCCGGGAGGCGGAGGTTGCAGTGAGCCGAGATCGCGCCACTGCACTCCAGCCTGGGCGACAGAGCAAGACTCCGTCTCAAAAAAAAAAAAAAAAAAAAGTTGCCCTCTGGATCATGTCAGAGCCCCTTGGAGAAAATATCTTGCACCTGGAGATGACAGACCCACAAACAGATGAGCATAAATTGGTGGGAGGTGCATTGATGGAGGTCTGCACAGGAAACTATAGGAGGAGAAACAGGAGCACATAGGCCCAGGTGGTGAGTGGTGGCAGAGGGGGCAGCACAGGGCTTCCTGGAGCAGGTGACACCTGTCATGAGTCTTAAATGATAGGTAAAAATTAGCTAGAAAAGGCAGCTGGGAGAATTAAGGAAAAGGAAATTCATACATTTTTCTAGCTTTATTGAGGTAGAATTGACAAAATTATGTATGTTTAGGGTATAAAACATGATTTGATATACATACACATTGTGAGATGATTACCACAATCAAATTAGTTAACGCCTTCATCACCACTCATAGTTACCTTTGTGTGTGTGTATGGTAAGAACACTTAAGATCTCTCTAAACAAATTTCAAGTATGCAGTACAGTATTATTAGCTATAGTCACCATGCAGTACATTAGATCCCTGGAAAATTTTCATCTTTGACCAACATCTCCCCATCTTCCACATCCAACCCCTGGTAAATACTGTTCTGCCCTCTGTTTCTATGAGTTCAGCTTTTTCAGATTCCACATATAAGCCAGAACATGCAATAGTTCTGGCTTATTTCACTGCCAAGTGAAATTGCAGGTTCTTCCATGTTGAAACAAATGGCAGAATTTCCTTCTTTTTTATGGCTGAATAACATTCCATTGTATATATTTATATATGCCACATTTTCTTTATCCCTTCATCTGTCAGTGGACATGCAGGTTGTTTCTGTTTTGGCTATTGTGAATAATGCTGCAGTGAACATGGGCACGTGGATATCTTTTCAAGATACTGATTTGGCTTCCTTTGGATGTATATACCCAGAGATGGGATTGTTGGATCATATACTAGTCCTACGTTTTATGTTTTGAGGAACTTCCATATTATTTTCCATAATGGCTGTACCAATTTACATTCGCACCAACAGTGCACAAGTGTTCGCTTTTCTCCACATTCTTGCCAATACTAGTTATCTTTTGCTTTTTGTAGCCATTCTAACAGGTATAAGGTGACATCTCACTATGGTTTTGGTTTTAATTTGCATTTCCCTGATGATTAGTGATGGTGAGCACTTTTTCACGTACCTACTGGCCATTTCTATGTTGTATTAGTCCGTTCTCATGCTGCTAACAAAGACATAACCGAGACTGGGTAATTTATAAAGAAAAAGAGGCTTAATGGACTCACAGTTCCACATGGTTGGGGAAGGCTCACAATCATGGCAGAAGGTGAAGGAGGAGCAAAGGCATGTTTTACATGGTGGCATGCAAGAGAGCATGTGCAGGGGAACTGCTCTTTATAAAACTATCAGGTCTCATGAAATTTATTTATTTATTGGGATGGAGTTTCGCTCTTATTGCCCAGGATGGAGTGCAATGGCGCAATCTCAGCTCACCACAACCTCTGCCTCCCGGGTTCCAGCAATTCTCCTGCATCAGCCTCCCGAGTATCTGGGATTACATGCATGTGCCACCACACCCAGCTAATTTTTGTGTTTTTAGTAGAGACGGGGTTTCTCCATGTTGGTCAGGCTGGTCTTGAACTCCCAACCTCAGGTGATCTGCCTTCCTCGGCCTCCCAAAGTGCTGGGATTACAGGCGTGAGCCACTGCGCCTGGCAAGATTTATTCACTATCATGAGAACAACATGGGAAAAACCCGTCCATATGATTAAATTACCTCCCACCAAGTCCCTCCCATGACACATGGGGATTATGGGAGCGACAATTCAAGATGAGATTTGGATGGTGACACAGCCAAGCCATATCATATGTTTTCTTTAGAAAAACATCTATTCAGATCCTTGGCCTTTTTTTAAGGGTCTCACTGTGTTGCCCAGGCTGGACTTGAACTCCTGGGATCAAGCTATCCTCTTGCCTCAGCCTCCTGAGGCACTGGGACAACAGGCACATGCCACTGTACCTGGCTTCCTTTGCCCATTTAAAAATAGGATTTTTTTTTTTTTTTTTTTTTGCTGTTGAGTTGTATGAGTTCCTTATATATTTTGGGTATTAAGCCCTTATCAGATATATGGCTTGCAAATCTTTTCTCCCGTTCTATAGGTTGCCTTTTCATTTTGTTGATTGTTTCCTTTGCCATGCAGAAGCCTTTTCATATGATATTGTTGCACTAGTTTATTTTTGCTTTTGTTACCCATGCTTTTGGTGCCATATCCAAAAGAAATCACTGCCAAGACCAATGTAAAATAACTTTTCTCCTGTTTTCCTTTAGCACTTTTATGTTTTGAGGTCTTACATTTAAGCCTTTAATCCATTTCAAGTTAATTTTTTGTCAGTGGTATAAGATGGGGTCCAATTTTATTCTTCCGCATGTGGATATCCAGTCTTCTCAACACCATTTGTTGAAGAGACTAATCTTTTCACTTTGTGTATTCTTACCACCCTTGTCAGATACTAGCTGACCATGTATGTGTGCATTTGTTTCTGTGCTTTCTATTATATTCCCTTGGTCCATGTGCCTGTCTTTATGCCAGTACCATACTGTTTAGATTACTATAGCTTTGTAATATAGTTTGAAATCTGGAATTACATCTTCTCAATCCTCACACCAACAGTAAAAGGGAGATATCATTATCCCCATCTTCAGATTGAGAAACTAAGATTCAAAGAGATGTAGCATAATGCAGATGTTAATCAGTGAACGTCGGAAATAAAAACAGATCTATTGACTCCAAAGACTGTGCTTGCCCTTTCACTACATTGCTTTCCTTTATAAGATGTCATTGGTCAGTCATCATATCGGACCCAGGCTGATAATGATGTCCTTTCAAGTAGCCAAATTGCCTTATGTTGAAAGGAATAGATAGGAAATAAACTGCCATAGCAGTTGGTTTATTTATTTTCTCTCTCCCTTACCACACTTTCCCCCAATGTGAATATATTAATAATTTAGGAAGTCAGTACTTAGTAGCCAATCAATTTTGACTCAAGCAGAACTCATATGATGAATAGAATCATCAAGCTGTGGTGAAAGTCAGTAGGAGCCAGGGTTTCTACCCTGGGGGGAAAAAATGTGTTTTCTGGCTGTGAAAACCTCTTGAGAGGCCATTAGGAGAAAGAGGATTAGAAGCAGCTTTAGAAATGTGGTTGCACTTCCACTTTTCTAGGCTGCTAATAAGAATTGGAGCCAAGATTTAAGAGAAACAAGGTTGGTCAATCCCAACTGGGGTGTGTAGACCCTGGAGTCTCAGTATTCTCATCTGGAGAGTGAAAGATTGTTGCAGGGTGGCCAATTGTCTCAGTCTGCCCAGGACTGAGACTTGTCCCAGGATGAGGGAGGGAGGACTTTCAGTGCTAAAACCAGGTCAGTCCTAGGCAAACTGCATGGTTGTTCATGCCAAATTGCTATGAGTTGTTAAATGAGAGATAAATAGATATTAGATACCTCACATGGTGCATGGTGCATGGTAGGCACTTAACATATGGTTGGTTCACTTTATACACATTAACCCAATTTAAGAGCACCACGCCCAAATCTTTTTTCTCTACAAGTGGGCATTTGTTTGATTTGGCTGCCCTCATTGGTACTGAGAAGCTTATGAGATCCTTCTGATGGAAGGAGTGTGAAAAATATTCAAGCCTTCATCTATTTGCCAGGTATTGAGCAACACTGGGGTCACCAAAAGATCAAAATTACCCTTAGATGAGAAGTAAAGGAGAGAAAGGCTTTCTATTAAGACACTGGAACCTCACAAGGTTCCAAAGCCTTAGGACCAAAGACATGTTTCATGTTGTCTTTCTTTTCTGATAAGGAAGGAGCAAGGGTTAGGATAGAAAATAAGTTTATGTCTAAAACATCTCCTGCGCTAAGGAATCCCTGAGGCAGGCCACGTTTCAAACATAGGAGCAAAGACAATTGGCTTTCTTTTTTTTTTTTTTTTTTGAGACAGAGTCTTGCCCCGTCACCCAAGCTAGAGTGCAGTGGCATGATCTCGGCTCACTACAACCTCCGCTCCAGGTTCAAGCAATTCTCCTGCCTCAGCTTCCCGAGTAGCTGGGATTACAGGCATGTGCCACCACACCCAGCTAATTTTTTTGTGTGTGTTTTTAGTAGAGACTGGTTTCACCATGTTGGCCAGGCTGGTTTCAAACTCCTGACCTCAAGTGACTCAAGTGATCCACCCGCCTCGGCCTCCCAAAGTGCTAGGATTACAGATGTGAGCCACAGTGCCTGGCTGACATTGGCTTTCTTTTAGGGTTTGAAACTTTAAAATGGGGGTGGCTTCCTCACCTTTGTCTACTTAATTTGGATCTTGAAGGCAGTGGTGAAGAGGGGAGAAGTGAGAAAAGAGAAAAGGAGGAAGAAAAAGGAGAAAGGATAAAAATCATTCTAGACCTTTTATGCTCCCCGCAACCCTGGGGCTGGGGAAGGAAGGCAAATTAAAATTACCTCAAAGAAGTCTCTTTCTATCCCACTCTCTTCTTGCCCTTTAACACCTTAAAACCAAGATCTCCCCGAATTTTCAACATATACTGCATTCCCTCCTTAGCCAAGAGGGCTGTTCTCCTAAAAAACAAAAACAAAACTCAAGCAAAAAACCCTACCAGGAGAGAATCTTGAGTTAGTGACCTTAAGACCTTAAGGGGAAATGGGTTGAGAGCCTGAATTTGCAAGTGAACCAATGAAAGTCCTAATATAAAGTTTTTATAACCTTATTCCATATGGTTAACTAAAATAGACTCCAGCCTCCTCGCCACATTCTAGAGTAGGCCCACACCTTTGCTTAAATGTCTGTGAATTGGCCGGGCGCAGTGGCTCACGCTTGTAATCCCAGCACTTTGGGAGGCCGAGGCGGGCGAATCACAAGGTCAGGAGATCGAGACCACGGTGAAACCCCGTCTCTACTAAAAATACAAAAAGTTAGCCGGGCGTGGTGGCGGGCGCCTGTAGTCCCAGCTACTCGGAGAGGCTGAGGCAGGAGAATGGCGTGAACCCGGGAGGCGGAGCTTGCAGTGAGCCGAGATTGTGCCACTGCACTCCAGCCTGGGCGACAGAGCAAGACTCCGTCTCAAAAAAAAAAAAAAAAAAATGTCTGTGAATTTCCAAAGGCTTCTAGTCTCACTGTTGCCCTGGCTCCAAGTCCCTGCTTGGTGGACTCAGTCTCACTGTGCTTCACCTTTGGCATCTGTTCTCTGCTTTCACCTCCAGGAAAGCCCAGGTATGGAGTTCTGTCCTGCTGTGGTTTCCTCAAAATTGGTCGTTTAAGGCATATAGGTGAGCAGCAGGCTTTGTTGAAGGTTTAGAACCATGGAGGGGGTTTACTTTGCAGAGATACTCAATTTTTTTCTTTTTTTTTTTTTTTTGTTTGTTTTTGAGAAGGAGTCTCCCTCTATTGCCCAGGCTGGAGTGCAGTGGTATGATCTCTGCTCACTGCAACCTCTGCCTCCCAGATTCAAGCAATTCTCTTGCCTCTGCCTCCTGAGTAGCCAGGACTACAGGCACCCACCACTACGCCCGGCTAATTTTTGTATTTTTATTAGAGGCGGGGTTTCACCATGTTGGCCAGGCTGGTCTTGAACTCCTGACCTCAAATAATCCACCCACTTTGGCCTCCCAAAGTGCTGGAATTATAGACATGAGCCACCGCACCTGGCCGAGATACTCAATTTTTAAAATGAGTTATTAGATATCTGTGTTCTTAAAAATCCTCTGGCCACTGAAGATTTCCCCTTGGCCACCTTCCTCTGTAGTTTCACCTTCCTACCATATTTTTGGCAACTCCCACCCCCCATCACTGCCCTCCTGAGTCTCCTCATATCTCCTTGCTCCTCGGTTTCTGAGCCCCCTCTCCTCAGCGCCCCCTCTCCAACACACACACACTCACTCCACTCATATGATTTACCTCGGTCTGTCTCACCTTAGCTCAGAGCCCATTTTCACCCAACTGGACACATAATGTGTTGAACTAAACACAAAGACCATCTCTCAGTCTAGCCCTTATGCAGCATAAAAGAACTGAAAGAGGGCCAGGCATGGTGGCCCACGCATGTAATCCCAGCACTTCGGGAGGCTGAGGCAGGTGGATCACTTGAGGCCAGGAGTTTGAGGCCAGCCTGGCCAACATGGCGAACCCAGTTTCTACTAAAAATATAAAAATTAGCCGGGCGTGGTGGCAGACACCTGTAATCCCAGGTACTCGGGAGGCTGAGGCACGAGAATCGCTTGAACCCTGGAGGCAGAGATTGCAGTTAGCCGAGATTGTGCCACCGCACCCCAGACCGGGCGACAGAGCAAGACTGTGTCTCAAAAAACAACCCAAAAAACTGAAAGAGGCCTTTAAATTTTCTCTCTCCTTTCTCCCTCCCCACTGGCCTCTGTCAGATGAAAGAAGCAGGATCAAGATTCAACTTCCTACTGATATAATTAGGCTCCATACCCCTCTTGGCTTGGAAGGAAAAAGCAGAGCAACTGTTTAGTTTGGTTTTAAATGACAGCTTCTTCATTATACTGCATTTATATCTACCAAAACAGAACAATAAGGACAACATGCAAATTGAAGACTCTTGGTGACATTTTTAAATCTTAAATCATGAGTAATAATTGCCTTTTACCCTTTTGGCTTTCCAGAAACGTCTGACTCTCCTTCCCTTGTGCTCCAATGAGATGGATGTCGTTGTTCTCCTTTTGCTGTTGGGTCTTATAAATGCTCAGGGCCTTTCTGATTTCACACTGAGGTTGTTGCTCTTCCCAGGCCTGATAGGTTCAGAGTGGCGTAGGGAACTCAGATGGGAAAGACGGAGGGATCTCTTATCTGAATTTCTCAGCTAGCCTTGACTGAGTCTCCCCTGACCCCCAACATACTTAGACCTTCTCCAGCCTTGGCTCCATCCACAAGTACTTTTGAGGGGCCGGCCATGCACGTGCCAGGCTCTGCCAGCCCCTGTGACCCAGCTGAGCTTCCTCCCTTATCCGGGGTCACGGCGTGTTTCCTTGACCTCTCTTTCTTTCTTTCTTTAGGCCTGCCCTGCCTTTGTTTACTCCCTGTTCTTTTACTTTTCACATGACTAGACTTAATCTAACTATTCTTATGACAGTGACTCAACATTCTTTTATAACCTTTACACTTACGGTTTTCAAGAAGGTACTCAGAAAAAAATCTCCACACTCTAGAATTTCATACAAAGGGGGCTCGTGATTAAGAAGGTAATTTTAGGCCGGGCGCTGTGGCTCACGCTTGTAATCCCAGCACTTTGGGAGGCCGAGGCGGGCGGATCACAAGGTCAGGAGATCGAGACCACGGTGAAACCCCGTCTCTACTAAAAATACAAAAAATTAGCCGGGCATGGTGGCGGGCACCTGTAGTCCCAGCTACTTGGAGAGGCTGAGGCAGGAGAATGGCGTGAATCTGGGAGGCGGAGCTTGCAGTGAGCCGAGATCACGCCACTGCACTCCAGCCTGGGTGACAGCACGAGACTCTGTCGCAAAAAAAAAAAAAAAAAAAGAAGGTAATTTTATCCCTATTTGAACTGGCTCAGGGAAGGAGGGAGAGAAGGAGTGTGGGGAGAGATTGTTTATATTACAAGAGCAAAGGAGTTTCTTACAGTCCCAAAGCAAAACGAAGAGCCGGGCTCAAGTGGGTGAGCCCAGTGCCTTCTCAGCCCCCTCTCTGGGTGTACACAGCCCTTTCCCACAGCTTCGCCTCTAGGCTGCTTCCTCTCTTTGCAGCCCAGCCCTTTCTGCCTCTTCCATTTACCAGCTCTGTCTCCCAGAAACCATCAGGAAAGGCCCAGCTAACTCAGAGACCCAGTTCAAAATTCACAGGCTTGGGTCAGGTGTCCAGTGAACCATTCCTGCTCCAACTCATTGTGGCCAGGAACACGGGTCACATGTCACACAAACACGGCTGCCCAGGGTCATCCTTATGAGAGGGGGGGACATGGGCTGGGCAGACATCCCAAAGCCACCCACCCCAGGAAGGATTCCCATGAACAAAGCAAGTCAGCAGATTCTCTCCTCTTCCTCTCTCAGAGGGCACACTTGGAGTTTGTATACAGCCTTCTAGAAAAAGAACGTTATTGCCCATGAAACTAGGACTCAGGGCCTCCAAGACCCACTTCACACAGTTGGCAAGAATGGCTTTGGCTCCTTTGGGTTCTCTCTCCTGCTCCCCAATAGTCAGTGGCCTGGAGTCACCTGAATCCCCCCATCCCTGCTCACTCTGCTTCGCCCTGAGCTCCATTTCCTTGTTCTTGGCTCCTGTCTTGCTGAGGCCAGCCTCAGCAAATACACTCCTGAGTGTCAGGCAGTCAAATCCATTCACCCCCAGCAAATATGCATTGAGTACACATGCTGTGTGAATGCATGTCAGGGGCCAGCAGTGCGATGTGAACAAGATAGGCCCTGACCTTACAAAGCTGACCGTGTAGCCACCCATCAGGGAGCCGATGAGAGAGAGAATGTCTGAAAGGACTTGCCCAGAGCTGAGGACTCCAGGATTGATTGTGTCCTGATGTTGACTTCCAGATGGCCATAATGGCTCCCAGATCTTTACTAAGAGTTGAAGCCCACACTGCTTGCTAGTTTGCAGGCCACTAGATCATTTTGTGCTAAGTCAGTCCCCACCCAGTAAAAGCATGATTCTTTGTGTGGCTTTAGTGTGCCTCCTGAAGTGGTCCCAACCAAGGTTGTGTTTCTCCCAGCAATTGCTGTTAGAATCCATTCCTATAATTGGGCTGGCACTTTGTGACTCTTGCTGTTAGCTATAGAACAGAGGGGCTATTACCTGTGGCATTTCTCATTATGTGGATTAACTTCTGACGTGCTGCACACATGTGGGATCCGCAGGGCATTAGAGAAACCCTGACCCAGTGGCCCAGCATGTGGTGAGCTAAACCTTCTGTGGGCAGAAAGGAGGGGCAGAGACAGCGTAGGGGCCTGGGGTGGAGGGCCAGAGGTAGCATGGGAGGAGCATGGAGTCTAGAAGCTGAGAAGGATTGGGCCCTTGGAATGTTTGGAGGGAACAGGCTGGTGACTGGTAGTAACAGAGGAAGCGTCTCACCTGCTGGCATCAACAATAATAGCAATATCACCTATTGAGCGACTGGTATACACAAGTGCTGTGCCAGCCAGTCACATTACATGTATTATCTCATTGAATCCCTGCCACAGTCCAGTGAGGGGGGCATGATTATTACCACTTCATAGATGAGGAAACTAGGGCTCAGTGGGAGCTTGATGCCTTGCCAGGATCCTACTGCTAGTAATAGCAGAGTCCGGAGTTGAGCCCAGGTCTGGGCTCTTAAAGCACCACATGAATAAAGAGAATCTTTTTGGGATCCTTGGCCATCTTTTTTTTGGTATTGAGGCCACCCACAGGGCCTGACTTGGTGTGGCCTGCTGTGGCCACTCAGAAGGAGCTGGGTCAACCTCAGCCACAGTGCAGTGGAAGCTGCAGAGCCTGGGACCCTCAGGCAGGGCCTGGTGTCCTCTGCTTCTGTTTTCTCAGCTTTAAAACGGGCATACTTGTGGCCAGGTGTGATGGCTCACACCTGTAATCCCAACACTATGGGAGGCTGAGGCGGGAGGATTGTCTGAGCACAGGAGTTCGAAACCAGCCTTGCAAAACATAGCGAGACCCTGTCTCTAAAAATAAAAAAATAAAATGGGCATACTTGATCCTCGAGCCTCAGGTCTGAAAATATCACCAGTGGAGCCAGCCTCAATGGGGCAGTGTAGGGGGAGGATGTCAGATGTCTGCTCTCCCCCAGGCTCTGCTAACCTGTGTTGGGGCCTAGGGGGCCTATGGGGTAAACTGGGTCTTGGTTTTCTCATCCGTGAAATGAAGGGTTTGGACTTGACCATCACTAAGCTCCCTCCCAGCTCTAAGACTTAGTGAATTCAGGGTTTGTAACTCCCTGGAGCAGCCACCACTCAGTGACCTCTAATCAACCTTGGCACATTCTAAGTACTCAGTAAGCACTTGTTAAACCAAACCCAGCAGATTAGGAGTTTCTCAGAAGAGCAAAATAATTTCCCAGTGGAGTTTACCTCACACTCTGAAGTGACCAGCTTCCACTGTCCGTGGGCTCTCAGAAAACACCTGCTGAGCGGTGACACTTGGCACTTTGCCTGAGAGGTGGAGGAACAGGAAGAGTATCAGGAGTTTGGGTTTAAAGTTGGGGAGGAAAGAAACCAGCTACATAGCACATTATCAAAGCATTGCTTGGTCAGTGTGAGACCCCACAGCAAACGCTCCCCTCCAGCAACCCCACTCCACCCTTGGGGCTGTGTGGTGGAGAGGAAGGGCCCTGCTAGGTTTCTCTCCAGCCAGCTCACCTGCCACCAAGGCTCCTAAGGAGGCCCCGGGGAATCTCACAGCAAATCCTACCCCTGCCTTTATAAAGGGGCCTGCAGACAGGAGCCTGGGCTCTCCTAGAGACCCCAGGCACATGGGAAACACTCATGGGGAAGGGGGTAAAGGGGCAGTTTTCCCAGTCCTCTCACAGATCCTCAGCTGCCACCATCCCTGCTGCTGTGGAGACCCGGCTTCCTGCCTGAGGTTCTTCTGCAGCCACTGAGCCTTTCTCTCTCCAGTGCACCTGAGATTTCTCTCTCACTCTCTCACTTCTCTCTCTCTCTCTCTCGCTCACTTCTCTCTCTCTGTCTTACTCACTTCTCTGTCTCTCTCTCTGTCTCTCTGTCTCTCTCTCAGATCTTTAATTAACTCAGTGTAGCCTTTCTCTCTCAGTTTTGCATAATCTTTCTCACACTTACACTTAGCACATCTATATTCTCTCTACACATAGCCTCTCTCCACCTCCCCAGTCCTTCACACATTCCTTTTCTCTCTCTCTTTTTCTCCCCCCAAACCCCCCTTCTTCTCTCCCCACACCTCCCCTGGTGCTTAACTGGAAACAAAAGTGAGTTTGTTGTGTGAAGAAGAGGACCTGTGGAAGTAGCAGCCAGGGAGGCAGCAGCGGAAGCAGGCTGGGGCCAGAGGCAGCATCGACAGCCAGGGACCCCAGCGCTCAGCTGTTCCAGGGAGCAGGTAATGCACCAGGCAGGACTGGTTTGCATCCTGCTCTCTGCCTGTCTCCTCTCTCCAGGACCCATCCATTTATTTGCCTTCTTGTCTGGCCCTGAAGGGGAAAGGGGATTCCAGACTTATGGAATGGCAGGCACAGGGGCCCAAGGAGTGGCATGCCCCCCTCTTCAGAGATGTGGTCTGCTGTGGCTGGGGTCGGCGTGGCTGGGTGAGGGACATGCTAGAACCTAGAAAGGCAGGTTAGGGCTAGATTATGAGGGATGGTTTGAGCCATGTCACTGACCCCTAGGCTTTAGGCAATAGAGAGACATTGAAAGTTTTTCAACTGGTGAATAACATAATCAAATCTACATTTTATTTTATTTTATATTTTATTTTCTTTTTCATGCCATCCTCCACGGTACATCAAATCTACATTTTAAAAGAGTAGTTACTGATTTCTGATCCCAGGGAGAATTGGTGTGGCCCCTCAGAATCAAGCAGTCACAGTTTTCTCAATTTGAAGAAAAAATAAGGTTATTTTCTCAATTGTTGGTTTTTTGTCTATAAAATTTATTTAAACATTTGGTGTCTGCTGGCAAGTGCCAGCAATCAATAAGACAATGGAAAGGATGTAAGTTAAAAGTAATAGGCTGGGTCCAGTGGCTCATACCTTTAATCCTGGCACTTTAGGAGGCTGAAGCAGGTGGATTTCTTGAGCTCAGGAGTTCGAAACCAGCCAGGGAAACATGGTGAAACCTCGTCTCTACAGAAAATACAAAAATTAGCCAGGCACGGTGACATGAGCTAGTACTCCCAGCTACTCTGGAGGCTGAAGTGGGAGGATCACTTGAACTCAGGTGGTGGAGGTTGCAGTGAGCCAAGATTCTGCCACTGCACTCCAGCCTAAGCAAAAGAGTGAGACTCTGTCTCAAAAAAAAAAGTAATAGAAAAATTCATAAATTTAAAATTCGTTTAAATACATGAGTCCATTGAGTTCTGTAGATAATAGTGTGTTCTGCTAGTAAAATGATTTCTAACTCATATGTATAGTGTTTTATGGTGCTATTCAAAGAGAACCATGACTCCCAGGAGCCCATTGTGTGAACATGTTTGAAATGTTTTAAAAGCACACTCTACTGCTACATAGGGAATGGGATTAAATGGGACAACCAGAGGCAATGGCAACAGTAGGTGGCTATGGTAGTGATAGGAGCAGATAACGAGAGCCAGAACCAAGATGGTGGCAATGGGTGGGGAAAAAAGGAGAGAGCCAAAAAATGTTTATGAAGCAAATGAAAGATGTTAGTATCCAGTTGGACATGGATTATGAAAAAGAAGGAGCTTCAGGAATGAGTCCAGCATTGTCTAGATGGGTAGGTGGCTAGAGGTGCTATGAATCAAAACAGAGGAGAGCAGGGCTGGGTTGATGGAAGAAGGGATGCAGAGCTGTTTTGAATATGTTGAGGGTGACTTGAGAAGGCTGCTGA
The DNA here is from genome assembly GCF_009828535.3 of Hylobates moloch. NCBI lineage: Eukaryota > Metazoa > Chordata > Mammalia > Primates > Hylobatidae > Hylobates > Hylobates moloch. Next base: position 8,956,626 of record NW_026652290.1, on the reverse strand, counting down.
GCTCCCAGAAGGAGCAGTCCAGTTGTCGGTTGGAATGTTTAATACACATGGGTGTATTGCCTGGACACAAGGGTGACCTCATTTCATTTATAAAATGACACCACAAATAACATGAGCTAGCCCAGAAGGAGTGTGGAGAGAGAAGAGAGAACAAGATGAAGCAGAATCCTGGCAAAGATCAAGATTTAAGTGTTAGCCAGGCAAGAGGAACTAGGGAAAGATATTGAGAGAGAATCTTCAAAGAGGGAAAATATCAAGAAACTGCCATGTTATAAGAGCCATAAGTCACATTTCAGTTCAGAGGGGCAATCATCACCTCTGAAGTTCCAGAGAGATAAGCCAGACCATAGCTTCTCAGTGCTGTTGGTTTGATTGATTTTATTAGCTTATTGGTTTGACAATTAAAATAACAAGAGGGATCTGAGGGCAGGGGTTGTAAATTTGGGTGCATGGCAATAAATGAGATTAACGGGACACCAGTTTACCTAAGAAGGCACCATCATCAACTCTCATAGATTGCCAAGCAGGAACATGGGCAGAGTGATCAGAACGTCTGACTTTTCAAGAAAAGTCAGAGATCTGGATTTCTATGTGAAATCTTACAATTCTTTATCTTAGCAATACTTTCAAAAAATTTCATACTCTGCGAGGCCTGCATTAAACACACCTTTGAACTGTCAGTTTGAAACCTCTGCCTTTGTCAATGTCCTTAGCATGGTGGGGGCTGAGCCAGTGGCAGCAGGCCGGGAAGTGATTGGGCAAGGAGGAGATGGAGACCATGAGCACAGACCACTACTTTAGGAAGTATGGGTAAAAGAAAGAAGAAGGCAAGCAGGAGAGCTAAGGAGACAGGCAGGGTCAGGGAGGGTGTCTTGGGTAGGAAGAGCTGTTTCTAGGCTGAGAGAAAGAGAGTGGAGAGAGGGAAGTTGAAGATCCAGGTAAAGAAAGACTAGCTGATGAAATAAGGATCTGAAGGAGTTGAGGGGATGGAAGAAAGGATGTTGATGGATTTCGTGCCTGGAGGCCTTTATTCTCTTGGTGAAGTGGGGTAGGAGTTGAATCAAGAAGCTTTAAGAGAGGAGCAAAGGTTAGGGACAGCCTCGAGGGACACAGGAAGGGCGCTGACAAGGATGCACGGAAGGTTGCTGCACTTGAGACTTGCTGAGGGGAAACCCTTACAGTGGGGCTCATGGGCCTGTGTGTGGGTGTTGGTGGTGAGGGGCTAAGCAGCTGTTACCTTCCAAGCCCTGTGTCAGGCATTTCATTCTCTTACCTGTTGTATTCCTCCCAGCAGTCCTGCTCACTCAACTGAGTTCACTTATGAATAAGTGGCAGCCCCGAGACTCACACCCTTGTCTAGCTGGATTGGGATTCTATTTGATTCCACCACACTACCACTACATGCTGCCATCCCCACCCCAGCCACCCCCAGCCCAAGCCCTTAGACACACCTGCAGAGGAGACTGGGCCAGTGAATTTTTGTTTGGGCATTGCCTGGCTGGTTTGATTGGGAAGTCAAGGGGAAAGAATGGAGGATGTGATGAAGAAAAGAGTAGAGGTCCATGAAGAAATAAGTGAGGACAGAAGGGAATGATGAACTGAGGGAACAGGCTGGAGGAAGGGAAGACCTGATGAGGCCTAGGAGACAGTGAACGAGAGATTGCATCAGGGCAGGGCAGTGGGGTTCCTGAAAATTTCAATGTGAGTGTGAAGATGAGGGGAAGGGAGGTGAGGTAAGGATGACTCCAGGGTGTCTAGCCTGTGCAGTGGGGTGGGCAGGGATGCCTTTAGTCATGGCATTGGTCACCACTTTGACATCATGCCATCTCTCTGTCCCTTGCTCACATGCTGAACCACACTCACCAGCACGTTTCCACCACAGGGTGTCTGGAACATGTAGAACTTCTTCCAGATCTGCAGAGTGGCTCGGTCCCATTTTTCAAGTCACAGCTCCAGTGTCCCCTCCTCAGAGAGTCCTTTTGTGACCATGCTATCTACTGTAGCTCCCCTGGTCATTTTGTTTATTTTAGACAACTTATCATTGAAATGGTCATTTATGGATTTGTTGACTTGTTTATTCTCTGTCTCTGTCACTAGAGCACATGCTCAAGAGAGCAAGGACACATAGGTCTTCTTCGTAGCTTTATTTGGCACATAGTAGGTATTCACTGGAGAGAGAGAGAGGAAGAAAAGGAAGGAAAGAAGGAAAAGAAAGAAAAAGAGAGAAGGAACACAGGTGAAGTGTGTTTGGGAGAGGAATGTTGAGTTTTGAGGTGCCTGGGAGACACCTAGGAAGTGACTTCCAATGGGCAGTTGGAAAGCAGGCTGGGGCCTCAGGAAATGGACTGCCATCTTGCCCAGGAAGAAAGTGGGCCCACATGATACAAGGGTGTGCAAGCTGTCCTTTTGCATGGCTGACTGCCTTTTCAAGACCAGTGTTGGGAGTTGGCTTGTTTGGGGCCCGGTGGGAAGAAGAACCCCTCAGGTGGTAAGCTGAAGTTGGGTCAGAGTGCTTCTCACTTCTCTCTTCAGTTCTGGTTCTTGCTGCTGCCCTGGCTTCAACCATTTCCTGTCATTCTTCATGGCCAGCTACAAGACCCTGGATCGGAATGCAGACTAAATCTTTTCATCTCTTTTATCTTAAAGAGTATCTCGCCCACCTCCGATTCATGGTTACAGGAGTCCAGCTTCACCCTGGAGCTGGACTTAGTTTTACAGAATTAGAAAATACTTTTCCCTTGTGCTTGCCTCCTACTCCATTTCTGTTGGCCTTGTGGTCCTCCCGCCTTCCATGGGACACTCAGCAGACCTGCTGCCCCTCTTTTGCAGGGTCCCCAGCTGCTGAGCAGCTCCAGGACATCCTGGGGGAGGAAGATGAGGCTCCCAACCCCACCCTCTTCACAGAGATGGACACTCTGCAGCATGACGGAGACCAGATGGAATGGAAGGAGTCAGCCAGGTAAGGCCGGGCCCCACGAGGGAGGTGGGCACTTCAGTCTCGCACAGCCTGGGCTTGCCTGACCCTCCTGGTGGGAAGTGGCATCTTGTACCTTGAGAGCTTCCTGGTCCACAAAGACCCTCCCACCTGCCTTCCTTGGTGTCCAGAACTAAGGAGCAAACAGAACCTTATGACTTCTTCTTCATCCTCAAAGAAGTTAAAGTTCAAGTGGGAAGATAGAACAGTCACCCATGAAACTCTGAGAGTAATACAAGGGCATATACCATTGTCCCTCCATATCCATAGGGCACTAGTTCCAGGACCCCCTGCTGATGCCAAAATCCACATATATTCAAGTCTCCCAGTTGGCCCTGTGGAACTACCTATATGAGACATTGGCCCATATATGCAGGTTTTGCATCCCATGAATACTGTATTTTTGACCCCATTTGGTTGAAGAAAACCTGTGTATAAGTGGGCCCATGCAGTTCAAAATCCATGTTGTTCAGGGGTCAACTGCATTCTTGTTGTTGTTGTTTTTCCAGAGACAGGGTCTCATTATGTCGCCCAGGCTTCAGTGCAGTAGGGTAATCATAGCTTACTGCATGCAGGCTCAAACTCCTGGGCTCAAGCGATCCTCCTGCTTCAGCCTCCCAAGTAGCTGGTACTTCAGGCACATGCCACTGCATCCAGCTAATTATTTTTATTTTTTGTAGCGATAAGGTCTCACTGTTTTACCCAGGATGTTCTTTAATATAAAATGGTTCAAGGTAAATGCTGTAAAAGGGAAAGTAACAAGCAGGCTGGGGTAGACAGTGAGGGCTTCCTGGAGGAAGGAGAAGGTGTGCCAGGCACATCAAGTCTGAATGGTGAGAAAAATCCAGATGGAGAGGGCTATCTGGCAGAGTTTGGGGCTGCAGAGTTGGAGCCATGGAGAAAAGCATGGGGAGCAGAGAGCACTCCATATATAGGGAGAGCAGAAGCTGGAGAGGAGCTGCACGGAGAAGTCACAGGAGCCAAGGGAGGAGCAGGGTAAGAGTGGTTGGCACTGCTCATATCCCCAGTGCCTGGGACAAAGGGGTCTTGGGACTTAACTGGACTGTTCAGCAGTGCCCAATGCTCCCAAGAGCCCAAGGGGAAGGAAGGCTATGGTAAGAGGCAGCAGGAGGGACCTTCGGACAGGAAGACAGACTGCCAATGTTTTTCCACCTTCTTTACATGATGCCACTCTGCCCCCAGGAGAAGAATTTAATTCTATTTAAATCAACTTTATTAAATTAATATTTAATTTCTTTTATTAGAAATAAGGAATAAGGGCTAGGCACAGTGGCTCATGCCTGTAATGCCAACACTTTGAGAGGCCAAGACAGGCAGATTGCTTGAGCCCAGGAGTTCAAGACCAGCCTGAACAACATAGGAAGACCTCATCTCTACAAAAAAATAATAAAAATAGAAAATTAGCTAGGCGTGGTGGCACACACCTGTAGTCTCAGCTACTTGAAAAGATGAGATGGGAGATCACCTGAGCCAGGGGAAGTTGAGGCTGCAGTGAGTCATGATTGTGCCATTGCACTCCAACCTGGGAAACAGAGTGAGACTCTGTTTCAAAAAAAAAAAAAAAAAGGAATAAGATTTGTCAGGTTGAGTGTAGCTGTAGAGTACCACAAACCATTGTAATATCTAAAATATTTTCACTCCTCCAAGAACCATTTTTTGCCCCCTTGGGGGCAATTATGCCCAAGTTGAGAATGCATAGACTCAACTGTGCCCAGGTCTGTCTCTGCATGGGGGCCACCGTGACACCCAGAGCCTGACAGCTGCCCCCAACCACAGCCTGGGCTCTTCCCTCTCTCATCTCCCTCACTAGCCTGGGTAGTTGCTGTGCAGAGCCAGAAGGCACAGGTTTGAACACCCCCAGGTTTTCCCCACTCCACATACCATGTATCTGGAAGAAAGGCCACTGGGTGGACTAGCAAATAAATCCCTGCGGGCCTCAGAGAGGAACAAATCTCCAGCTCCACATCTGGGCCCAGTCCCTGTGTGGAAGCCATTGAATCTCTTCCTATGATCCCATTCTTTGAACACTTACTGTGCTGATCGATTTACAGGCTTGTCTCCTGCAAGTTGCACAGTGACCCTGGGTGAGTGGAACTTTCATTATCCCTGTTTTATAGATAGGAAACTGAGGTGAAGGGGAGCAAGTAGCTCACCAGGTGTCAGAGCATGTAGGTGGCTGAATATGGATTCCAGTCCAGGCCTGTCTGACTCTCCACTTGAGGGGTAATGGACTTTGTCTTCCCTTCCTCATTTTCTCAGCCCTTTCTCTTTCTGTCTCTAACTTCCAGTGACTGTTTTGACTTCCAGGGAAGGACATAGGTCTGGAAGCAATTCTGTTGGGGTCAGAGATACATAGGGAGAGCTGCAGAGCCCAGGATGCCTATCCAAGATTGACAGGGAAGGGGGACATTTCAAATGACCAGGACCTACCCTGGGCTATTATGTCTTAACACCTCTGAGGGTCCAGGGCGTGAAGCCACTGCCTGCCCTGAACGAGGGCCTCTCCTGCCCAAAGTGAGCAAATAGAGAGGAGGAAATCTGGGCAGGGCCTTCTCAGAGGCCCAGGAAGGAGAAGGCGCCTTCTCCACACCCTGGACAGGGTCTGCATCCAGAAGCCCTAGCCATGGTTGCCAGGACCGGACCCTCCACGAGGGCCTGTCACACACACCCGTGGAGCCCTTGCCAAGAGGGCCTTATGGCCCCCAGAGACCTGACTATCACCAAAGGCAAATCACACTGTCTCTATTCTCTCAGAGTGTGGAGTCACAAAGCCCTCTGCACTCTAGACCCAGTGAAGGAACCAAGAAACTGTAGATGAAGATGTTTCTAGAAGGGGGCTTCTCCTAAAACATAAAGGGGTCTGGCAGTTACCATCTGCAAAGTGGTAGGTTTCCCTGCAAAGCAGGCTTTCTGAAGATGGCATCTGAGAAGGCCCTGGAAGAAAGGCCATCAGGACCTCAGGATAACCTGGCTCCAACCAGCAGTGAAAAGAAAGCGATGACTAGAAGTTAAAGTGATCGAACCCAATTCTAGGCAGATCCCAAAGAGGAGTAGCTTGAAGGCCAGCTTGGGGACAGGAAAATGTGGGAGGAGAGTAGCTTTCTCAACTTCTGCTCCACCCTTTTCTACTCTCTACAGCTAACCCCATCTGGTTTCCAGATAACTGTCCAAGGTATGACCAGCAAGCCCCTAGTGAAGTCAGAAGAAGGGTTTGACCATAGGCCAAGAAGCCCACCATGGGCCTGAACAGTTTTGCTGGGCTCTCCTCCAGGCAAACTACAACGTTAGAGGTGCTCGGGTCAGAGCTGTTTGAGGCCTGTCACCCCCACAAAAAAATAGCAGTTTCTTCAGTTGACAGGCCAGTGGAACCACTCAGGGAAGCTAGAGATCTCAGATGTTTCGAGAATCTAAGAATCAGCAAATCATAATGGGTTCTGGGCCTTCTTAGAGTAACAGGAGAAAATGATGGGGCGTAGGGGACAGCCCCTCACACAGACACTCAGGCTCCAAGAGGGTTATGGTCCACAATACCCATGTCAAAGAGAATCATCGGGGAGGGGACCCTTTAATAAAAGTATTTAATTTGCTGCAGGGAGTGTTTGCTTTATTGAGTTAGGAGATTAACAGAGTGAAAATCTCAAATCCGCAAGGAATTTTCCCTGGCGGTGCTTTGTCAGGAGTTATTAGTTTGGGGGATGTTTCAGGCCCTTGGAGGAGTCACTCCTGAAGGGATTTAAATGGTTTTTTGAGCTCTGCTGAGCCTTGTGCCATGCACATAATGGGGACTGTGTGTGCAGCGTCATTTCTAATGTGATCAATGCTGGTAGGTCAGGCTGTTAATAAGATAGATTTTTATTAACTCTGTCTCTAGCATTCCCATGAGGGAAATGCAGCTGGCTGTTTGCTGATAATGACCTTGCCTGAAGGGAAGGCTGGATCAGATTGGGTGGGGGCGACCACCTGACTGTGAGCAAACTATTTACCCAGAATTCCATCCTCTCTCATGCCCACCTCTGCCTGACTGCAAGTGGAGGGCTGGGAAGGAGAATGACCTGGGTTGGAACCCACCCAAGTGTGGAGGGCTCTTTGGGGTTACTCAGAAATAACCAGAACTTAGCGCCTCCCAAGAGCTGTGAAAGCAAATTCCAAATCCAAGCTGCTTCTGGTCTCAACTCAGAGCAGACCACAAACACGAACTTGCCAGAAGATTCTTATGAGACACATGCTCTGAGAACATTCTTGCAGTGACCGGGAAGGGCAGGAGAAGTCGGTCAGTTGTTGGGTCAAACCAGATCAGTATGTTTTCAAAAGCCCTGAATGGTTCTATGCACATAGGCAGGGATGCTCTCACTCCATGCAGGATGGAGAAAGCTGAACTTTCTGTGTCAACCCTGAAATCACCCTCATTAAGATCCTGTATAGTCCAGGCACAGTGGCTCATGCCTGTAATCCCAGCACTTTGGGAGGCTGAAGCAGGTGGATCACCTGAGGTCAGGAGTTCAAGACCAGCCTGGCCAGTATGGTGAAACCCCATCTCTACTAAAAATACAAAAAAAATTAGCCAGGCATGGTGGTGGGCGCCTGTAATCCCAGCTACTCAGGAGGCTGAGGCAGGAGAATTGCTTGAACCTGGGAGGCGGAGGTTGCAGGGAGCCAAGATCGTGCCATTGCACTCCAGCCTGGGCAACAAGAGTGAAACTCTGTCTCAAAAAAAAAAAGAAATCCTGTATAATGCCCTCTTAACATCATTTCCCATCTTAGTGTAGGGCAGTAGGCTCCCTAGCCCTCTGGTCTCACCACCCATCTGGAATCAACCTTCCAGTGGAGCCAGAGCTGCCCACTCAATTTAAAGGTGAGTAGGATGCTGAGCTCCCAGTGCAGAAATCAACAAACTTGGTTCATTCATTCAATTAATATTTATTATCTGCAAGCCCTGAGCCTGCTAGAGATATAAAAATGGAACATCGCAGACGCTGTCCCTGCTCTCTTGATCTCTCAGTCTAATTGGACACAGAGGCAAGTAAGGGGCATTTCGTAATGGGGTCACTGTGAAAGCAGAGCATAGGGGCATCTAATCCAGGCAGGAGGGGTCCAGGAAGGCTTCTAGGAGGAAGAGATGTTCACATTGAGACCTGAAGGGTGGGTCAGAGTTAGCCAGGAGAGGGTAGGGAAGGGAGAAGAGGCCTCTGGAATAGGGCAAACAGACACATAGAGGAACAGGCACAGGTTCCCTGTGGCTGGACTGTAGAATAAGAGGCAGAGAATGGCTGATGATGCAGATTCTATGCCAGCCATGTTGTAGTGTTGGAACTTGGGAGCTTCAGAGGACCACTGAAGGGTTCTAGGTGGGAAAAGGACAGAATCATGCACATCCTTAAGAGAGATCATCTCACTTTAGTGTGGAGAATGGATAAAAGGGGGCAAGACTTGGCCAGTTAAGAAGCTGATCCAAGGGAGAGATGCTGGCAGTAGGGATAGAGAGAAGGGGTAGATTGAGACAAAATTTAAAAGGTAGAATTGACAGGACTTGATAACAGATGGCACATGGGGGCAGATAGTCAGGGAGACACCCAGAATTCCAACCTGAGCTAGTGAGTACCTCGTGGTAGCAGCTTAGAAAACACAAATGTAGTAGTAAAGTTTTATTACATTGGGTATTTTTAAATTTTGTTTTGGGGGTCAGTTGATAATGAGTTCCATTTTGGACATATTCTATTTGAGGAAACTCCAAGTGGAGATATCCAGAGGTCATCATGTGGCCACCGTGTCTGGAGTTCAGTAGAGAAGCATAAATTTGTGAGGCATCAGCATCTAGGTGGAAATCAAGCCCACAGAAAAGGATAAGGTTGCCCCTGAGGTCTGTGAAGTGAGAAGAGAGCCCAGAACAGAGTCCCCAGGAACTTCAGTATTTGCAGGATGGACAGAGGAAGAGGAACCCACAAAAGAGACTGAGAAGGGGCAACTAGGAGGTTAGGAGGGGAATGGAAGGAGGGCTTTGTCCTGGAAATCAAGGGCTGAGAGACATTCAAGATGAAGGGAGGGGATAACAAGTACTGCAAGAACTGAAGCGCATCCGCAGGATGGACCCGCTCCCGCAGGATGGACCCACTCCCACAGTCTGAGGAGGGGTAGGGCAGAAGCCAGAGGGCAGTAAGTTGAGAAGAGTTAAAAGTAAAAAGCTGGGTTCACTTGACAGTTCTTCCAAGATGCTTGTCCATGAAGGGCAGGAGTGAAGGAAGCCTCTTGAGGGGAACATGGGCCAAGGGAGATCCTTTTGTTTTTGAGGGTCAGCGAAGTCTGAGCATATTGTAGGCTTACAAGAAGGGTCCAGGGAAAAGAGAGTGATTTAAAGGGAAAAGAAGCGGAGGGAGGCTGCTGGATGGAGCAAGGCGGCCCTGGGCACAGGTGGAGGGGCTCCTAGCAGGGAGTTGAGGGAATTCCAGGCCGGTCTCTGGTTTGAGGAGACAGGTGGGGTGGAAAAGCGACTGTAGGAGCTGCGGATGGCTGGTATACATGAGCCAGGTAAGCAGCTGCAGGCTAGCAGCCATCGCTGTCTTGTTTTATTGCAGTGGAGTCACTCATGGAGATTTATGGTCAGATGAAGATTTTTAAGGTTGTTTGACTTCCACCTTCTGCTGATCTACTGTTCTGAACAATTATACTCTTTGTCATTATCAAGCTGCTTTTATGTCCAGTATCTAACTTGGTCCTTCCCTCTCTCTACGCTAGTCCAACACTGATACTTGAGGCTTATGTTGGTGAAGTAGGAAAAAGGGATTTTTATATGAATCAGAACCTGGATAAAGCCCCAGGTAAAAGGTTCCCTGAAGTCTCAGAGGCCCTGGGTTCCATCCAGTGCTCTCACAGCTGGCAGTGTAACACAAAATGAGGGCTATGCTAGGGGCTTTCATCCCTCAGGGACTTAGGATAACTTACAGTTATCCCACGGTGGAGCTGCAAAAGAGACCTTCAAAGTCCTGCAATCAGACAGGGGAAGCACAAGTCCACACCCATGGGGACAGCCAGGCAGTGACACAAGGCCAGGCAGTGACACAAGGCCATCACGCGGTTGAACCAGCTTCTTCTGCTTGTCCCTGCCTTTGGCCAATCCTCAGCTTCCATGTTCACATCCATCCTACTCAAGGGACCATCCCACAGCAATTCCAGATTCTTCATGGAGAATCTGATCTGTCCAACTTTGATTGCCCTATCACTGGGACCCAGATCAGAGGTATGAGGAGGTATGGGGAGGATTCGCTCTATCCTAGAGAGCACATCCCCATGGAAGACAGGCAGAGCAGACACCCCAAATATGTCTTTCATACATCTGTAGTAATGAAGATATACACTTAATGTAAGCAATCCTTTGTCCACGGTTCTGCCTGTAATACCAACCAGAACTTTCAGAATTCTTCAAGTTGCCTATGAGAGTATAGGTGGTGCAATTTTACAAACTCATCCTCCTCTTGAAGGACAGAGAGACCACACCCCATCTCTGTCCATGGAGATCTGCTGATGTAACTGCAGCACTACATCAATCCCTAGAGCAGTGGAAAGGTGGAAGCTCTAACTCCTGAGTCTAGGAGAGCTTTGGAGAGGCTGTTTTATCCACACCTGTCTTCTTTCATTCCAAAAATAGTTGAGGGGATATTGTGTTAGGTCCTGTGGGAGAATTAAAATGAGTAAAATATGAATCTGTTCTTAAAGTGCTTATGATCTAGTACAGGTATCAGCAAACATGTTCAGTTAATGGCCAGACAGAAAATATTTTAGGCTTTTTGTGCACAGATGATCTCTTCCCCCGCCCTTTTATTTCCCCTCCTTTCCTCCCTCCTCTTCTTCTCTTTTTCTCTCCTTCTCCTCTCCTTTCTGTCTTCTGCCTACTCTTTCTCCTTTACAATGCTTTAAATATATAAAAACCATGCTTAGCTGGCTGGCCATACAAAAACAGGCGGTGGGGTGCTTGGAGCCCATGAGACATGATATTTCATAGTTTTTTTTTTTATTATTATACTTTAGGTTTTAGGGTACATGTGCACAATGTGCAGGTTTGTTACATATGTATCCATGTGCCATGTTGATTTCCTGCACCCATTAACTCGTCATTTAGCATTAGGTATACCTCCTAATGCTGTCCCTCCACCCTCCCCCAACCCCACAACAGTCCCGGAGTGTGATGTTCCCCTTCCTGTGTCCATGAGTTCTCATTGTTCAATTCCCACCTATGAGTGAGAACATGCGGTGTTTGGTTTTTTGTCCTTGCGATAGTTTACTGAGAATGATGTTTTCCAGTTTCATCCATGTCCCTACAAAGGACACGAACTCATCATTTTTTATGGCTGCATAGTATTCCATGGTGTATATGTGCCACATTTTCTTAATCCAGTCTATCGTTGTTGGACATTTGGGTTGGTTCCAACTCTTTGCTATTGTGAATAGTGCCACAATAAACATACGTGTGCATGTGTCTTTATAGCAGCATGATTTATAGTCCTTTGGGTATATACCCAGTAATGGGATGGCTGGGTCAAATGGTATTTCTAGTTCTAGATCCCTGAGGAATCGCCACACTGACTTCCACAATGGTTGAATTAGTTTACAGTCCCACCAACAGTGTAAAAGTGTTCCTATTTCTCCACATCCTCTCTAGCACCTGTTGTTTCCTGATTTTTTAATGATGGCCATTCTAACTGGTGTGAGATGGTATCTCACTGTGGTTTTGATTTGCATTTCTCTGATGGCCAGTGATGATGAGCATTTCTTTATGTGTCTTTTGGCTGCATAAATGTCTTCTTTTGAGAAGTGTCTGTTCATGTCCTTTGCCCACTTTTTGATGGGGTTGTTTGTTTTTTTCTTGTAAATTTGTTTGAGTTCATTGTAGATTCTGGATATTAGCCCTTTGTCAGGTGAGTAGGTTGCAAAAATTTTCTCTCATTCTGTAGGTTGCCTGTTCACTCTGATGGTAGTTTCTTTTGCTGTGCAGAAGCTCTTTAGTTTAATTAGATCCCATTTGTCAATTTTGGCTTTTGTTGCCATTGCTTTTGGTGTTTTAGACATGAAGTCCTTGCCCACGCCTATGTCCTGAATGGTATTGCCTGGGTTTTCCTGTAGGATTTTAATGGTTTTAGGTCTAACATTTAAGTCTTTAATCCATCTTGAATTAATTTGACATGATATTTCAACCCCAATCTGGTATAAAGCAGGCATGTGCTCATACACACAGATAACTAAAACCCAGGGTGGTATGCGCAAAGTGGTGAGAACAGGCTCTAGAATCTAAAGACATGCCTTCAAACCCTGTCTTTTATAAGCTGCATGACCTTGGGCAGGCTCCTCATACTCTAAGGGTCTCAGTCTCCTCACCTGTACAATGAAATAGTCACAGACCTACCTCATGAGATAGATTTAAGAGTTAAATGAGATAATACCTGTTAAGTGCTTAGCATAGTGCCTGGCACATAGAAAGCCCTTAGTAAGCTTTAGCTGTTGTCATGATTAGGAAGTGTTATGTGATAAATGATAAAAAGTGTGATGGGAGTCAGAGGAAAGAGAGGTCTCCTCAACCTTGGCCCTTGGGAAGGCATTGTCTTGGAAGAGGTGGCTTTTGAACTTGGCACAGAATAGCAGAGGTGGAAGAGAGCACCTAGGTGAGGAGAGGGCCTCTCCTGAGAGGCAGTGAAGGGAGGTACCAGCAGACTCTGAGGGAGGCAGACAACTGCGTAGATGACAGTCCCATGGGGCAATTACAGGGACTTCCTGGATACACAGACAAGTGGCCCTCAGAGAGGTTTTGGCTCCAGAAGCCTCTCCCTGAAGGAGCCCGTTCAGAATTTTTCAGTAACTTTGTCTGATGGCATTCACTTAGCTGTGGGCTCCCCTTCAACCCTGAATGAGGACATGGTGTGCAGGAGGATGGACCCTTCACCAAATGCATGAGCTTGGGAGCAGAGGCCACCCCCATTCCATTCACCACAGCTCCCTGGAATGCCACACCTCTGCCCCATCACCACCAGCTGTGCCACTGCAGTTCATCACTGTCTGGGAAGGAGTGGTTCTCCTGTAATGCCCAAACTGTACTGCATCACCAAAGGCCCTCAGCGGAGGTTCCTAGGCCGCCAAAAGGAAAGACTTTCATTCAAAGGGAATCAGTCAGCCATGGGAGGAAGTGGGGTTCATTACAGAACAATCTAAGGCAGAAGGCCCTATCTATCTGATCCCAGTCCCAGACATATCTCATGTGTAGAGATGAAAGCTCATCCTGAGTCTATTAAACACTGGAATCACTTAACTAATGATTAACTCATTCTGATTCTATATTCAGCAATTTTTTGGTGATAATTTGGCTTACCCTGTATATCTGCCCATAAGGAGAGAATGCAAAGGCTAGAGGATAAGCATAACAAACCCCTATAATGATTGTAAATCTCACTGTAAATTAAATAAATTGGCCTTTGGGTTTATACATCAGCCTTTGTGATCTTGGTTAGCATTAGACAGTGTCACTGGACCTAATCATCTTTGGGACACTAAAAAGATAAAATTTCTGAGCCTGGACTGGGGTGGGTGCCCCAAGAGGCCTGTGAGGCCTTTCTGGTGCTTATCAGCCCCTTCTGGTAGCTTCTGAACTTCTCCATATGTGTGCTGACCCTTGACCCATGCCTGCCCACTCAGTCTTTTATACTTTATAATCTTTCAAATTTACTGCCAAGTTTGGTTTATTAACATATACATGGTATGCAAAGTCATAATCAGTTGTAGAAACAACTTGTTGTACTATCTCACATACATATTTTCATGCACATGATTTTATGTAGCATGAATTGGCCAAACAAATTGTAAGAATGGGCCAGAATTTGCGTAGGTGTTACTCCCATTTTTTTGAGATGGAGTCTTGCTCTGTTGCCCAGGCTAGAGTGCAGTGGCACCGTCTCAGCTCACTGCAACTTCTGCCTCCTGGGCTCAAGTGATTCTCCTGCCTCAGCCACCTTGGGCAGGCTCCTCATCCTCTAAGGGTCTCAGTCTCCTCACCTGTACAATGAGAATAGTCACAGACCTGCCTCGTGAGATAGATTTAAGGATTAGATGAGATAATACATGTTAAGTGCTTAGCATAGTGCTTGGCTGTGAGTAGCTGGGATTACAGGCATGCACAACCACGCCCGGCTAATCTTTGTTTTTTTAGTAGAGACAGGGTTTCGCCATGTTGGCCAGGCTGGTCTCAAAACTCCTGACCTCAAGGGATCTGCCTGCCTTGGCCTCCCAAAGTGCTGGGATTATAGGCGTGACCAACCAGGCCTGGCCTCAGGTGTTCCCCTTTTGAAAAATCTTCCTTCCACGATCATTTTTTAGTGCCTCTGTCAAAGACTGAATCAGGGGAGTATCTGATGATTCCTCAGACATCTCTAGGAAGATTCTTAACGGGCTTGTAAGTAAATTAATACTGGTCTTCAGTATCTGTTGGGAAATTCAGTATCCTGATATGACTCATATGAAGTTAAAAAGCTTTGCTGAATAATGAAGAAAAACTTACATTTCTTACTTTTAAGAAATGAATTTGTTGGAGTTACAAAATATATTACACACAGGCCTTAGGCAGAAAGCACAAACATGTCTTGATGCTTTGTAACTAATACACAGAGGTCAAGCTTTTGGGTAATGGGGCAGGGTGGGAGAGTTACAGAATAAAGTTGGTGAGGCCACATAGATAGAGTGACCACAGGGATATATACTTTACAAATTTTAGCTGAGTAAACTTCATGAAAGAAACAAATTCACACAAATATAATTCTTAAAACAAATGTTTAGAGGCAACATAGCCTTAGCATTAAAGGTTACATACATTGGGAGATTACATTTTTTAAATTAGCATGTCCTAAGGGGGATTTTGCAAACAAACTAACCAGGACACAATTTAATTATGATATTTAAAATAAGTATAGATAGAAGCTTCTCTTCAATCACAATGTTTATGTATATTCTCCAGATTTTACTCTTATCTAACCACACATAATGGGCAGCCTGTTGTTTTATCATCTCAAGGATCTGTGTCTTCCTTTTAAAAAATATTGATATCTGATTCTCAGTCCCTTGAGATCCTGATGTAATTAGTCTGAGATTCAGCCTGGGCTTTAGAATTTGTAAAAAGCCCCCAGATGATCCTAATGCAGCCATTGAAAACTGCTGATACTCTAGCCCAGCAGGATCAGTGGGAGTTACGAAGTTTCCATTTGAGGAGAGAACTAGAATTGAGGTCTCTTGGTTTTCAGCCCTTTCCAGATCCTCCTTGAAGGAGAACCTCCTCTTCTCCCATCTTGTGGTTTGAGCATTGGAAGCCTTGGCTGCACCTGGTAGCTAGTGCCATGATGCTTTCTCCTGCTCTTGTTATTAATTGAACAGCAATGTCCTCTAATTGTATCTCTGACCGAGTTACTAGGCACAGAAAAGACCTCAGTTCTGGCCCTGCTTTGTGTGACAGAGAGCTGCTTTCTGTGACAAGTGACATTTCAAGGTTCCTTTTAGCTCCATTCCAGTCAGGAGCGGGGCACCTGGTGCCCACCCTGGCATGAAGAGTTGGGAGTCTACACCCAGGCTTCGGCAAAATCCCTAAAAGTTAAAGCTTTGCTGGATAATGAAGGAGAACGTGGAGATTTTCTTTCCACTTGACCTGCTTCCCCAACTCTAATTCCCCACTTTTTGAAGCCAACCATGGTATACAGTTCACTTTGCAATGAGTTGTTTGGGATTACACATGAACCTTATTATCAGGCTTCCACAAGTTTTTAAACTTGGCTTTGACCAGAGGCTTTTTACAGAGGCCATTCCTTTATTCATTCTGGAGAATGTTTAAGGATTTTATTATGGAAAATTCAAATTTATACAAAAGTAGTATATAGCAGAATGAACCCCCACCTGCCCATCACCCAGCTTCAACAGTTAACAGCTAACTCATAGCAAATCTTGGTTTCTCTGTCCCCCACCTACTACCCCAGACACACAGACACACACGCTAGATCAGGTTGACACAAATCCCAGACACCACACCATTCCATCTGTAAATATTTCATTACGTCTCTAAAAGATAAGGCCTCTTTCTTTCTTTTTAGAGATAGGGTCTTTCTCTGTCACTTAAGCTTCATTGCAGTGGTGTGATCACAGCTCACTGCAGCCTCAAACTCCTGGACTTAATCCTCCTACCTCAGCCTCCTGAGTAGCTGGGACTACAGGCATATGACACCACACCTGGCTAATTATTTTATTTTTTGTATAATGGAGTCTTGCTTTGTTTCCTAGGCAGGTCTCAAGCAATCCTTCCACCTCAGCTTCCCAAAGCGTTGGGATTACAAATGTGAGCCACCATGCCCGGCTTCTGAGTATTTTTAAATATACTTAAACAAAATGGGTTTTAAGCTTTTTTTCTCAGTCATTTCCTCATAGCGAGATCTCACCCAAAGTGATCAGTGAGGTCTTGCTACCCTCAAGCAGGAGGGAGCAAGCATTTAATGCAGTTGATCTGGGCAGGAGACCATAAGGGGACACCAGAGAGGAAGCAATGGCACCTGTCTTCAAAAAGCTTAATGTATATTTGGCATTTGTTATATACCAAAACAATCATAAAACATGATTGGCTACAATTAATTATTAATTTAGGCAATGAGCCTGAATTAATTAATTATTTAGGCTCTGAGCCTAAGAAGTTAGAAACTTTACCTAGAATAGTCTGGAGCACAGAGTTGCCTGGATCCCACCCGTTTTTATTCTGATGTCAACTGGTCTAGGATATGACTGACACATGAAGATTTTAAAGGCATCTAGGGTATTCCTATATGCAACCAAGCTTAAGAATCACTGTCCTGCTGGGCGCGGTGGCTCACACTTGTAATCCCAGCACTTTGGGAGGCCGAGGCGGGCGGATCACGAGGTCAGGAGATCGAGACCACGGTGAAACCCCATCTCTACTAAAAATACAAAAAAAATTAGCCGGGCGTGGTGGCGGGCGCCTGTAGTCCCAGCTACTCGGAGAGGCTGAGGCAGGAGAATGGCGTGAACCCAGGAGGCGGAGCTTGCAGTGAGCCGAGATCGCGCCACTGCACTCCAGCCTGGGCGACAGAGCGAGACTCCGTCTCAAAAAAAAAAAAAAAAAAAAAAGAATCACTGTCCTAAAACAGTGGTTCCTAAAGTGCTTCAGGTTGAGAACCATCCTAGGGTGTTATAGGAGAAATAAGCAGAATAACTGGCAGAGGCTTTGTGGAGGAAGGGGCACTCTCGCTGGGCAGTGGAAAACAGAGGAAAGAGGACATTCTACGTGATCTCAGAGGTGATCTGCAGACCAGCAGCATGAGCACACCTGGGAGCTTATTAGAAATGTAGAATCTCTGACCTCATTTCAGACCTGCTGAATGAGGATATGCATTTTGACAAGATGTCCATGCACATTAGAGTTTGAGGCACACTGGTGTAGTAGAATATGTACTGTAAATAGACTTCAGTTATAAAATCGGAGAAACTAAAGCATAGCATGACTGTACTAGAAAGGAGACCCTTTCAGCTGGTGTTCTTGGAGCCATTCTAAGGGAAAGAGGCCATGTCCTGCTATATAATGAGAATCAGACCCATGTGAGCTACGTTTGCCTGCATTGGGACCCCATATAAGTTGAACTATCCCTAAGTCACACCATCCTATGTGCCTACAGAGCAGGGGCTCCTGAACCCACAGGGTGCAGTCAGATAACCTGGGAGTTTCCATGGCAGGGTCACCCTCCTGGTGGGGTAACCATCCAGGCATTGGTTTTTGTTTTGTTTTGTTTTGAGACGGAGTCTCGCTCTGTCATCCAGGTTGGAGTGCAATGGCATGATCTCTGCTCACTGCAAGCTCCGCCTCCCAGGTTCATGCCATTCTCCTGCCTCAGCCTCCTGAGTAGCTGGGACTACAGGCACCTGCCACCATGCCTGGCTAATTTTTTGTATTTTTAGTAGAGACATGTTAGCCACCATGTTAGCTAGGATGGTCTCGATCTCCTGACCTCGTGATCCACCTGCCTCGGCCTCCCAAAGTGCTGGGATTACAGGCATGAGCCACTGCGCCCAGCCCCAGGCATTGGTATTTTTATAAATCTCTCCAAGTTATTCTAATGGACAGCCAAGGTTGAAAACCACTGCTATGGATCTTTGGTCCTCCATGTTTCCTTTTCCATTCAAGGTGAAAGTGAGCTAAATTTCTAGGTGTAGCCATTGAAAACACAAAATTAAGTTCCAGGTAGCAGGCTTAATGGTTCAACATCTGGATTCCCAAAATAGTTATAGAGGGGACTAGAGAGGTGTACCTAGTTAAATGGTCTCATATTCTGGAATTTCTTAAATCAGATTTTCTGGATTCTGGTAGCAGAGTCTAGTTCTAGCATTGGCTTAAAACTGGAGACAAGTAATTTAGTGTTTCTGCAGGCTGTTCTCATGTGGGTTATCACCCTTGTCTGTGTGTCTATGGGGTTAATGTTTGGTGTATGCCTAACACAGTACAAATAGTTGAAGTCCTGAGAGGTGGAGAGGACTGCATGTCTTTGCTATCTGCTATCTGGAGTTAATAATGGATGTTTCATAGAGGAAGCATTGCTCTTATCACTCCTTCAGGTGGAGTTGCATTTGTATGGGCAGAAGACTGAAGAATGGGATGTCAGGGGAGAGAGCTGTCTGAGACTGTCTGGCCTAGGATGTTTATGAGACAGTGAAGAGAGCAACCCACTCAAGTGGCCCCGTGCACACTGGGCCACATCACACCTTTAGGTGGGTGGATAAGACCATGGAGTAGCAAAAGAGTCTTTGGGAGCAGGGTGACAGTTCAGTTTATCTTTTGTATTATTTTTGAGCAAAACAAAAACAAAAACAAAAACAATAAAAGGCAATCTGAATAGGAGGTCGATCCTCAGGAAGAAAAGTTGAGCATCCTCTCAACTAAAACATTTGGACTGGCCGGGCGCGGTGGCTCACGCCTATAATCCCCGCACTTTGAGAGGCGGAGGTGGGTGGACCACCTGAGGTCAGGAATTTGAGGCCAGCCTGAACAACATGATGAAACCCTGTCTCTACTCAAAAACAACAACAACAACAACAACAACAAAAACAAATAGCCGGGCCTGGTGGCAGGCACCTGTAATCCCAGCTACTCAGGAGGCTAAAACAGGAGATCACTTGAACCATGGAGGCAGAGGTTGCAGTGAGCCAAGGTTGCACCATTGCACTCCAGCCTGGGCGACGAGAGTGAAACTCCGTCTCAAAAAAAAAAAAAAAAAGGCCGGGCGCGGTGGCTCACGCTTGTAATCCCAGCACTTTGGGAGGCCGAGGCAGGCGGATCACGAGGTCAGGAGATCGAGACCACGGTGAAACCCCGTCTCTACTAAAAATACAAAAAGTTAGCCGGGCGTGGTGGCGGGCGCCTGTAGTCCCAGCTACTCGGAGAGGCTGAGGCAGGAGAATGGCGTGAACCCGGGAGGCGGAGCTTGCAGTGAGCCGAGATTGCGCCACTGCACTCCAGCCTGGGCGACAGAGCGAGACTCCGTCTCAAAAAAAAAAAAAAAAAAAAAATTTGAACTTATCCTTTGGTCTATTCCTTGTAAACTCTTATGTTAATATACCTTTTAGAAACATCTTACTTTCGATATCACAGAGCCTTGGATCTGCCATAATTTAAATGAAATTTCCCAAACAGATTTCTCCACGAAGAGGTCAGTTACAACTTGTCTGCCTGGTCTCTGGCTCCAGCCCCCATGTTTCAGGTCTTCACCTCCCAGTCCTTCTCTAATCAGATCTCCCCATCCTGTGTCCATCTGATTCCCCAGGATCCCACCAGGTGCCTGGTTAATTTGTCTCAAATAAATGTATGGAATGAAGGTGTTAAACGTTGATAATGCAAAATATACAGTTACATGAAGAGGAAATCTGATGAAGGAAAAGATGTTCAATCTCACTAGTAATCAGAAGAGTGCAAGTGTGAGACAATTTTTCAATTACCAAGTGAACAAAGGTGAAAAAGAATGAAAATACCGAAGTCCGGGAGACTTTAGGGAAATGTAAGATCTCATTGGTGGCAGTGGGCACTGACATAAGCTTTCTGGAAAACAGTTTGGTAATGCTTGTTATAAATGTAAAAATGTGCAGACATAGTAATTCCACTTCTGAGAGTTTATCCTAAAGAAATTATGGAGCAGGGACCAAGGATGTTCCAACCAGCCTTAATTAATAATAAAGAATAATTAGAAATAATCTGAATGTCCACCAACTGAGAACTGTTCCTATCAATTATGGTACGTTCAGACAGTGGAATACTAGAAAGACTTCAGAATGATGTTAATACTAATAGAGATGAAAGGATGTCCATTCGATACTATACCCTTAAGGTCCTTGTGGTGCCATTAATGTACAGTTAATGCAAACATGGGCATATGTGCATGCATGCACAGGGAGATCTAGAATGGCAGTTACCAAAATATCAACCATCAAGACATCAATATGATGTCTCCTGGTTGGAGGAGCTTTGAATGACTTTGCTTTCTTCTTTTTTTATTGTTGCTAAAATTACAAAAGTAATATTCTTTATTTTTAACTTAATAGCTAACGTTAACTGAGTGTATCTTGTGTGCTAGGCACTGCTCTAATTGCTATACATTATTATTATTACTGAAGAAATCAAAGATGATGAGAGATTAAGTAAGTTACTCGAGATTCTCAGCTAGTAAATGATGGAGCTGTTATTCAAAACCTGATAGTGTTGCCTCATAGACTGTGCTCTTTTTAAAAAAAAAAAAAATGTAGACGGACTGTCACTCTGTCACCCAGGCTGGAGTGCAGTGGTGCCATCTCGGCTCACTGCAACCTCTGCCTTCCAGGCTCAAGTGATCCTCCCACCTCAGCCTCCCAAGAAGCTGGGACCACAGCTGTGTGCCACCATGCCCAGCTAATTTTTTGGGTTTTTTTGGTAGAGTCAGGGTTTCACCATGTTGCCCAGGCCGGTCTCAAACTCCTGAGCCCAGGCGATCCACCCACCTGGGCCTCCCAAAGTGCTGGGATCACAGGTGTGAGCCACCTCACCCAGCCTAACCAGACTGCACTCTTGCTACACTAATTAGCCCCAATAGAGTGAAAGTCTTAAATCCCGCCCCAACAACAATCCTACTCCTCTGCTCAAAGTAATCATTGTTAACCATTTGACATGGATCCCTCCAAAACTTTTGCTTTCTCCAGACACATGTGCGGGCACACACAGGTGTGTTTTTCTTTTTTATAAAATGGGATGGTAGTGTCCATCCTGTCAGTATGTGAGTTCACCCTCATATTTTTTATTTATTTCTGGGGGATATTCCACAGCATGGACATACAGAATTGATGTAATCATGCTTCTACTGAAAACCTGGTGGTTTCCACTTCTTCGGCCTAACAGACAAAGCTTCATCGAGCGTCCTTGTATATATATTACAGGGTGTGGCAGTGTAATTATATTCCTGTGATCATTTCCTAGAAATGGAACCACTGGGTCAAAAAGCATGCACACTGAATGCTGAAAGAGGCTGCCCACACCAGGAAGGCTGTGTCATTATTACACCTGCAGCAGATGAGAGGCCGCCTCCCCATGTTTTCACTGACACAGAAAGTTGTCAATCTTTTTAACCTTTGCCAGTATAAGAAATGAAGAATGTTATTTCATTTGTAGTAATTTAAAAGTCCATGATTATTGGTAAAGTTGAGCATCTTTTCATATGTTTATTGGCCATCTTCATTTCTTCTCAGGATTCTTTACTTTCTATTGGATAATTTGAGTTAATTGGTTAATTTCTTATTAATTCAAAGGAGCATTGTTATATTATAAATATTAGTCTTTTGATGCTTTCTTAATGTTGCGGATATTTTTCTCAGTACATTACTTTTCTTTGAACTTGATTTATACGTTATTTTACTATATAGAAGTTTTCATTTATTTTAGTTTTGTGCAATCAAATCTGTCCATTTTTTTCCTTTATGGTTTTATACCTTGTTTAGGAAGTCTTTCTCCACAATATTCTCCAAGAATATAAGAATACTATCCTATATTCCCTTCTAGTACATTTGCATTTTTGCTTATAGATTTATTTTTATGTTTAGACTTTATGAAGAATTTAGTATTGTGTTTGGTGAAAAGTAGGGATTTAACTTTCTATTTTTAGGTTGGTTTTCTTTTAAACAACTCCTTCATCAAAATCCTAATTCCGTGACTGGGCATGGTGGCTCACGAGTGTAATTCTAGAACTTTGGGAGGCCAAGGTGGGCTGATCGCTTAAGCCCAGGAGTTCGAGACCAGCCTGGGCAACATGATGAAACCCCATCTCTACAAAAAATACAAAAATTAGCCAAGCATGATGGTGCATACATGTAGTCCCAGCTACTTGGGAGGCTGAGTTGGGAAGATCACCTGAGCCCAGGTGGTCGAGGCTGCAGTAAGCCGAAATCATGCCACTGCACTCCAGCCTGGGTGAGACTCTGTCTCAAAAAAAAAAAAAAAAAAACAACAAAAAACCTGAATTCCCATGGATATACAGGTCTGTTTCTGTACTGTTGTGCCATTGATCCCTTGTCTATATCTGGCCTGGAATCACACTGCTTTAATTACTGAAGCTTCTCCGCAAGTTTTTATATGTGCTAAGGCATGCCCCATCCCCATTTCTCTTCATTTTTGAACTTTCCCCAACCATTCTCATACATTTACTTTTTTAAGAGGAACTTTAGAATTAGATAGTCAGAGTCCAAAAGTCCTCCCTTGGGATTTCAGTTGTAATAGATTGGAGCTACCCATGCATTTGTGGTTGACATCTTACAAAAGGGAGCTAGGTGTCTCTGGTCAGGACTCCTTGCTCCCCTGGCACTCTCTGAGGCCTTTCTACTTGAACACCTAGCCCATGATTCCAAGTCTTCTAGAAAGGACAGATCCCTACACATCCTTGGTTTAATTTATTTCCTTCCTCAGATGGCATGTGAATTTTTACCTGAACTTTCAGAGGCAAAAAGAGTGAAAAGCATGGAAACCTCAGACCTTGAAGGGGAACTCAGGGAGAAATACTTTTCGTCAGGGAACATTTTTCCTGCTCCCAGCAAACCACACTGAACACTCTTGTGTGAATAGCCTGAGATAATCAGGTTCCAGTTAAGGCTTTTTAAAAAAACAGCTTTATTGTTCTAGAATAACTTAAAATTCTCTAATTGTAAGTGTACTGGTAAATGATTTTTAGAAAATGTATGGAATTGTGCAACCGTCACCATAATCCAATTTTAGAACATTTCCATCACTCCCAGAAGATCCCTCATGCCGCTGTATACTTCTCTGGATGCCACTTTCCTTAACGTGACAGTATCAGGAGGAGTGGGGGACAAATGAGGGGATCCCCAAGAGATCCTCTGCCTGTGAGTCTAGGACCAACACCACAACCACATACATAGCATGACCCCACATGACACCCCTCTTTTGGGGAGACCCAGGTGGGGCCTCCTCCTGAGGGCCCTGGCCACACTGAGCCCCATCCTTACCCTTCCAGGTGGATAAAGTTTGAAGAAAAGGTAGAGGAAGGCGGCGAACGCTGGAGCAAGCCCCACGTGTCCACACTATCCCTGCACAGCCTCTTCGAGCTCCGTACCTGCCTGCAGACGGGGACAGTGCTGCTGGATTTGGACAGTGGCTCCTTACCACAGATCATAGGTGAGGCAAGGGCCACTGTGTGCATCTCTCCTGTGGTCCCTGCAAACCAGGGCAGCTCCCCCGACCTCATGCCCGCCCTCGAGTCTGACACCTGATTCTGCAGAGACCAGCTTTGACTCTGGTGCTCCCAGGGCAGGATCATAGTCACTCCAAGTTTCAGTTCCATGTAGACCTCCAGTAGAGAGGAAAAGACCATCCTCCAAAATGCCATCCAGAAATGTGGTAAAAGGGGAGAGGGCCTCTTGCATAGTCAGAGATACCTCTTGCCATGACAACCTATTTCTTTTCAGGGTAAAATGGGTCATCATTCATCTTTAGAAAATTAGCTGTCATTTAGTGGTGTGTCGAAGGGAGGAGGTGGCTTGCCTTAACACCCCTAAAAATTTTTGTGAGTTTTGTTCTAGCACATTGGATTTTGCCAGAAGTGTTTTGCCCAAAATGCTTTTCTTTTTTTTTTTTTTTTTTTTTTTTTTTTTTTTTTTTTTTTTTTTTTTTTTGAGACGGAGTCTCGCTCTGTCGCCCAGGCTGGAGTGCAGTGGCGCAATCTCGGCTCACTGCAAGCTCTGTCTCCTGGGTTCACGCCATTCTCCTGCCTCAGCCTCTCCGAGTAGCTGGGACTACAGGCGCCCGCCACCACGCCCGGCTAATTTTTTTGTATTTTTAGTAGAGACGGGGTTTCACCATGGTCTCGATCTCCTGACCTCGTGATCCACCCGCCTCGGCCTCCCAAAGTGCTGGGATTATAAGCGTGAGCCACCGCGCCCGGCCCAAAATGCTTTTCTAAAAAGAGTTCATTTTAGGACTAAAACCATTGAACACAGTACTTTTGTGCCTCCTGGGGCAGTTTCATATGTACTGTTCATTTCACTTTTCATAAGAACATTGACAGAAAGAGCAGACACACACACACACACACACGTGCCCTTGAACAGGAGGAGGCCAAGAGTTGGTGATGTGCCCAGTTTTCCACAGCTAG
The DNA here is from genome assembly GCF_009828535.3 of Hylobates moloch. Lineage (NCBI taxonomy): Eukaryota > Metazoa > Chordata > Mammalia > Primates > Hylobatidae > Hylobates > Hylobates moloch. The sequence goes on along the minus strand of NW_026652290.1, from coordinate 8,931,945 downwards.
TGGCAAAGCCAGGAGTACTTCCACACACCCCCTGCCACATTTAATCCCACTAATAACAGGTGAAACTGAAGACTCCCATACCCTGAGGCTGTTCTGTCCCACAGCGATGAGGTGTATATGTTTTCCACACAGATGATGTCATTGAGAAGCAGATTGAGGATGGTCTCCTGCGGCCAGAGCTCCGGGAGAGGGTCAGTTACGTCCTCCTGAGGAGGCACCGCCACCAAACCAAGAAGCCCATCCACCGCTCCTTAGTCGACATTGGGAAGTCAGTCTCCACCACAAGTGAGTCAGGCCTTATGCTGGTAGGCATGGGATATGCAGGGCCAGTATCAGGCCCTGGTACCCGGGTGAGCCCACTTTAGGGGCTGCGAGTTTCTGGAGAAATTCTGATGTTCTGGGGATCCCTCAGCCTCCTTCTCTGGCAGGCCTGTGGGGACCCCAGCCACACTCCCATGTTGTTCCCACCACCAGAGCAGAACAATTTCTAGGGAGAGAGTTGGTTCTCAGCCAGGGCTGTACATGGCAAATCACTTTGGGGCTTGAGATGTGTCCTAATGCCTGGGCCCCACCTTGGAGAGTTGGAGTCAATTGTTCTGGGGTATGGCCTGGAAAAAGAGAGGTTAGAATGCACCCCAAGAGATTCTCATGTCACACAGCATTGGGAAATGCTGGTAGAGATGGCTTGCTATGGAAAGGACCCAAAAGTTTCACATCAAACCCCCTGGAGAGGTCAAGAGCCTCAGCAGAAAATGGAGCACATCAGGGTGATAGAAGGGGCTGGGCTTATCTCAAGAGTGCCAGGGCTTGTAGATCTGGTGGCTGATGTCACTCTGATTAGCAGGACCTGGGGCCATTCAGAGAGAGTGGCTTGTTCCATGCACACATCTCAAATCTCCAACACTCCACTATCAATATCCCAGCCTAGATGCCCAGAGACACTAGCCCTACTGAGCCTGTCAGACAAACACAGTAACCAGAGCAAAGTTGCTACATTAAAAACATTGAGGAACCTCTTTAAATGAACTACTTAAAAATGGGAAGTGGGCCAGGCATGGTGGCCCACACCTGTAATCCCAGTACTTTGAGAGTCCAAGGTGGTCGGATTGCTTGAGCTTAGGAGTTTGCCACCAGCCTGGGCGACATGGCGTAAACCCCATCTCTACAAGAAATACGTAAACCTCATGGTTTAAACCCCATGGCATAAACCCCGCCTGACAAAAAATTAGCCAAGTGTGGTGGTACACACCTGTAGTCCCAGCTAATCAGGAGGCTGAGGTGGGAGGATCACTTGAACCCAGGAGACAGAGGTTGCAGTGAGCAGAGATCATGCCATTGCACTCCAGCCTGGGCAACAGAGCAAGTCCTTGTCTCAAAAAATCCCTCCCAAAACAACGGGAAGTGTTTAACATACCATAATAGCAACAGATACATACTCAGCTCTTAACTACGTTCTGGGCACTATTCTGAGTGCTCTTCCTTTTTAACTCACTTCATCCTCACAAAAATGCTGTAGTGTGTAGGTACAGTTCTTGTCTCCATTTTACAGATGAGACGCCTGAGGCACAGAAAGTTTAACTTGCCTAAGGTCACAAAGCCAGTAAGTGGTGGAATCAGGGATGAACCCAAGCAGTCTACTACACCATGTGCCCATTTAATGAACTGTGTATCTCTCTCACTTTCAACAGTACAGATATTCTCTCTAATCTTATTCTTTTTTTTTTTTTTTTGAGACGGAGTCTCACTCTGTCACCCAGGCTGGAGTGCAATGGTGCAATCTCAGCTCACTGCAAACTCTGCCTCCTGGATTCAAGTGATTCTCCTGCCTCAGCCTCCCAAGTAGCTGGGATTACAGGTGCCCACCACCATGCCTGGCTATTTTTTGTATTTTACTAGATACAGGGTTTCACCATGTTGGCCAGGCTGGTCTCAAACTCCTGACCTCAGGTGATCCACCCACCTCAGCCTCCCAAAGTGCTGGGATTACAGGCATGAGCCATCACGCCTGGCCTGTAATCTTGTTCAGACTATTGACTTGCTTAAATTAAAAAAAAAAAAAAGAATTTCTTCCCAGAAGGGGAAGAGATATGTCTTGCTACCCAGTTTTATTTAGTTAAAGTGAACTAACCCAAGAGGCTTCGGTACACCAGCAAGCCTGTCGAAGCCAAGTCCCTTCTGATTCTCCTCCCAGATCGCAGTCCTGCCCGGAGCCCTGGTGCTGGCCCGAGTCTACACCACTCCACGGAAGACCTGCGGATGCGGCAGAGTGCAAATTACGGACGTCTGTGTGAGTGTGTGCTCTGCCACTCTGTGGCAGCTTTATTCAGGCTGTGGCAGCTGTGACATGGCCATATTGCCATAGGTGGAGGAGACAAAGCCCAGGATCTGCCAAGAATTCTCAGGGCGTGCATCAGGAGGAGCCTAACTTTCACTCTAAACCCAGGCTGCTCTCAGGGCCTCATTTACTACCATAATATTCAAGTCATTCCTCTGAAAAATGAGGCTCTCAGTCACATCCTGGTGTAACCAATACCCACTCCCATATTCTAGGTGTTTTTATCTTAGTCTGTATCTTCATCTTCATCAAACTGACATTAACCTTGTTTTTTGGTGAAAAGCTTTCCTGGAAATGGAATCAAAAACAGGCAAGGTCCTTTCCTTCAGTTCAGTCAGGCAGCATTCTCATCACTGGGTGGCAGACTCGTGCCACCAAGGAGAAGAAATGTGGGCAGAGTCATGGCCCCTTTCTTCTGGGAATGGCTGGTCGGGGGCGGGGTGTGGGTTTGAGGTGAGAAGTGACAGACAGGGTTTACATGCACCTCATCAGGGATACACAGACAGGCGAGCTGGGGGAAAGAAAGGAGGGAACTTAGAAAATGAAGCGGAAAAGAAAAAGCAGTGAAGGACTATTTTCCTTCAGGTACTTTTACTAAAATGCCAAGATGTTAACAAGTTCAGCCCAGTGCTGTGCCTCTGTCCAGGCCCAAGAAGTGACTTGGGGTCAATGCAGCCCCTACCCATGGCCTTGGGCACAGCAGGCGTTTGCTGCAGTCTTCTCCCTCTGTCCTGATGACCCAAGTCTTCTTAGTCTCCCCAGCCTTGTTATGCCACATAGGGATGCCCAGTGGCAGTGTTCAGTGGGTAGAGAGTGGCTTCGGGAAGACCTTCCACTCAGTTACCATTGTATATGAGGTCACCTCCCTACTGACACTGCTTGGGGGTGGGAACCACTGGGACAAGAGGCATGAATGGATGATTACAGCTTTGTGTGAACCAGGTCATATTCAAGGTGGGCACTCGCCGTGAGGTGGCCCAGCATGCAGAACACAGCGCACAAGGGAAGGATCGGAGAGGAGGAGACGCTGACTGAGTCTTGGAGCATAAATAGAAGTTTTCCAGGAGCAAGGAGGAGGAAGAGGGGGTTCTAAACAAAGGAAACAAATAGGAGGTTGGGGGATGGAAGACAAGGAGCTGGAGCTATGAAAGTAAAAACATCGGTCCAGTTCACAGGAAGTGCAGGAGTTAAGGGGAAGAGAGGGTCAAATCAAAGAGGGCCTTGTGCACCCAGCAAAAGAACCTGGGTTTTATTCTGAAGATAATGGGAACCCCTGGGAAGCTTGAAGCAGGAGCATGCTGTGATTGGATTTCTGTCTGAGTAGGAGTAATCTAGAAGGGGCAACATTGGAAGGCAGAGACTGAGCCTGCATTCCAGAATGGAGAGGAAGGGACAGAGGTGGAATTGAAGGACTGGTGGGAAGTAGGAGGTGAGGAAGAGGGAGGGCCCAAGGCTGCTCCTAGATTTCTGTCTGAAGGGCTGGTGGATGGGAAGGAGGGGCATTGAGTGGAATGTGTCCATGAGGAAAGTGATTTGTTGGAAGGTAAAGAGTTGCATTTGAGGTGCCAGAGGGGACTGCTCCGAGGAGTCTGCACCTCAGAAGAGGGGTCAGACTAAAGATCCATCCTGGGCATCCTCAGCTCAAATGGGTGTTGGAAACAACAGGAGTGGAAGCGATTGGCCAGAGGAGAGGCTGAGGCACCTGGAAGGGATGAGAGCAAAAACAAGGCCCTGGGATGTCCAAGCAGGAGAGGATCCTGGGACAGAAATGAGAGGAGGAGAGCCAAGAGGAGCAGCATTCCGGACACCAGGAGTGGCACAGGCCAATAGCCGAGACACGATAGGTCTGAGGGTGTCCACCGGATTGGGCTAGTAGGAGAGGAGAGCTGGCTTTCTGTCTCTTAACAGAGGAAGGAACTATTGGGCAGTTCAAATAATTGACTATCACTGTTCTCATAGGAAGCCCACCTTCCTTCCCTCTGCCAGCCTAAATCCCCAGCCCACATTTAAAGACTCTCACTGGTCATGGAGGACAGAGGTGAAACTGCTCCCCTCTCCAGCAAATTCCAAGCTAAGTGACACATGGAACCTCACCTAATAATGCATCTGTGTCCCTCCTCCTATCTGGGCCTGGTGCAGAGCCACACCCAGAGTAGACAGCCTGGTGACATCCAAGAAGGCGGGGTAGAGGACTAGAGACTAGAGTGTAGTAGATTGAGGAGGGAGAAGGAAATAGTGGAACCTGCAGTCTGACACCTCTTTCAGGAAAGCGGCCATTGAACAGAAGGAAAGTGAGAGGATGCTAGTTCAAGGGGACTGCAGAATTAAGGGGGAGGGAGTTTGCTTTGGTTATGAACATGGGAGAGGTACATGAGTAGGGCCCATAGGAAAGGGACCTGCGAGAGTGTGGCTTCCCCTGATGGATCTTCTTTTCCTTTTCTCCTAGGTCATGCCCAGAGCAGAAGCATGAATGACATTTCTCTCACCCCAAACACAGACCAGGTAGTAAAACCCCTGCACTTAACTGCAATGGAGGGCCAGGGCAGGAAAAAGTCTTTGGTTTCAGGAGCAGGGATCCCCTATGGGCAGAATTCCACTCCTACGAAGGAGTGGGAGTTCCAGGAAGGTCCCCAGTGGGGACTCTGGACTGCCTGGGGAACTCTGCCAAGGCCAGTAGTTGGGGAATGACGGAGTCCCAAGTGCTGGCTCTGTGTCAGGCCCTGGGGGTGTGGGACAGAGAACACGATTAAATGAGGCGCCAGCTGTCTTTGAGCTTGGGATTTGTTGGAGAGAGAAGACCAGCACACATGGCTTCATCTATCCTGTGATCCACAAACACCTTTAAAGATGGGATAGGGATTGTGGCTGGCAGAGAGACAGAAAAGAATCTCCCTGTAGGGAAAACAGTGGTAGTTAATTAATTAGACTGTCCAATAGTGCATCTTCTTCCTGTGATCTCCCATGAGCTGGGCTGAAACCCTCTTGATGAGATCAGAATTCTGCAAACAAATTGGGTCCAGTTCTAAGGCCCACAGCCCCAGAATCCTGTGGCTGTGCACCTTGGGGAAGCCCAGAGGAGGCCCGTTTTATTCCAACTCCTGCACACGTCAAGGACAGGAGGCCCCATGGTCCCCTTGTCTATCTCCCCAGGAGTAGGAAGAGAGATGACAAAGGAAACCTGAGACTTGGTGAGGAGCCTTCAGGGGCTTGGGTGACCTCCAGGCCTTCCAGCCACCCCTAAGCTTGGTGGAAGGCAAAAACAAAGTCAGCCCCTCATGTCAGTGTCCCGGGCACAAATAAATTAATAACAACAGTAACAAAATCAATCAATATTTAAGGTCCACACCACATGCACTACACTGTGCCGGGCATTTTCTGTGAATCACAAAGGTACTATTTTCATTCCCATGTTACTCATGAGAGAACACTGAGGCTTACAGGAGTTAAATAACACACCCAAGTCTATACAGCTGAAAGACAGAACTTTGATTTGACCTAGGCAGTCTAACTCCAGAGCCCTTAATTTAGAAGTAATTTAGGAAGTAGTCAGTATTCTGGAACATTATTTGGAGAGGAAAACCACTTTTACTCATGCATACAGACAGCGCAACTGTGATAAGAAAGCATTACCTAGTAAAAGTTTTTTATAACCTGTTTTAATGAATGTGTGAGTGGTAATAATAACAGTAGCTGCCCCTTTCACCAGGCAGTGCCTCCTTGATTTGGGGATTGGAACCCATCACCTAGCACCAGCATCTAGTTCTTGCTGATGCTGCTTCTCGGTATTTGCAGCATCAGTGGTCTATGCTAGTGGGCGCTCTTCAGGTGCAAGCCCAGAGGCATTTGCTCTGCAGGCTCTTTCTTCATCATTGGTTTGTGCAAAGCTAAACTCCATGCCTGCCCTCAGCTGGCAGATTCCCAGTGAACAGAGAGTAGATTCAGACAGCATCATTGTGCTGCAGTGACTCTGCAGTGCAGAGCCAGATTGGAGTCCCCAAGGGTTCAGGAAGTGGAGTCAGCAGGGCCCTGGTTATACAAGCCCACATCCAGGCTTTGGGCAAGCCAGGGTTGGTTGGAACACTAGCATGCTCCTATTTCTGGGATGCCACAACCCTGGCCTTCTTTCCAAACATGTCACAACGTGTAAGGAAGGACCAACTCCCTGTTTCAATTTCTCTTCTCTTCTGTATTACAAGTGGGTTGGTTGGATGGCCAGGTGTGGTGGCACACACCTATAATTCCAGCAGTTTGGGAGGCTGAGGCTGATGTATCACTCGAGGCCAGGAGTTTGAGACCAGCCTGGCCAACATGGAGAAACCCTATCTCTATCAAAAATACAAAAATTAGCCGGGCGTGGTGGCACATGCCTGTAGTCCCAGGCATGTGCCAGACAGGCACGAGAAGTGCTTGAACCCAAGAGGAGGAGGTTGCAGTGAGCCAAGATGGTGCCACTGCATTCCAGCCTTTACGACAGAGTGAGACTCTTGTCTCAAAACAAAACAACAAAAACAATTGGGTTTGTTGGGACACCCTGAAGCATTGCTGGTTCTGAAGACTCTTTCTCCAGAGTGCTCCTGCCCAGCCCGTATCTCCTCCCCTTCCCTGGACCCCCTCCCTGCCTGATGCTCGGAGACGGTGGCTGCCCTGTTACACCCAGCCCTCCACCCTGAAGAATGCTGCTTAGTAATCAGCTGGCCATGCCTGAGACAAAGGGACTTTTTGAGTCTTGGGGACTCTGGTGTTCCCGTCAATTCCTGCTTTTTCTCACTATATTCGGATCCTTGGGGCTGCTGATGGTTGCCCAGGTGGTTGTGGAGGGTTATTTTTTTTTTTTTGTCTGATTGGATTTAAACGATTATAAGGGTAGTGCCATTGCTCACGAGCCCCTCCTCGTGCTGGTAGGCCACCCAGCCCAGTGTGTATGATGCCCCCACATGAGTCGAATTGGGAAACAGCTGTGGGGACAAAAGGGCAGGACCTGTTGACCATATCCATGCCCACAGCTGACCCCTCCACAGGGACAGGAAGAGGCACAAGGAACCTGTGTCTTCACTGAGGCTGTGAGAAACAGGCCTGTGCCCGCAGGAAAGACTGCAGCAGAATGGGGATTGGTGGGAAAATTGTGATGTTCACAGGCGCTCTCTTCAGAGCTGTCCTCTACCTCCAGGCTCTTTCCCACTGTGTCAGCCACCATGGACTGCACCCAGCCCTGCCGCTACCCCAACCGCTCCCTTCCGTCTTCCGACAAAATTATCTCTGTCTCTTGTCTGTCTGTGCCCTTGCTGCCCAGAGGGAAAGCAATCTGAAAAAGGAATTCATTCTAAGATGTTAAGGACTAAGAAGAGCTTGAAAGTAAACATCCCTGGGGTATCTTCAGCATAAAAGAGGACTCAGGAAGAATGAAGTTATAAACGCAGAGAGTGGGAATATGTTTGGGTGGAGGGCTTGTCTCCAATACCTCTCACATCAGACCCCACTGGCTCTGCCTGTGTGACCTTTCTCCCCTGAAGAGACATTAGCCAGAGGGACTGGAGAGAGGCCACCTTGATAGTCTCTGCTGGAAAATTCCAGAAATGATGAATTGCCTGGGAGGTCCCCTGGGGGTAAACTGGGGGCAATCTGGGGGCATGGAAGTCTCCCACAGACTTGGAGACTGGTCCAGGAATTCCTGTGAGCCAGGAAGCTGGTGGCAAAGGGAAAATAAGGCCTGTCTACTCTGACCATCAGAACAGACTCCTCCTCCCCACAGCCACCAAAAGTGAAGGTGGAGAGGGGAGGTCTGGGTGGCTGAGGTAGAAGCACTGAGACTCCCATCTGCTCAGCCTGAAGGAGGCCATCCAGGCCTGATGTCCGGCAACCCCGGGGCTCTTCTCTGACCCCTCAACCCACATCTCAGTGGAGCCGTTTTCATCCGTCAAGGAATGTCTTAGTCAAGGAAAGCCGTTGCCAGTTCCTTCCCATCTACAAGGCTTAATGGTGCCTGGGGTTAACCTACATTCAGTCTCCCCATCTGCAGAATCGGAGGAGTACTTGTTTATTCTTTCAGTCTCTTGGCAACATTGGGAGAATTTTTTTCAAGTTAGGCCTCAGAGCAGTCTGAAGGGGAGTGAAGGAGTGAGAGCAGGTGGGAGTCTCCTTGGCTATCTCGTTTCCCCTCCCTGTCCAGCGGAAAAACAAATTCATGAAGAAGATCCCCAAGGACTCAGAAGCCTCTAACGTGCTCGTGGGCGAGGTGGACTTCCTAGACCAGCCATTCATCGCGTTCGTGCGCCTCATCCAGTCGGCCATGCTGGGAGGAGTGACTGAGGTGCCTGTCCCCACCAGGTGAGAGCCACTGAAACCTGTCCCCATGCCACTCTCAGGGAGCCAGTCAGCAGTACAGTCAGCAAGCAGTGCTGTTGACTGTTAGTGCTCTCAAAGACACCTCTAAACGTGGAGGCTGCTGGGAAGGGAAATCTTCTGACTAGGGAAGAGTTTTGGAGTTTATTAAAAATAATAATAAAAGAGGCCAGGTGCGGTGGCTCACACCTGTAATCCCAGCACTTTGGGAGGCCAAGGTGGGCGGATCATGAGGTCAGGAGTTTGAGACCAGCCTGGCCAACAAGGTGAAACCCTGTCTCTACTAACAATACAAAAAAATTAGCCAGGTGTGGTGGTACGCACCTGTAATCCCAGCTACTCGGGAGGCTGAGGCAGGAGAATCACTTGAACCTGGGAGGCAGAGGTTGCAGTGAGCCAAGATCGTGCCATTGCACCCCAGCCTGGGTGACAGAGCAGGCTCCGTCTCGGAAAGAAAATAAAAAAAATAAAAGAGAAGGAGGCAACAACTTGGAGAGAAGTTGTCAGGTGAGCTTGGGCAGCAAGACAAAGGTGAGGATGCTCAAGGGGGAGCCTCATGGGAGGGGAAGAGGAAATGTTCCTCCAAAGCGAACATAGGGTTCCGTGGAGAGAAGTAAAAAAGTTAAGAATGGGCCCGGCGCAGTGGCTCATGCCTCTAATCCCAGCACTTTGGGAGGCCAAGGTGGGTGAATTGCTCGAGCCCAGGAGTTGGAGACCAGCCTGGGCAGCATGGTGAAACCCTGTATCTACTGAAAATACAAAAAATTAGCCGGGCTTGGTGGTACACGCCTGTAGTCCCAGCTACTCAGGAGGCTGAGGTGGGAGGATCGCTTGAACCTAGGAGGTGGAGGTTGCAGTGAGCCAAGATTGCGCCACTGCACTCCATCCAGCCTGGGTGATGGAACAAGACCCTGTCTCAAAAAAAAAAAAAAAAAAATGCATACTGTTTAGGGCCAAAGAATTCTCTTCACTTGCTTCTATTTTTCCTTCTCACTTTCATGCTCCTCTTCCTTCATCTTCTCTGTCTTCTCCTCCATCTTCTTTGCAGATTTCTGTTTATACTGCTGGGACCTTCTGGGAGAGCAAAATCCTACAATGAAATTGGCCGTGCCATTGCAACCCTCATGGTAGATGATGTAAGTGGTAACCAGAAGCTTGTACTCCTGAATTTTACAGCTCCTGCACCAAGCACTGCACCTTCATTCATTAACTTATCCGGCCAGCACATTTGAGCACCTACTGTGTACCAGGCACTACATAGGATGCTAAAGATTATGAGAATCAGGGAATAGTCATTGTCCTCTAGGAGAACCAATCAAGTGTGAGGGACAGATTGATAATTATAAAACTAACCATGTGCTAGCTGCCCAGGGGGTCAAGGAGGTCTTCACAGTTGAGGGGGCTTTAAAGCTAAGGAGGAGCAGGAGGAAGGTAGACCCAGCACCAGGCTATGAGGCAAGAATTCCAAACAAAGGAAATGGATCAGGCTCAGAGAAGCTGAATGGAGGTGGTTTGATGTAGGCTCAGTGTAAGAGCTTCAAGGGCAGGAGGTAACACTGGAGAGGTGAGCCAGGGACCACACAGAGGCTGTAAGCAGAGCTGAGTCACACTCTGTCCCCAGAGTGATGGGGAGCCTAGAGGACTTTAACTCTTTTCCCGTTTGTGCCAAGAATACTCACTGGCGGTGCTTGCGGCTACAGGCTTTACCCGGAGATAACTTTTCCCCACGAAATGTCTCACTTTTATTATTATTTTTACATTGCTCTTGTATGTTGACTTTGGAAACAAAAGACATCATTCTACTTATAGCATTCTGTTTTTAGTTGTGGCATTTCCATTTACAAAATATACTAACTCTCAATCATTGAAAATATCAAATCCTAGAAAACTAGCATTCCTATGAGTGATGCTAACATCATTCTTGAACAGTTTTTGGCCTAAGATTCATTTGATGAATCCAGTTTTTCCAAAATAGATGATTCTGATCATTCCAATGATTCTGATGTTAGTTCTTTTTAGAAATAATTCTAAGAATAATTTTTATATTTCATTTTCACATTGAAAATCAGTCAGATTTGCTTCGGCCTCAAAGAGTGTGTTTATGTAAAATTAGATGAGTTTTGGCAGTGAGCTACACTTTTTTTTTTTTTTCCTAAATGGGAAAGGGTTAAACGTGAGCATAGTCCCATCGAATCTGTAAGTCAGAAAGCACACTTTGGAGACAGTGTGAAGAACACAGCCTGAGCCTCCAAGGGCGAAGGGCTGGAAGCAAAAAATGGATGTGAAATATCTGAGCTCCTTGGACTGGGCTCTACAGAGGTTTTCTAATATGTGTGATGTGTGGAAAACTGAAAACAGAAAGGTTAAGTAACTTAACCAAAGTCCTACAAGCAAGCATATGGAGACCTGGCCTTCAGATCCAAGACAGGCTGTCTTCCCCCAGTGCCTGGTGTGTCCCGTTGTGCCATATTTTTACCAATGTGCTATAGTCTCATTCCAAAAACTGAGAGTGAGTTGGCAGTGGGAGATGTGGTTCAAAGTGATTTCTTTAAAAACTCGATGTGATATGCTCCGAGGCACGTCAGAAACAGACCCAATCTTTCTTTTCTCCCTCCTCTCTCCTCGCCAGCTCTTCAGCGACGTGGCCTACAAAGCCCGCAATCGGGAAGATCTGATCGCAGGAATTGATGAATTTCTGGATGAGGTCATCGTCCTTCCTCCTGGAGAATGGGACCCAAATATCCGAATTGAGCCCCCCAAGAAGGTGCCCTCTGCTGACAAGAGGTGTGTATGAGAATGGGCATTAGGGGGAGAAAAAGGAGGTTTCAACTCTGTCAGTATCATTTTATTTCTCTTTAAAATACATCTGAGGTTCGGCATAGTGGCTCATGCCTGTAATCTCAACACTTTGGGATGCTGAGGCAGGTGGATCACTTGAGCCCAGGAGTTTGAAACCAGCCTGGGCAACATAGTGAGATCTTGTCTCTACAAAAAAAAAAAAAAAAAAAAAAAAATCAAATTAGCTGGGCATGGTGGCATGCACCTGTAGTCCCTGCTACTCTGGAGGCTGAGGCAGGAGGATTGATTGAGCCCAGGAGGTCAAGGCTGCAGTGAGCTGTGATCATGCCACTATACTTCAGCCTGGGCAACAGAGTTTGACCCTGTCTCAAAATAATGTTTAAAATAAGTTTAAAAATAATAAGATATATCAGAAACAAATATGGCTAAATGTGAACATTTGTAAAATCTAGGTGACCTGCATGTGGATATTGTTAGATAATTTTCTGCATTTTTGTCTGTCTTTTAAGATATTTCATAATTTTGGTTGGAGAGGTGAGGGGTGCTCTGGGGGACCCACTCTCCTTCATCCCCCTTCTCTTCCAGGAAATCTGTGTTTTCCCTAGCAGAGCTGGGCCAGATGAATGGCTCTGTGGGAGGAGGCGGCGGAGCTCCTGGAGGAGGCAATGGAGGTGGTGGTGGTGGTGGCAGTGGCGGCGGGGCTGGCGGTAGCGGGGCCGGCGGAACGAGCAGCGGGGATGATGGAGAAATGCCAGCCATGCATGAAATCGGGGAGGAACTTATCTGGACAGGAAGGTGCCCACCCCAGGCCTCCCAGTGACCCTGCTGTCCTTTAGACTTCTCCCTTCTCAGCTGCCCTCTAGGGACCTTTCCCAACCATGGTCTGTAGTGCCCACTCGAGGTCACCCCTGCCTTCTTTCCCTCCCAGAGCCCTTGAACCCCATCATGGATCCCCAAAAAGGGTTGCCTCAGGAGAGGGGAATTTGAGACCCATACAAGAGGAGAGGAACCCAAACTTTTCTCTTAGATATCCTTTGGTGCCTGTTTCCTGGGTCTGCTGTAACAAAGTACCACAAACTATGTGGCTTAAAACCACAGAAGGTTACTCTCCTGCAGTTCTGGAGGCCAGGAGTTCCACAGCAGGTGTTGGCAGGACCACCGTGCTCCCTGAGGCTCCGGGTGGAATCCTTCCTGGCCTCCTCCTGGCTTCTGGTGGTGGCCAGCAGACCTTGGTGTTCCTGGCTGGCAGCCGCATCACCCCCAGCTCTGCCTCTCCACCACATGGCCTCCTATGTGTCTGTCTTCACAGAGCACTTTCCTCTTTGTGTATGGACTCCAGTCATATTGGAATAGGGCCCACCATAATGACTTAATCTAAACTGGATTACGTTTGCATAGATGTTACATAGATGTTAGCACCTTAATATATCTTTTGGGGGGACACAACTCAATAACAGTACCTTTTTAAAAACTTAATTTACCTATTCAAAAGCTTTTCTTTTTTTTTTTTAAAGAAAATAAGAGAAAGTTCTCCTGGCCTGGGTTTCTTTTCCAGCTCTTGGAGTCATTCAGGTTGATCTAGATTTAGGAAAGGATGTGGCCTTGCAAATCTACATATAAATCATGACTTTGAGAATGAAGTCATGTTTTATATGCCCTTGGCTTTATACCAGTGGTTCTCACTGCAAGCAGCTTTGGCCCTCCTTAGTCCCCCTACCCCTGAGCCCAGGGAATTTGGCAATGTCCAGAGACATTTTTCTTTGTCACAACCGGAGAGGGGAGATGCTACTCGCATCTAGTAGGTAGCTCTAAACATCCTGCGGTGCACAGGACAGCCCCTACAGCAAAGGAGTATCCAGTCCAAAATATCAGCAGAACTGAGGTTGAGAAACTCTGCTCCATGCTAAGGACTGCCTTAGAGGCTATGGGAATAGCAATCCCAGTAAACAATGTCTCCAAACCTAAAATCTCCCACTCAGCTGTTCCAGATAGCAAAATCAAAAAAACAAACATATACCAACCAGTTATAAAGCTTAGGATCTGTCCTTAATGAATCTGTTATAATCTGGGATGCTTCTGTCACCGAAAGTTAGACACTCCTATGTTCACCAAGAGCAGGCACCCTGCAGATGGTCAGGGATGTGAGGAGGACCACCATCTGTGGACCCCAGGACTTCCATTCTCCATGGAATGTTAGGTCTACCCCAGGACATATTCCCATCAGACTTTCCCTCTCCAAAACCCTCTATGTCCACCCTTCCCAATGTGGGTGGTGCCAACCACAAACTTCGTCCTACAGGAATTCATCCCTGGCCCTAAATGTTCTGGTGGAAAGATCTTTGCCCCATCCACCCTGCTCAAGTTCCTTTCCTCGCCCCAGACTCTGAAAGTTCTTGTAAATATCCCTGCCCCTGCACTGGTGTTAGTGGTGAGAAAGCAGCCCCTGGGCCTGTCTTGAGCAGGTTCTTCGGTGGCCTGTGTCTGGATATCAAGAGGAAGTTGCCCTGGTTCCCAAGTGACTTCTATGATGGCTTCCACATTCAGTCCATCTCTGCCATCCTATTCATCTACCTCGGCTGTATCACCAACGCGATCACCTTTGGTGGGCTTCTGGGGGATGCCACCGACAATTATCAGGTGTGTGTGTGAGCTGGGGCCCTGGGTATAAAAGTAAGCTCTGCCGCCGCCTGGTGGCAGCAGGAAGCTTCATCCTGTAATCCCAAAACCAAGGTTTCATCTACCATCCAGGTTGAGGCCATCACTATTTGTAATCCTTTACGCTTCAAGTAATAATAATATAATAAGACAATATTAAAAGATCTGAAGCTAAATCTCATTACTAAAGACCAAATTTAACGATTATTTAAATAGGTCAAACCGTTAAGGGGAATCATCTGCTGTGTTATTTGGTACTTTTCCCACTGATGCTGGAGTGAATTTAATCAGCACAATTAATGGAGTGCTAATTGTGGCCTTCGCCCCACACTTTTTGAAAACTAACCTTGAATTCTTAGTTTGGAGTTAAGACATTTTTAGAAGGATGGTAAGCTGTTACCATGACAACAACTCAGGCCTCCCTGGGGAAAACAGCTCAGCAGAGACACCTGCCAATCTCTTAGGCAAGGGTCTTCTCCGATGGAGGCCTTCAAAGTAGAGCCATTGGAAAGCTCAGTACACCAAGAAGACCCATTTGTCCAGCTGCCTTTTGGCCACATGGCTGCCCCTCGGGATTCCCCATGGCTGCCCCTCAGGATCCCCCAATTCACACAGCTGACATTATGTCCCTTATCTTCCCTCCTGACGTGCTGCTCCCTGCCCTTCCCCAGCACAGCAGGTGATACCGTGGTTCACCCAGCTGTCTACACCAGAAACTAAGCATTATCCTTGACTCATAAGTCCCAGCTGCCCCATGTGGCCCTCACCACATGGCCCTACCTGGCTCTCACACCTCATCTCCCAGCATTCTCTTTCTCAGCATTCCTACCCTCCCCAACCATTCTACATTCTGTTTTCCATCAATCCTGATCATCTTTTGATTCTTCAAGTACCTGCTGTTTTTCAGCTCCAGACCTTTTAGACACTATTCCCTCTTCGTGGGACACTGTTTCTTGTCACTCCACTTAACCCTATTCCCCTGACCAATTCTCTGCTCATTTTTTGGATCTCAGCTTCCACTTATCTACTTCTAGGGAGGCCTTCCTGACTACATCTTTACCCCTACTATGTGCTCCTATGGCACCCTAAACCTATCCCAGCTTAGAGAAGCCCTGCTATATGGAAATTGCCTAGTTACTTACTTGTGTCTCCCACTAGAATGAAGATATGTTATCTTGTTCAGTGATGGGTCCTCAATACCTTTCACAATGCCTGGTACATAGCAGACACTCAGTGGACTTTGAGTAAATGAATGATCTGACCTCTAAAAGCACCAAACAGATGTTTAGATGAATGAATAATCAGATGGATAAATGGGCTGTCCTCTGGGAGTAGAATGGACACAGAGAAAAGCACATCCACTGTTTTCTAGGCCCTGGGTGCCAAAAGGAAGTCATGTGGTACCTTTATCTAGATGGAATTAAACAGAGTGACAATGGCCATGGTGGCAAGTTGTGGATGGTGTAGGAGATGGAAAACAGGATTTAGGGAGGAAAGGGCCCAGAATGAAGGATAAACACTATGGCCTGGGCCTGTGGAGAGATCACTGGGCTGCAGCCTGTGTGGAGAGACCCCCTCTCCTTCCTATGCTGAACCACACATTCCTTGTGCCCCCAGGGAGTGATGGAGAGCTTCCTGGGCACTGCCATGGCTGGCTCCTTATTCTGCCTCTTCTCGGGACAGCCTCTCATCATTCTCAGCAGCACGGGGCCCATCCTCATCTTTGAGAAGCTCCTCTTCGACTTCAGCAAGTAGGTGTCCCTTGGTGGCCCCCAGTGCCTGCTCTCGCACTTGGGGCAGTATGCTGGGGCTAGGGCAGGGGAATAGGCCCAAAGGGTAGGTGATGGTGCGGTGGTGCCAAAGCCATCTTTAACTATGGGAAGGGCTACCAGGTGGCCCCTCCTGACTCCTGCCAGCTACCTGCCTTTAAGACATCTTAGTGCATATTGGCACAGCCCACAGGGACCAGCCACGACAAGAGGAGAAAATTCACACCACTCAGTGCGTGAGCAGTGGTGACTTGATAGGCAGTATAGTGTGTGAAGTCTTGGGCTGAAGGTCAGAAGGTTACACCCAGACCCAGGCAGCTCCCATCACTACTCTAGGCTCAGTTGCCTCCTCTACAACATGAGGGTTTGGACCAGACCATTTCCAAGGGCTGCTCCAACCCTGTTCTTCCAAAATTCCCTGTTTTTCACTCACTCTGGTGTCTGTTACCAACTGTGAGCACTGAGATGTCTTAGCACCTTCCTGCCTCCTCCATAAGATCTTCAAAAAAAAATTTTTTTTTGGCTGGGCGTGGTGGCTAACACCTGCAATCCCAGCACTTTGGGAGGCTGAGGCAGGCGGATCACCTGAGGTCAGGAGTTTGAGACCAGCCTGGCCAACATGGTAAAACCCCGTCTGTACTAAAAATACAAAAATCAGCCAGGCGTGGCGGTGGGCGCCTGTAATCCCAGATACTTAGGAGGCCGAGGCAGGAGAATCACTTGAACCGGGGAGGCAGAGTTTGCAGTGAGCCAAGATCACGCCATTGCACTCCAGACTGGGTGACAGAGAGAGACTCTTAAAAAAAAAAAAAAAATTCTTATAAAGACAAACACTGGACCCCCATGAGATCTCAAAGATCAGACAACTGTGCCCAAGAATTGTCCCTGTCCCCAGTCTTTCACAGTCCCTGGGAGGGCTTCAGTGCCACAGGAGGACAGATAAGCCACTTAAGGATGAGTCTGAGGAGTCAAGCACAGCCAGGAGCCCTGGGCTGGAGGCCCCTCACCTCCCCTCTGCCTTCCAGAGGCAATGGCCTGGACTACATGGAGTTCCGCCTCTGGATTGGCCTACACTCAGCTGTCCAGTGCCTTATCCTAGTGGCCACAGATGCCAGCTTTATCATCAAATATATCACCCGCTTCACCGAGGAGGGCTTCTCCACCCTCATCAGCTTCATCTTCATCTATGATGCTATCAAGAAGATGATCGGTGCCTTCAAGTACTACCCTATCAATATGGACTTCAAGCCGAACTTCATCACTACCTACAAGTGCGAGTGTGTCGCCCCTGACACAGGTGACCGGTAACCCCAGACATGCCGTGGGCCCTCACCTACCCCACCAGCCCCCTGATCCTTCACCATAGCTCTCGACTTCTACTGCTGGGGAGGGGCCATTCAGCCAAGGGCTTACGGTTCCAAGGGAGCAAATACAGGGTCTTGAATCCAGTGTTTGGAAGGAAACCAAGGGGACAGTAGCTCTAATAAGAGTCACAGGGTTGTCATCAGGAGGGCACAGGGATATCCTAGGAAGGAGTAAGGCATACTTTACCTCAGTGTGGGGTAATGTGGAGGCCACACCTATCAGGAGTGCCACTCAGGGGTTCCTGCTGCAGGCCAGAGATAGACCTGATGGTGCCTGAAGTCCCTCCCAGCTCCATCAAGTCATGATACGATGAGCTTTCCCCAAGACAGAGCTGCCTGTGTGGCCACATACCGTGTTAGGTGAGACCACACCTGAGGGATGGACATCCACACAGATGGAAACATGTCCAGAGTGGAGGCTCTGTCGACCATGCCATCTGAGAACAGTTGGAGAACCGGGGCTTATTCAGCCTCTTAGGGATATGAGAGTTATGAGAGAAGGACTGTCATGTCACAAAGGAGCTGCGTTCACCCTCTGAAACCACAGGATGTAGAGCTGAATGAGGAACAGGGAGCAGAAGCTCCAGGAAGCCAGATGCTGGCTGAATTTAGGAAAGAACCTACAATGGTGGGAGTTAACCACCATGGGAGTTCTCGGCCCCCTTGGTTGGTAGCAAGTTACTTGGACACTCTCTGGATGTCCATCTGCCAAGGATGTTGTAAAAAGGATCCCAGTGCCACTCCTGTGGAGTTACTTTCTGGCCCAAACACCTGTCTTCTATAAGTTAGGGCTTCCCATAGCGTCTGAGCCTCCTTCATAGTCATGATCATGCCCCTAAGAGCCTTCAGTGGGATGTGCCCAGAGTGCCCAGGGTGCTGCAGAGCAGGAGCAGGAGGTCTATGCACACATCTCCAAGCACCAAGGCTGGACTCACAGAGAGAAAACTGAGGTCCAGAGACCACCCAAGGTCATGCCAAGCCTCAGTTTCCCTGGCTGTAAAAGAGGGCTCTCAGTGCGGGCCCTGGTGGTCTCCTGGGACTCCTGTGGGGTTTCCAAATCTATACCCTGATTGAGTTGAAGGAAATAAGTGGATAGTGGGTTGTTCAGCCCCTTAATACATTACTATGGGTAAAAAAAAATCAATCATAAGTCAATCGAAAGTATTTGCTGCACAATTATTGTGTGCCCTACTTTTAGGCCTTGTGGAAGATAAAGATGTCCTGCCTTCAAAGAGTTCAGTTTTGATTATAACCCCTTCCCTCTGTGACTGCACTGATTTTGTAAAGAAGTCCAGACTTATTTTTTCTTTCTTTTTTTCTGTCATTAATTTTGAGTTATTTCACTAAAATCTAATGACAGGTGATGCTACCCTTTGTCCTGAGCCAAGACATGTTGCTTGCCCAGAGGGGATCCTACCTGCAGGCAGGCCCTTTTCATTCTGCCCTGGAGCAAATCCTGCCTCTGTGGGGAAGCCCCATCAAGGCCCTCCTACGTGCTTGTATCTTCTAGACTGTAGATTCAGTGTTGCATTGATGTAAATTTTACACAAACATAGCTTCTAGAAGCACACATCCTTGATCTCTTCAAGAAAAAATCCAAATTCTGTTTATTTTTATTTTATTATTTTTTTTTTGAGACAGAGTCTGACTCTGTCGCCCAGGCTGGAGTGCAATGGTGTGATCTCAGCTCACTGCAACCTCTGCCTCCTGAGTTCAAGCGGTTCTCCTGCCTCAGCCTCCCAAGTAGCTGGGATTACAAGTGTGCACCACCACACCCAGCTAATTTTTGTATTTTTAGTAGAGACAGGGTTTCACCATTTTGGCCAGGATAGTTTCGATCTCTTGACCTTGTGATCCACCTGCCTTGTCCTCCCAAAGTGCTGGGATTACAGGCATTAGCCACCATGCCTGGCCGCTTTGGCCATTCTGAGAATCATCTATCTACAGGAAAAAACAAATCCAGGGGTGCTCTAGGAACAAGGGCCACAGGAGCATATAAGGTGCATTATGAGGGACATAACGAAGCCACCTGTTCCCAAATAGCTTCCCCTCTGGCTTTGCCCAGGTGCCTGATGTCACCTTATTCTTTGGGGTCATGCTGTTGTCATGGTTCTCAAAATGTGGTCCCTGGACCAGCAGCATCAGGGAACTTGTTAGAAATACAAATTCTTAGCCTCCTACCCCAGACCTGCTGAATCAGAAACTCTGGCTGGGCACAGTGGTGCACACCTGTAGTCCCAGCTAGTCAAAAAGCTGAGACAGGAAGATCACTTGAGCCCACGAGTTTGAGACCAGCCTGGACAACATAGCCAGACCCTGTCTCTATTTCTAAGAAAGAAAGAAAAGGAGAGCGAGAGCAAGGAGGAGGAGGAAGAAGAAGAGAGAAGAGAAGAGGAGGAAAGAAAGAAAGAAAGAAAGAAAGAAAGAAAGAAAAAAAGAAAAGAAAAGAAAAGGAAGGAAGGGAGAGAGAAAGAAGGAGAAGAAAAGAAAAAGAAAGAGAAGGAAAGAAAAGAAAGGAAAGGAAAAAAAGGGAAGGAGGGAGGGAAGGAAGGAGGGAGGGAGGGAAAGAAGGAAGGAAGGAAGGAAGGAAGGAAGGAAGGAAGGAAGGAAGAAACAAGTGAAAGAACTCTGGAGTAGGGTCCAACCAGACATATTAAGTCTTCCAATTGATTCTGATGCACTCTCAAGTTTGAGAACCATTGCTCTATTGAACTGTTAGTAATAATGGGCCGTTATTGACCACTAGACCCCAGTAAGATTAAAATTTCAGTTTCTTCACAGAAAGTAAAGGAACTAGAACTAGGACAAGTTAGTTTTGATTACGATAACATGGAAAGGAAAATTCTACACATTTAGGAGACTGGGATGAAGGGGACGAACTGTGGAGGGTTTCTTTCCCAGTCCATGGGCCACCTACTTAGTAATGGGCCCATATTCCTAGTTTTACTGTGAAGCCCAGTCTTAACTATAGCATACTCTCACTCTTTGTCACTCTTCATCATAAAAGCTTGTTTGGGGGCACTCTCTTTCTATTTGCTTTTGCTTCCATTGTAACTGATTTGTATTCTATTTATGAATGCTGCACACACTGATTTGGCTGCTTTCAATCCCAAGTGAGTACCGCTTTGTAAACACTGGAATTTTAAAATGTTTGATACTTGGACCCTTTCTGAAATTTTCCATGTTATATTTCTTTCATATTCATCTCAAGTGGCTTTCAGATAAACCCTACAGAGTTCTCGATATGAAAGAATTGATAAGCATAAGCAGAAGACATCAAAGGTGGTCTGAAGACATTGGGTAGTGAAAAAGACATCTGAACTCCCCAGGCTCAAGCGTCAGCCAGGAGTTCTCTAGCATTTGAGCGAGGAGCCCTGAGCCAGCCTTCCTGCCCGGCTTCTCTGTCTCCATCATTACTTGCACATCATGTTCTTTTGGTCACTGATGTGAGGAAAGGCAATAGAACCCCAATTTCTAATAAACGAAGCTTTCTTCAGAACAATCCTAACAAACCTCTGGGTTTGTAGAGCTTGTAGGAATATTCTGCCCTGGGTCAAGATGAAATTCCTTAGCCACCCAGCGTCAGCAGGCCTGGGAGTGAGCAACATAGCAGGGCCCTGTGATCACATCAGCCCTGTGGACAGCTTGTTGGAGGTTGGGAGAGGCCCCAAGATACACCTCTTCTTCTTTCTGGGTTTCTAACCAACTGTGGTCAGCCAGCAGGAGCCACATTGGGCTTACACTGCATTTCAGACATACTGCCGGCAAGCTG
The DNA here is from genome assembly GCF_009828535.3 of Hylobates moloch. NCBI lineage: Eukaryota > Metazoa > Chordata > Mammalia > Primates > Hylobatidae > Hylobates > Hylobates moloch. The sequence continues at coordinate 8,910,912 of NW_026652290.1, read as the reverse complement.
GCTGGCGGGCCCGCTCCCTCTCTCCCCAGACCTGCTGCAGAGGGACTGCTTGGTCTGCCTTCACTAGAGGAGGATGGTGAGGTGGGCCTGGCCTTTGCCTCCACCCTTGCAGTTCAGGAAGAAGAGAGAGGGCAGCAGGCCTCCAAAGCCTGACTTCCTATGGGTGGCTACATCCCAGGGGAGCCTGGCCCTGTGAATGAGGAGCAAAGAAAGGACAGACTGCAGAACGGGAGAGCAGAAGGGTTCACATGGAAAGGAGAGACAGGTGACAGTGGTTCCTTGAAACTCTCCCTGTAGACCGTCATGTGATCCACATACAGTTAGGAACACTGAGGCCGGGGTAGGGAAGTACCCAGCAAGGAATGCAGAGAGAGCCGCTGAGAGCAGCACCTTTGGCTTCCCGATTCTGCTTCAGGACCTGGACCTTGGTTTACCTTTCCTCAACTTGCATTTGGCAGATTAGAAAAGATATCAAAGCAACAAGTTCTTTCAGGCCTAGCTGACCTTTAATAAAAAGCACACATGGGCTGGGCGCAGTGACTCACGCCTGTAATCCCAGCACTTTGGGAGGCTGAGATAGGCAAATCACTTGAGGTCAGGAGTTCAAGACCAGCCTGGCCAACATGGTGAAACCCTGTCTCTACAAAAAATACAAAAAATTAACCAGGCATGGTGGCATGCATCTGTAGTCCCCGCTACTCGGGAGGGTGAGGCACGAGAATCGCTTGAACCTGGGAGGTGGAGGTTGCAGTGAGCTAAGATCACGCCACTGCACTCCAGCCTGGGCAAAAAAAGAGGGCTGGAAGGGAAGGGATGTATCTATGGAGGTGAACAGGGCAGGGAAGTTCATGGTGTAGAGCTAGGAAGTTTATAGGCTCTGGGCCAGACTTCCTGGGGTGGGATCATGGCTCCAAGTATGAACTGTGTGACCTTGGGCGAATTACATAACCTCTCTGGGCCTCAGTTACCTCATCTGTAAAGTGGGCATACTTGGTGAAGACCTGGGAATGAAACAAATGAGTATATGTAAAGGCTTGACATAGGGCATGGCATAGAGTAAGTTCTTTGAACATTTTTAAGTCTAGAAGACCAGTGGCCAGTGGGGATTTACAAGGCACGTTATCCTCCAGTTTGTCTTAGCACTTTGTCTTGGCCCCAGATTCCTTATTTCAGTTTTTAAAACCAGCTGTTCGTCGTCAGGCAGGTGCTGTCCTGGCCCAGCTGGTCTGTCAGAGCTGTGGCCCAGGCTCTGTCCCACCAGCCCTTCCCTAACTGGGGCAAAGCGAGGAAGGTGGAGAGGGAGCTGCCCTCACAATGGAAGCCAGGCCTTGGCTCTAAGGAACTGGAAGGAGATGGGAAGGGGTTGGGAATGCAGCTCCCAGCCCCACAGCTGCTGACCCTGCCCCATGTCATGTGCTCATCCACAGTGAATACAACCGTGTTCAATGCTTCAGCCCCATTGGCACCAGACACCAACGCTTCTCTGGTAAGTCCTTTCCTCTTATGTCAGACATTTGAGTGCTTTTGTTTGTAGGAGGAGGGAGAAAAGATTTTGGAAATAAGACCAACTTATGGCCTCCCAGACTTGCAGAGGTCAACTCCAGCCGCATGTCAGGGTCACCTGTAGAGCTTTGTAAATGCACACTTTTTTCTTAGGTATGTACTGTAAACATCCCACTTAAAAACATGCCTCATTCTGTTAAATCCATGTTTTTTTGTGCGTTTTTTTTTTTTTTTTTTTTTTTGAGACAGGGTCTCACTCTGTCGCCCAGGCTGGAGTGCAGTGGCACGATCTTGGCTCACCACAACCTCCACCTCCCAGGTTCAAGCCATTCTCCTGCCACAGCCTCCTGAGTAGCTGGGATTACAGGCACGCACCATCACGCCCAGCTAATTTTTTGTATTTTTAGTAGAGACAGGGTTTCACCATGTTGGCCTCCCAAAGTGCTGGGATTACAGGCGTGAGCCACCATGCCCGGCCCCCCATGTGTATTAATAATATGATACGAGCCAGGTGTAGTGGTACACGCCTGTAATCCCAGCTACTCAAGAGGCTGAGGCACAAGAATTGTTTGAACCCAGGAGGCAGAGGCTGTGGTGAGCCAAGATCGCACCACTGCACTCCAGCCTGGGTGACAGAGCGAGACCCTGTCTCAATAATAATAATAATAATAATAATAATAATATGACACGCACACAAAGGAAGGGGAAGTAGAGGTGAGGGATAGTAAATAGGGCTGCATAAAGCTGTAAGCAAAGCCTCCCATTCATTTTTCTGCCTTCTTCCTTCTCTTTCTGCCTAGGACCCCCAATTTCCAGCAGTGCCACTCTCCAGCCCCAGAGAGTTTATTAGTGTTTCTTCCTCAATGAATCTAATGTGTCCTTTGCACACCTTAGTCTCTGGGGCCTAAGGTATGGTCTGCCTTTCCCAATAATGACAGCGGTCTTCAGGAGCCAGCATCCCAGCCTAAGTGGCTTAATGATAGAAGTTCAATTCCAGATGAAGGTAGCACCTGGTAGGACTTGGGGGACGTTTGTGAGCTTTTACTGTCTCCAAGGTTGCTGCTTAAGTTATTCCTGCCTAGGCAATTGACTGCTCTGATTACACACATCCTAGTTGGCAATTTAACTTAATATTTTTCAAAGATCAGGGTTTTTTTTTTTCTTTTTGAGATGGGGTCTTGCTCTGTTGCCCAGGCTGGAATGTAGTGGTGTGATCATATCATCACTGCAGCCTCAAATTCCTGAGCTCAAGTGATCTTCCTGCCTAGCCTCCCGAGTAGCTGGGACTACAGGCATCAGCCACTGTGCCTGACTAATTTTTAAATTTTTTGTAGAGACAGGGTCTCACTATGTTGCCTAGGCTGGCCAGCTATCAATTTTGAGAGAGAAAGAACAGAATCAGTCAGTGCCTATTTCTGAATCCCTATTATATGCAAGGGGCCATGTGCACTGAAGGCTAAAAAAGACATCTAAGAAACCAACGCAGAACCCGTCCTCAAATTTGTTTTTAATATATTTGTGGAGAAGAACCTGAAAAGTTATGGGACAGCATAAGCAGAATGCGCCATGCATTAAATATAGGCCAAATGTGTACATCAATCTTGAAGGCAGGAAAGGAGGCTGCTGGAGAGGCTAAGGAAAGCCTCAAAGAGGAAGTAGAATGCGATCTGGTCTTCAAGGTTGGGAAAAAGTTGGCTCAGCAGAGAAAAGCACATTCCAGACTGAAGGAACAGCATAGACAGAATGGCAAGAGAGGAAAAGCACAAAACCTGTGCAGAGGCTAGTGGGTGAGCTAGGCCAGCTAAGATGGGGTAAGTGTGGGGCTCAGACAGGGAATCACAAGAGACAAACTGGGAAAGAGATGTGGGGCCAGACCAGAGAGGGCAGCAGAGGAATGCCACCTTGGAGGTGACATTTTAAGTTGCTTTAGTGATTGACTTCTTTATATATATATATATGTGTGTGTGTATGTGTGTGTATATATGTATATATACATTTATATATATTCATACATAAATTATTTATGTTAAATATATTTAACATATATAAATTATATATGTTAACATACATATAACATGTTATATAATATATAACATATATATAATTTATATATAAAAATTCACTGTTGTGTATGCCTTGGATTTTAGGCATCTGAGACACCAAGGTGGGGAATGGCTGAAATGACCCAAGAGGGGACTGACAAGGGAGGTGATCCCCCATATGTGAAAGGGTGTGACAGAGGGGATGGAGGGGAGAGGATAAAGATGAGACACTCCAGGAAGGAGGCATCCACAGGACCTGTGGTTGGTTGATGGGAGCCAGGCCTGCTGAGGGAAAAGGCATCCTGCCTCTGCACTTTTCCTCCTTGCTAGCACAGCAGTGCATCCTAGAACACAATGAAGAAACACATGTGAGCTCCTAATCTTCCTAGGGAGCCTGTCATTCCTTGAGCCAGCCAGTCCCCAGGAACATCACTCTGTTGCTGAGGGCACCATCATGGACAGGAGGGCTGGGGTCCCTCAGAGGGTGGGAAGGTATGCCGGCTGCCTGGGGACTGCAGTGGGAAGGACACAGCTGACTCATCAGGAAGATGCTGACCCATTCTCTCTTGTGCTTGGTCTCCAAGTACAACCCCCTTAACCTCACAGCGTTGGACTGGTCCTTGCTGAGCAAGAAGGAGTGTCTGAGCTATGGCGGGCGCCTGCTTGGGAATTCCTGCAAGTTTATCCCAGACCTGGCACTCATGTCCTTCATCCTTTTCTTTGGGACATACTCCATGACCCTGACCCTGAAGAAGTTCAAATTCAGCCGCTATTTTCCTACCAAGGTAAGCTCACCCTGCAGTTAGGAGGGGACCTGCAGTCAGACTGCTGCTGAGTCCCCCAGAGAGGGTTCTGGTCCACCAACAGGATGGACTCCATGCGAGCACTGGCCCACTGGGGTTTTTCAAGTTAAGTCAGAGAGAACTGTGTTCCCTTGTTAGTCGGTCCCCTTGACAACACTTGGTATTGTCAGGCTTTTATCTTTAGTCTTTGTCTATAGTAGTATCTCATTGTTTTTTTAAAATTTTTCATTTCCCTGATGACTAATGAAGTTGAAAATACAGCTATTCCTGTGTTTATTGGCCACATGGCCAGTTGACTTTCTTTTTGGAAGTGTCTGTTGAAATCTCTTGCATGTTTTGGGTTGTCTGCCTTTCTGATTTGCAAGAGTTTTTTATATATTCTGGGTAGAAATGTTTTTGTGATTATAAGTGTTGCAAAATCTTCTCCCACTCTGTGACTGTTTTTTTCTTTTTACATCCTTAATGGATGTTAATCTTTTGATTAACAGAAATTCTTAGTTTTATTGTAATTGAATATATCAAACTTTCCTCAAGGCAAATATTGGACAGCAGATATTCTTGTATGTTACCTTCTAAAAGCTTCATTGTTTTTCCTTTCATGTTAGATCTACAATCCATCAGAATTTATTTTGATGTATACTGTGAGACAGTGTTTCTTTGTGATTTTATATAGTCAATTGTTCCAGTATTTTTTAAAGACTATTCTTTCTCCATTGCTTTGCAATACTTCCTTTGCCATATATCAAATATTCCTATATGACAGGGTCTGTTTCTGGGTTCTTTATTCTGTTTCACTAGTTTATTTATATATCAGTATCACAGTCTTCATTTCTGTAGCTTATAAGTCTTTATATCTTTGTCTCCCAAACTCTCCCCTTTTGTCCTTTTTATATAATATTTTCTTGGCCCTTTGCATTTCCACATGAATTTTAGAATCATCTTAAATTTCACCAAAATGAAAACTTGTTGGAATTTTGATGGGATTATCTTTGCCTCTGTTTGGGAAGAATTGACGTCTTTCAAATTTTGAGTTTTTCTGATTTATGAATACAGTATACTTCATTTATTTTGGTCTTCTTTCTCTCCATAATGTTTTATACATTTTGATCTTTAAGTCTTGAACATTTTTTGTTAGACTTATTCCTAGGTACTTGATTTTTTTATACTGTCGTAAATGCTAACTGCTATGTTATTATTATTTTATTATTATTATTATTTTTGAGACAGAGTCTCACTCTGTCACCCAGGCGGGAGTGAAATGGCATGATCTCGGCTCACTGCAACCTCCACCTCCCGGGTTCAAGTGATTCTCCTGCCTCAGCCTCCCAAATAGCTGGGACTACAGGCGCCTGCCACCACACCTGGCTAATTTTTGTAATTTTAGTTGAGACGGGGTTTCACCATGTTGGCCAGGCTGGTCTTGAACTCCTGACCTCAGGTGACTGCCTCAGCCTCCCAAAGTGCTGGGATTACAGGTGTGAGCCACCGCACCCGGCCCTAACTGCTGTTTTAAATTTTATTTTCTACCTGTTTGTGGCTGGAATAAAACATATATTAAAACAGCACTTGCATATGTAAGCAGTAACTGTGCTGTGGGGTGGGGGGTACTCGGAAGAATTTAAGCAACTCTTTCCCACCATAAACTCCATTAGCACTCTCCTAAAGCCATCTTAACTAAGTATTACAGCTGCTACTGCTACTAATCATAATGATAAAATCTTTGATATAAATAGTTGAATTTTTCCCAAATTTTCTAAAGACTGAATAAAAGGTGCTTTAGGAAGATTTGCAGTATATAAACTGAGTAAAAAAATAGTTTGCTTACAACACAAGTGCATCCTCAAGACGAGTTCTGTTCCTTCCTGCCCACTTCCAGTCCAGAGCACATCCCTAAATCTCCTCTCATGTAAAAATTCTCAAGCAGTCACTGTATCTGAGAGTATCTATCTGTTGCCTACAGGATGAAAAGTAATTCATGTGGCATGAAATTCTTGTACCACCAATATTTTTTCCCTCACATTACTTAAAAATTGCTCAGTTGGGCCAGGCACGGTGGCTCACGCCTGTAATCCCAGCACTTTGGGAGCTGAGGCAGGCAGATCACGAAGGCAGGAGATCGAGACCATCCTGGCTAACACGGTGAAACCCTATCTCTACTAAAAATACAAAAAATTAGCCGGGCATGGTGGTGGGCACCTGTAGTCCCAGCTACTCGGGAGGCTGAGGCAGGAGAATGGCATGAACCTGGGAGGTGGAGCTTGCAGTGAGCCAAGATCGCACCACTGCACTTCAGCCTGGGCAACAGAGAGAGACTCTGTCTCAAAAAAAAAAAACAAAAAACAAAACAAACAAACAAAAAAATTGCTCAGTTGCCTTCTGGAATTTCCGGTTGCAGAGAGGAATGAGGCCACATCATTTTATACTCATCAGATTGGTAGACAGATGAAGGTCTTGGGACACCAGATGTTGGAGGTGGAAAGCAGTAGGTGGGAGTGTAAACAGATACATCCAATTTGGAGAGCAACTGACACTCTCTGATTAGGTTGGACCATGTGAAGTTGCCCATATTTGACTGTTTCAACCTACAAAAAAAGGCAAATTCATGTGGTTTAACTTAATAAGCATTCATATGGTTTTGATGTATATGCTAGGAATATTATAGAAAAGGAAATATAAACCCAGCACACTACTTGGTTCTGCTGTGACTAATATTTATATGATCATGATAACATAAAGCTGTTACCAATTTTCAACTTTTGGAATTGACTTACAGATAAAACACACAAGCCATGTGTTTACGGAACAAGATATGAGTGTTCTCAGCTTCGACAATGGAAAGGTCAAAGTGGAGGTGTCACAGGAAGGAAGAGGGGAGGAGGAGAGAGGTGGTAGGAGGATAGAGGCAGTGGGCCTCACCTGGCAAGATGGAGAATGAGAGATATTAGCCAAAGCTAATGGAAGGAGAGGTTTAATTATTATCACTTGAATGTACAAAGGAAACCCATAGGAGCTTAAAATTAACTATCAAAGATTAGGAATAAGGAAAGGACAGGAGGCATAGTGTAAGTAAGGTAAATTCTTATCAATGGATAATCCCTTAAATTAGTAAATGAAAATATTAAAGTATATGCATATTAGTTAATGACATGGAGGGAACCTCTGGTACAAGTAAAATCAAGCAGACATAGTGGATGGATCTGGAAGGTGGGGCTGGATTGAGAAAAGGGGAGGTGGGAGACTTTGCTTTTCCCTGTAAGTCTTTTCCACTATGTGGGTTTTTAACCAATTACATATGTTATGTTAATAACAAATTTAAAGAGAAAAGGGGGATGCAGGGAATGAAGTCAATGTACTGTCACCTGCCCCTGCCCTTCAAATTGCCTTCTTTGAAAAGATATTAAAAAGGCCACAGGGTAGACATTGGGGGACCATCTGTCTTGAGACTTCTGGACATAGAGTTGGTTTGGAGGGGAGGTCGGAGGACATTGATTCAGAATGGGCAGGAAGGTCAGGTTCAGAACTTGGTCTAGAAAGGGCCTCCAGGTTCAGAACCTGGCCTAGGAAGGGCCTCCTGAGAAACAGAGGAACAAGAGGCTCTTGGTGGACAAAAGGTCTGAGAGTAGCCAATGGTCCCCAGTGGAATTGGGGAGCCTCCCTCTCAGCCCAGGTGGGGTACAACAACCTGTCACAGGTTTGTAGGAACTAAGGTTTGCTTCAAAGTTCAGCCCTTGCGCTCATCATACCTGCTGGGTGCCCCAGTTCAGACTGTCATACCAGAACACATCTTCAGCAGTGGCTGCCATGGCCATATGGATCATAACAGCTCCCACACTGACCACCATATGCCAAGCACTCTAAATGTGTCACAGTTCACTTACACCTTTGAGGGAGATACTACCATGATCTCCATCTTACAGAGAAGGAAATTGAGTCTTGGAGAGATGACACGCTTCCCCAAGCTCACACAGTTAGCAAGGAGCAGAGCCTGGATTTGAGCCTAGTTCTGCTGCCTTCAGAGCCCAGACTGTAATAGTTCACATCTTTGCTGCCTGAGGAATGGGGCTGCCTGGAGCTGGGTGGGTGCTTTACTCCTTTTACTTGCTCATCTCCTGTCTGCAGGTCCGGGCCCTGGTGGCTGACTTTTCCATTGTTTTCTCCATCCTGATGTTCTGTGGAGTCGATGCCTGTTTCGGCCTGGAAACCCCCAAGCTGCATGTGCCCAGTGTCATCAAGGTTTGCCCCTTTCCCCCACTCTGGGCATCCAGTCTGCCTGTCTACCAGCTGCAGATTCTTTCCCCTCTGTGCTGATCAAACTCTCTTCTCTCGGCCAAGAGACCATTTTAGTTCTCTGTGTGCCACCTTTCCTGAACACAGGCTCCCAGGAGCCAGTCCTTTGAGGTAGGGCGGGGAGGGGTAACATATTCACCAGGAAATCCTGATCTATAGTCATGAGGTGAGGAAGGCACTGGAATTCACCCTCCAACCTAGCAGAAGCCTCTTGATTCCTGTTTGAGTGTCTCCAGTTCCCTGACCTCTGGCAATCTATAAGCTGGGCCAAATGGGATCCATTGAAACTGATCCCTTAGAACAGTGATTCTCAAAGTGTGGTCCTCAGACCAATATCATGGCATCACAGTCACGGAGAACTTGTTAGAAATGCAATTTCTCGGCCCCACCTGTGGAATCAGAAAAGCTGGAGGGTGGGACCAGCAATCTGCATTTTAACAAGCCCTTCAGGTGACTTGGAGTATGCTCAAGTTTGAGAACCACTGCTTAGAAATTACCCACTAAGGCCGGGCGCGGTGGCTCACGCTTATAATCCCAGCACTTTGGGAGGCCGAGGCGGGCGGATCACGAGGTCAGGAGATAGAGACCACGGTGAAACCCCGTCTCTACTAAAAATACAAAAAAAATTAGCCGGGCGTGGTGGCGGGCACCTGTAGTCCCAGCTACTTGGAGAGGCTGAGGCAGGAGAATGGCGTGAGCCCGGGAGGTGGAGCTTGCAGTGAGCCGAGATTGCGCCACTGCACTCCAGCCTGGGCGACAGAGCGAGACTCCGCCTCAAAAAAAAAAAAAAAAAAAAAAAAAAAAAAGAAATTACCCACTAATTAGAATTGGTGACATATGCTTGTAGCTAAACTCAGCCCTACTCCCTCATAAGAGCACCAACCGGCCAGGTGCGGTGGCTCACGCCTGTAATCCCAGAACTTTGGGAGGCCGAGGTGGGCGGATCACAAGGTGAGGAGATTGAGACCATCTTGGGTAACTTGGTGAAACCCTATCTCTACTAAAGATACAAAAAAATTAGCTGGGCGTGGTGGTGGGCGCCTGTAGTCCTGGCTACTCGGGAGGCTGAGGCAGGAGAATGGCGTGAATCTGGGAGGCAGAGCTTGCAGTGAGCTGAGATCACACCACTGCACTCCAGCCTGGGTGACAGAACAAGACTCTGTCTCAAAAACAAACAAAACAAAACAAAAAAAAGAAAGAAAGAAAAAAAAAAAGCACCAACCATCTCACCAGAGTAGGGAGTCCAGATTCTAGAACTTACCCTCCCTGTCTTTAAGGTTTTTTTTGTTGTTTGTTTGTTTGTTTTTTGAGACAAAGTCTTTTTATATATTCTCCTCATTCTTAACATGCAGGACTGAACTGATGTTCAGTATTTTACAGACAATTCTATAATGCTCACAGACAGGCGACTCAGGAGAGGCAGAAGCAGCTGGCCCTGGGCCCACCCATTTCTTTATTCTTTTCTGCTGGGCCTCATTCCTGCTGTTTGTTATTTGCAGTGGGTGACTGTGCTCTCTCTCCTGGCTGCCCTCTGACTTTCACCTCCATGTTTCCTAACCAACCCCAGGGCTGTTGCAGCAAATTACCTCCTTGGTTTTACAGACACTGTCTGCATGCATGCTCCTTCCCATGTCTGAATTTAGTCTAAAGTTGCAGGTACCTAAGGTGTTTAAGGGAAAAGATTGCACTTGAAAAGTACCCAAAGTCAGGGAAAGTTGAGGAGGTGGGACAGCAGGCCAGGCGGCAAGTGCCCTGGGACAAAGGAGAAAGGAAAGGGCCCCTCTCTGTTTGCTCCCACTCAGCCCACGCGGCCTGACCGAGGCTGGTTCGTGGCCCCCTTTGGGAAGAACCCGTGGTGGGTATACCCAGCAAGCATCCTGCCCGCCCTGCTGGTGACCATCCTGATCTTCATGGACCAGCAGATCACTGCTGTCATTGTCAACCGGAAGGAGAACAAACTGAAGGTAAGGCCGGTACTAGGAGCAGAGGCATAACCTCTTCCCACAAAGAAGGAGCGAAGGAAGGACTTTGGGCCAGGAAAATATGAGGACAGAGACTGGAGTTCCCACTTGGTGTGTTGAGGGGGAAATGTGACCTCCAGATGTGGGTAAGGCCACCAGGGCTGGAGTGACTTTCTGAGGACCAGGACCAAACTAGGCTGGGCCACTGGGCACAGGCTGTCTGTCTTTCCCAAAGTGACCTCGAGTTCTTATGAGAATCAGCAGATCCTGACAGGGTCTCAGCCTAGAACACTGAGGCAGAGGAACTTCCTTAGCCTTCCTGGTCTCTGCAACTCCCCACCCAGCCTGTGAGCCTGAGAAGACTCGGGTCACCCCCTCCCCAATCCAGGTCTGGACCACTTTAGGTGTGGCCTGTCCCAGCTGGGGCCCATCAGGAACAGCAGAGACCCTGTGGCCACCTTCTGGGCCCTTCTCCCCAGAGACCCAAACCCAGGGCCTCTCCAAGCTTGAACATCCCTCTCTTCTATGACCCATGCCCCTTAGGCAGTTCACTCTTTCAGATGGGGTGGCAGGACCCGCCCACCTCTGCAATCCTTGCAAGGAGCACCTCAGGCCCCTTCAGTATCTTCTGGAAGGCAGGGCGGGCCTTGAACCATGTTCCACGGAACGGTCGTTTCCAGGAGGAACTAGCTCCCCAGAAACTTCTCCCTCCCCCCAACCCCACTCCTGCAGAAGGCTGCCGGCTACCATCTGGACCTGTTCTGGGTGGGCATCCTCATGGCTTTGTGCTCCTTTATGGGGCTCCCCTGGTACGTGGCTGCCACGGTCATCTCCATCGCCCACATCGACAGCCTCAAGATGGAGACAGAGACCAGTGCCCCTGGGGAGCAGCCCCAGTTTCTGGGAGTCAGGTAGGAGGGGTCAGGGCCTAGGGATCACCCAATGGGGAGGGGCCACTTGGGGAGGGGAAGCTGGCTTTGCCTGCCACAAAATGATTTGGACAAAAAGGGCCCCTGCTCTGACGGCCCAAGAACCACAGGGACAGGAGTGCTATCCCTGGAGGGAGGGAAGGAGAGAGACAGAAGTCCAGCTCTAAGTGGGGCTTTTTACCTACTGGGCTCCAAGCAGTATGCATACCCCATCCATAAACATGCACACATGCCAGACATTCATCTTCATCAGCCACCCAAGGTCCCCACAAGGCTTCGTGCTGTCCTGCCCCTTTTCTCCCCTCAAGACCCTCCAGGCCCCTACTGCCCTGATGTCCCTCCTGTGGGTTCAGGTCCTGCTCAGTCTCCATTCCTCCAGAAGGCTGTCCTGGGATCACCCCCGTTCCCCAGTCTGTGGCCCTGCCTGTCACTCCTGTTCCTTAACTTGCCCCTTCTCTCACGCCCCATGGTAGGCAGAGAAGTACATCTTCAGCCCCTTAGGGCCTCCAGGGCGAGACCACACCAAACCCTGGCATTCTCCTACGTGGCTGCCCTAAGAACTTCTCCCACTATCTTGGGATACTTGGGCTGCCCAGCCTGCCCGAATGAGGCTTCTCTGCCCGACTGCGGGGCTCACCTGCCTCCCACCCCTGATACCTGTTCTGCTGGTGTCCCCTTCCCCAGATCCTCATTCATTGTGCCCCACAAAAGCGAAATCTTAAAGTCAAAGGGCAGGGTAATAGCATTTTATCTCGCATATATCCTCACAACAATAGGTGCCATTATTATCTGCATATACTGAGGCTCAAGATGGGCAGGCTCTTGCCCAATGCCACATAACTAGCAAGTGGCAGAGCCAGGATCCAGTCCACATCAATCCTGCTCAAGCACCCCAGCTACGAGCCACTACACTAAGTGGCCTCCCTCAATGCCCCTGCAAGATGCCCTTGCCCCAGTCAGGGGCTGCCTGTCTTCCCACATAAGGTTCATCTGGGCCTCAGGCAACCAGGCAGAGCTCCACGCAGAAGCCCTCAAGGCCATGGCCTTGGACACAAGCTTCAGGTGCCCACAGAGGGGCAGGAGGGCCGGAGTGGTCACCAGGCATTTCCTGGTACACCCAGACCATGTGTTCTTCTCTGCCAGGGAACAGAGAGTGACCGGCATCATCGTCTTCATCCTGACGGGAATCTCTGTCTTCCTGGCTCCCATCCTAAAGGTGAGGTCCTGCACTCTCACCTAGGGCCTCGTCGCCTGAGAAAGCAGAGCGGATGCCTTAGGCAGGGAGGGGGTCCCCACATGGCTAGGGATCACTGGCCTATCAGCCCCCTAAGAAAGGCACAGTCTTGGCTGGGCATGGTGGCTCATACCTGTAATCCCAGCACTTTGGGAGGCCGAGGCAGGCGGATCACCTGAGGTCAGGAGTTCAAGACCAGCCTGACCAACATGGTGAAACCCTGTCTCTACTAAAAATAAAAAAAGTAACCGGGCATGGTGGCTAAGGCCTGTAATCACAGCTACTTGGGAGGCTAAGACAGGAGAATCGCTTGAACCCGGGAGGTGGAGGTTGCAGTGAGCCAAGATCGCGCCACTGCACTCCAGCCTGGGCAACAAGAGCGAAACTCCGTCTCAAAAAAAAAAAAAAGAAAAGAAAAAGAAAGGCACAGTCTTACTAGGCCAAAACAATGTTTCCACACTGTCACTGCTGTTTTCTGTGATACTGCAGTTTTTTTATCATCACCAATCCTCTCTCCCACCCATCCCAGGGCCACTCTCACCTTTCTGGAGGATACTCTTCCCTCTGAAAGTTCTGCCAAGTTCTAGCCCTGCTTAGATCAGGAACTTCCTGAATGGGGTGTGTGTCCACATTGCCAGGGTTTGGGGCTCATGAAGTTTAAAACTTGCAGCAGGAGGCCAAACATGGTGGTACATCCCTGTAGTCCGGCTACTCAGGAGGCTGAGGCAGGAGGATCACCTGAGCTCAGGAAGTCTTGGGACAAGGGTGACTTTTTCCCACACAGCTTGAAGCTCCTCTTGCTTATGTCCCACCACAACAGCTAAGAGACTAAGTCAAGTAGGGGTACAATGGAGGCAGGCTTCCCCCACAAGGGTCTCTTTCTGGAGAGACTCCAGAAAGCAAGGTGTTCCCACCACCAGGCTTCCCTGCTCTCCACTCCAGCCAATCGCCCATCAATCTCCCTTTCCCTTGATCAGTGCCCGCATAAGACTTTCCTTTCCTGAATTAAGTTTACCTGTAATTGCCTAAACCTTTTGCCAATATTATTTTTCCTCTTTGAATATCTCAAAATAGCTCATGACCAGGCATGGTGGCTCATGCCTGTAATCCTAGGACTTTGGGAGGCCAAGGTGGGAGGATCACTTGAGACCAGCCTGGGCAACATAGCGAGACCCCCATCTCTACAAAAAATACAAAAATTAGCCAGGCACGATGGTACATGTGAGGCATGATCACTTGAGCCCAGGAGGTCATGGCTGCAGTGAGCCATGATCATGCCACTGCACTCCAGCCTGGGCAACGGAGTGAGGCCTCTTCTCAAAAAAAAACCCAAAAAACCTCATTCAGAGGTGACCTTGTAAGAAACAAAGGCTAAAGAATCATGATTCTGGCTGATGTATTTACAATGGAAGATATTTCTGGCTTGAGAATTGGTGCTGGGCATACCTGAGCAGTAGGTAGGAGGCTGGCATTTTTTAAGGGATATTTCCCTTGTGGGGGAAACAAATTACACACAGGAGGGCAAGCATTTTGTTATTGAAAAATATATTTTAAATGGCCAGGGACTATTTACTTTTGTAGAGAGGGTTCTAAGGTGCCATTGTGTATGTCAATTTTGACACTGTTTAACATACAAGTATTTGCATTAAAAAGCTCGAATCGGGCTGGGTGTGGTGGCTCAAGCCTGTAATCCCAGCACTTTGGGAGGCTGAGGCAGGTGGATCACCTAAGGTCAGGAGTTCAAGACCAGCCTGGCCAACATGGTGAAACCCCGTGTCTACTAAAAGTACAAAAATAGCCGGGTATGGTGGCACATGCTTATAGTCCCAGCTACTCAGGAGGCTGAGACAGGAGAATTGGTTGAGGCCAGGAGGTGGAGGCTGCAGTGAGCTGAGATTGCACCACTGCACTCCAGCCTGGGCAAGACAGAGTATGACTCTGTCCCAAAAAAAAAAAAAAAAAAAAAAAACCACCTTCGAATCGGCCAGGCATGGTGGCCCATGTCTGTAATCCTAACACTTTGGGAGGCCGAGGCGGGAGGATCACTTGAGAACAATAGTTTGAGACCAGAATGGCCAACATATCGAGACTCTGTCTCAAAAAAAAAAAAAAAAAAAAAAAAAAGCTCAAATCTAAGAACAGCCTTCTTTAGGGGCCAAAAATTCCTCTAAAGCCCTTCTAGTGTTGGCATAGTGCTCTGTGCTCTCCAGAGTGCTCTAACATGACCACAAGGAGGAGCAGCCTCTGCTCACCATGGGGAGCCACAGCTGCAGGTGAAAGAGAGAAGGTAAGGGGCAGAAACAGTTGAGAGAGACAGTGGAAGAATGCTTTGAAAGGCTGTGAAGATTTGGAATCATTCTTGTAGAGTGGGACGAATTCTATGATCCCATTTTTGAAAAAGCAAACAAACTGCCTGTGTGCAAGTTTGGAGGGAAGGATACCCGCCAAACTATTGGTGGTTAGTTGGTGATGAGTGCTGATTAGTTTACACACTTTTGTTCTGCTTATTTTGTATGTGATTGTGTATGAGGCATGATTTCTGTTTTTTTGGTTTTGTTTTTTTGGGGTTTTGTTTGTTTGGTTGGTTGGTTTGGTTTTTTTGAGACAGTCTCTGTCGCCCAGGCTGGAGTTCAGTGGCACGATCTCAGCTCACTGCAACCTCCATCTCCCGGATTCAAGCGATTCTTCTGCCTCAGCCTCCTGAGTTGCTGGGATTACAGGCATGCGCCACCACACCTGGCTAATTTTTTTTGTATTTTTAGTAGAGACAGGGTTTCACCATGTTGGCCAGGCTGGTCTCAAAGTCCTGACCTCAGGTCATCCACCTGCCTCGGCCTCCCAAAGTGCTAGGACTACAGGTGTGAGCCACCATGCCCGGCCGGATGCGTGATTTCTGTTAAGTGTCCCGGGTACTCCCTGCTGATGTAGGTCAGCTCATTAAAGGTCCCCATGCCCCTGCAGGCTGAGCAGTTTTAGGAGACCCTCAGCTGAGGCTGGAGGTAGGAAGAAGCTGGGCAGGAATGAGGAGGGTGCAGTCTGTGGAGTCTTCTCACTTTCCAGAAGGCATTTCTTCAGCCAGACCACATGGCTTCCGCATGGTGCAGTGAGGGGCCAGGCCAGGAGAGCAGCTGCATGCTGGGCCAGCAACCCCAGCCAGAGAAGGGGCAGTACAGCCCCAGTGACCCTCATCTTCACCCCTGCCCACATCCCAGTTCTGCTGACTCTCGGTTCCCCCAAACATCCAGTTTCCCAGCTGCCTCTGTGGTCAGGAGACACTGTCATCCAGAACAACGTGGCCAAGGGCCCGCCCCAGGCAGAGGCCAATCCAAAGCTCTGCTCTCATTTTAGTGTATCCCCCTGCCGGTGCTGTACGGAGTCTTCCTCTACATGGGCGTGGCCTCCCTGAATGGCATCCAGGTAAGTCTTTCCCTCCCCAGGCTGCATGATCTGGAGTCAACATTCCATGTCTGGTTCCATGTCACCAAGACCCCCAATTCAGTTGTCCCAATTGTCCCCAGTTGTCCTGATTCAATGAAAGAACAATAGTAATAATGATACTACCACTTACTGATACTACCAGGCAAAATAAATATGCTAGGCACTTTGTAGGCCTCATATAATTGAATCTATGTAATTAGGTCCTCTGATCCCCATTTTACAGATGGGGACTGGAGGGTCAGAATTCAAAATCCAGAAGAAGCTGACTCCAGTGAGCATTTCACTATACCTCTCTCTCTTCCCTAAGGCAACTATGCAGAAGAAAAAATTTTTGTTCTGTATTTACTGTGAAATCCCAGAATTCTTAAACAGTTTGTGTTACAATTAACTTGCACTTTCCCTGAATGTGGACAATGTCCATTTTGTGGCCAGCTCCAGGGCTCCTCCCCTCACCCAGGGCTCAGGACCTCTTTTCTAAGACCCCATTATGCATCCGCCTAGACACCTCCGGCCCCCGCTCCCGTGCATCCTTAAGGCCTGAGCAGGGGGCTTCCCCTCTCTGAGACCCCACCCAGGCACCCCTTCCCCTAGTCCCAGGACCCAGCGGGCCCTCGGGGTCCGGCTGCCTAGCTGAGCCGCCGCTGTCCCCCTAGTTCTGGGAACGCTGCAAGCTCTTCCTGATGCCGGCCAAGCACCAGCCGGACCACGCCTTCCTGCGGCATGTGCCGCTGCGCCGGATCCACCTCTTCACCCTGGTGCAGATCCTCTGCCTGGCGGTGCTCTGGATCCTCAAATCCACGGTGGCTGCCATCATCTTCCCGGTCATGGTAAAGTGGGCGCGGGCTTCCCCCTCCTGCCCAGCAGTTTGGCCTGGGCAACCCAGAGGTGCAGCGCAACCTCCCCTCCCGCCACCTTCTGCCTTCCCGTCAGCTGTGGCCTGGCTCCCTCGGGTCGCGGAGGCTGGCACAGAATGATCTGATTTGAGTTGTGAGTCCAGGCCAGATGGTGTGGGGTGGGGCAGAGAGAGGCGGAGGAAGGAATGTCAGAGCCGCTCAGCGAGAACCCAGGAGCCACCCAACCTCCTGGCTCCGGGGAGGGACGGAGAAAGCAAATCAGATCAACCAGGAGACCGAGTTCCCATTGCCAAAATTCCAACCAGTCTCAGAAGTCGATGCGTACTAAATATAGATCTTTCTACCATTCAAGATAGCTAAATTTGAAAAGCTAAATAGTGAAGTAGGGGGGCAGGAGAAGAACGAGGGTCAGAGATCAAGAACAAAACCCAATGACAGTATATATAAAGCTTGAGCAAGGGAAAGGTTACAGTTCTTTGGCTATTCTTGCAAATATTGTATAAGTTTGAAATTACTCCAAAATAAGAAGTGAAAAGAACGCAAAGCCAACAACATGTTGCATCTGGCCCCCTAGATAACTCACTGAGGGCAGTGACCCAGGCCCTTGCCAGGAGCCTGGAGTGTGTCAGCAAATGCCTGGGGAAAGCCTGAGGGCTCTGGGGTAGGGGCCAAAGTAAGGACACTGAGGAGAACTTGAAGTGCACACTCCTGGGAGGGGTCTAGTCCATGGTTCTTGACCCAGGCTGCCCATGAAAATCAACCCAGATCAATCAAATCAGAATCTCTGGGGAAACCCAGACTTTGGTATTTTTATGAGGTCCACAGGTGAGCATAGACCTGCAGCCAGGGTTGAGAACCCCCACTGCAGGGAAAGGGAGATAGAGCCTCCCTTCAGTGCCCTCAGGGGCCTCAGAGCTGGTGAAGGTAAAGGCAGTAGTAGTCATGATTAGCATTTACTGAGTACTGTTCCACTGAGTCCACACCAGCCCCCAAAGCACTAGTAACCCCGCTTTACAGATGAGAAAATGAGGCTCAGAGAGCATGAGCAGAGTAACCCTGGGCACGCAGCCAGATAGGGCAGGGCAAGACCCACACCCTCCACCTATTGATTTTTTTGTTTAATTTGCAGACAGTAAAATTCAGTGTGTCGGTCTAAGAGTTTTGGCAAATGTACAGAGTGGTTAGAGACATAAATTCTCGGGCGTTACCTGACGTGCTAAATCAGAAACTGGGGAAATCCAGTGATTTGTGTATTAACAAGCCCTCCAGGTCCTGGTGCATGCTCAAGTTTGAGAGCCACTAATTTATGTATTTATTTTATTTGTTTGAGATGGAGTCTTGCTCTGTTGCCTAGGCTGGAATGCAGTGGCACAATCTTGGCTCACTGCAACCTCCGCCTCCTGGGTTCTAGCAATTCTTCTGCCTCAGTCTCCTGAGCAGCTGGGACTACAGGCACTCACCACCATGCCCGGCTAATTTTTGTATTTTTAGTAGGGACAGGGTTTCACCATGTTGGCCAGGCTGGTCTTAAACTCCTGACCTCAGGCGATCCACCCACCTCGGCCTCCCAAAGTGCTGGGATTACAGGTGTGAGCCACCACGCCTGGCTGAGAACCACTAATTTAAAGAATAACTGTAGTTCTCCAGCCCATGGCCTTTCTGAGGCTCCCCACTTCGGCTGTCACAGGCTCTGTCCCTCTTGGTCACTGGTAGGCATGGTCACTCACCTGAGGGGCCAGACGAGAGGAACCACGGTGGAGGGAAGGTGAATAATGGCTTATGGGAGCTTCAAGATGGCTCCAAAGATATCACAAAAAGTCCCTGAACTCAGGTGACTGAGGGAGAAAAAAATCTATGCCTGAGTTTGGGCATTGAGACCACAGTTTTCTCCAAATTCTCACAAAACTTTAGTCTCTCTCCACCACAGATCCTGGGCCTCATCATTGTTCGAAGGCTTCTGGATTTCATCTTTTCCCAGCACGACCTGGCCTGGATTGACAACATCCTCCCAGAGAAGGAAAAAAAGGAGACAGACAAGAAGAGGAAGAGAAAGAAAGGGGCCCACGAGGACCATGATGAGGAGGTGGGGAAGATGTGAGGCCGGGGCACAGAGGAGAAATCGAGAGACCTTCTCTCCACTTTTGCCAGGGCTAGGGAGAGGGTGGCTTCTTGGGTGGCCTGCAGCAGTGCCTCGGCCCAGTCCAGGATGGGCTGGGGCATCTGCTTGTCTTGGTCTGGGGTGTTGAGGGCTCTTCTGTTTATGTGAATATCCTCAGGGTGGGCCAGAGTGAATGAGACTCCCTGTCCAGGGAAAAGGTGACTGGCCATGCCCACTCTTTCCATCACTGTGGGCTTTACGGCCGTGATCACAGCAAGTGGGTTCCTGTGGGAAGGGCTGGGAGGCAGCTCCAGCATGGAAGGAGGTTATGAAGACTGACCCCCAAAGAGTGGAGCAGACTCAGGGAGAGGTGTCTAATGGGGCCTTATAAGTAGACTGGACTCCAGTCAGGCAGGAGGGGCTGGGAACAAGTTTTGCTTGCGCCTTTGCCTAGGGTATTGAGGACAAAGATGGGGAAAGAGGCAGGTATCCTCGCCGAAAGGAGACTGGCTACATTTCCCAGATGCCTGGGACAACGTGGTTGCCCCATCTGCCCCTCTTATCCCATGCTCCCTTCTCATTTCATCCCAAAACACTGAGGGAGTCAACAGACAAGGGACCAGTCCAGAAATTATAGTGAATCACAAAACATGAGGCAGAAAGATTCTTAATTTACGTGTTCATTACTTATGATGAAACTGTCCCCGCAAAAGGAAGTGACTTACCCAAAATGGACATGTAGCTACACTTCTAAGAAGGAATTAAGAAAATAATTCCTGACTTTGCTAGTTTCTGATACGCTAAGCTGCCTGTGCCATCTCCTAATGCTGTGCTTGGCTCCCAATCTCCCAATTTGACACAAACTCACGTCCCTGCATCCACCCTGTCCTGTTCTCGTGATTTTGCCTTGTGCAGATGAAACCTGTTCAAGGCAAATCCCTTCTGACTGGCTGGTGGTGATTAAACCATCTTCTGATCAGTCAGAACTCCCCTGGTCCTTAATTACTGTGCTCTTCCAGGAAGAGTCCCATAATGCATGTGTCTGTAGATGATTTGTAAAGGTGGGTTCTGAAAACAAAGAAACAGAGACTAAGTGCCTTTTAAAGACAAATACTTCTTTTGTTGATACTTTCAATAAATATCTGAGTGGCTACTACATGCCAAGAACTATTACAGGGTTGGGAAAAAGAATCTCTGAATTATGATATATCAATGGAAAAACAGGATTCAATTTATACAAATTCATTTTACTTGTCTTTATAGCAACACAGTTATTGTGTGAGGTTCATTCCCAAGTGACTGGTTGCTGTGACAGATAAAACTGTTTTGATGAGTAACATTCCTGGAAGAGTTCCAGTCTGTCCAATGGTGTGTATAGGACAGCAGGCTAACTGTGCCCATTCCCCCTCAGTGGACCCCAGGGTATTTGCAGCACCCCCTAACTGTTTAGGGGTGAACAGAATGGTGGTTTGCAATGTGCATGCATGCATTTTCCATCTTGGCAAGAAAGCCAAGTTGTTGGCCGCACGGTATCACACCTGTAATCCCAGCACTTTGGGAGGCCGAGGTGGGGGGATCACGAGGTCAGGAGTTTGAGACCAGCCTGGCCAGCATGGTGAAACCCCATCTCTACTGAAAATACAAAAAATTAGCCAGGCATGGTGGTACATACCTGTAATCCCAGCTACTCGGGAGGCTGAGGCAGGAGAATCACTTGAACCCAGGAGGCAGAGGTTACAGTAAGCCGAGATCACACCACTGCACTCCAGCCTGGGCAATAGAGCGAGACTCCGTCTCAAAAAAAGCCAAGTTGTTGTGTTGGTGTTTATCCTCTTTTCCCACTGTTTTTCTCCAGCCCCAGTTCCCTCCTCCCTCAGTTATAAAGATTCCCATGGAAAGTGTCCAATCAGATCCCCAAAATGGTATCCACTGCATTGCCAGTAAGTAAAACACATGATGTCTCTCCCTTCTTACTACTAATCCTCCATGTCTTTCCCCTAGGAACTTTCATCTGTAACTCAGGGGGATCTAATCATTTTGGATGCTAGAGCAGCAGTCCCCAACTTTTTTGTCTTAAGGGACAAGTTTTGTGGAAGATAGTTTTTCCACAGACCAGTAAGGGAGTGGGGAATGGTTTTGGGATGAGGCTGTTCCACCTCAGATTCTCTTAAGGAATACGCAACCTAGATCCCGCGTATGGACAGTTCACAATAGGGTTCTCACCCTTATGAGAATCTGTTGCTGCCACTGATCCCACCAGAGATGGAGCACAGGGGTTAAGGCTTGCTCGCCCACGCTCACCTCCTGCTGTGCGGCCTGGTTCTGCTACTGTTCCATGGCCTGGGGGCTGAGGACCCCTGCGCTAGAAGACCTTTGTCCTAGGCAGAGATCAAAGAGAACTGGGCCACCAGGACTGGTACTCCAACCAGATGGAAACCCCAGAGCAAAGCCTGCAGACTCGAATGACTAATCCTCACTTTAGTTGAGGCAAAATCCCTCATTCCCTCCTTTCCCCAGGTGTCCCCAGATCCCTGTGGCATCTCCTGGCCCTCTTCTGTGTTGTTTTCAGACCACATCAGTCCAGACATGGCCCACCAGGCCTCCCATGTTTTCCAGTGGCTGTTGAAATGGTTGAGGGCTCAGAACCAAGCTTTCCCCTTTAGAGAAATAGGTAGCATAGCACTTGGGTTATAAGTCAGGCATAATTGGAGGTCCCCTGTGGTGGTTGTGCTGTGCCTCTCTGTGTGAATCCTCAGCACCTTCTCAGCAGACAGCTGAGAGGTAGGCTGCCTGGGAGGGATTGGGCATTGCTTACGGAAATCCTGCGAGATTATATTACTACCTTTAACCCCTCCCAGCCTCAGCTCCCTACAGGTGGCCAGTCCTGTCATCCAGGCAACATAGCCTGTTCCGAGTCTTCTGAAAGATCCCTACCTTAGTCCTGAGCCCGGTGCTTCTAATACAGGGCTTGCCACCCTCAAAGGCAGATTAGGGGTGGGTAGCCAGGGCATCCTTCCCATCAGCACTGTCCATCATAGGTACCTCAAGATCTTGAGTTTCTCTGACTCCTCCCCCACTCCCATTTCTCTCTTCCCTGGCCCTCCCATGCCTCACACCCCCTAGCGCCGGCTGAGCACCTTCTGGGTGAAGGAGTAACTAAGCCCAAAGCCACACATCTCTGAGGCCCCGTATTCCTCTTGCATAGTGTTGGCTCTAGGGTTAGAGAAGGAAAAGAAAGGAAATGGTGGGGGAAGCCCAGAGAAATATGGTGCTCAAACCTGCTCCACATGTGACATTTTCATTTTCCTGCCAGGAAAAAGATCTTCCAGTTGGAGTTACTCACTCTGATTCTTCCTTCAGTGACACAGAACTTGACCGAAGGTAAACACTGTTAAGTAGACTCCTTGTGTATTAAGTAAGAGACTAGGAAATGGCCGGGAAGGCGGAGGATCTAGGATTTCCCAGGCTAGCTGTCCTCTCAGTAGAAGGCCCTTGCTGGCCCCCAACTGGGAGTCAAAGGCTGACAAACCTGACTCATCATTCAGGGCCAAGAAACAAATATGTCTTCTTACTGACATAACATGGTTACAACACACAAAGGTATTCAACTTTAGTAAAGGAAATTCTTATAAAAGATTAGGTAGAACAAAAATTGAAAGTAAATGTTGTGGCCAGGCGCGGTGGCTCACGCCTGTAATCCCAGCACTTTCGGAGGCCGAGGCGGGCGGATCACGAGGTCAGGAGATCGAGACCATCCTGACTAACATGGTGAAACCCCGTCTTTACTAAAAAAATACAAAAAAATTAGCTGGGCGTGGTGGTGGGCGCCTGTAGTCCCAGCTACTAGGGAGGCTGAGGCAGGAGAATGGCATGAACCCAGGAGGCGGAGCTTGCAGTGAGCCGAGATTGTGCCACTGCACTCCAGCCTGGGCGACAGAGTAAGACTCCATCTCAAAAAAAAAAAAGTAAATATTCTTTACAGAAGCCAGGCGCGGTGGCTCACGCCTGTAGTCCCAGCACTTTGGGAGGCTGAGGCGGGCGGATCACGAGGTCAGGAGATTGAGACCATCCTGGCTAACACGGTGAAACCCCGTCTCTACTAAAAATACAAAAAATTAGCCGGGCGTGGTCGTGGGCGCCTGTGGTCCCAGCTACTAGGGAGGCTGAGGCAGGAGAATGGCGTGAACCCGGGAGGCGGAGCTTGCAGTGAGCCGAGATCAGGCCACTGCACTCCAGCCTGGGAGACAGAGCGAGACTCCATCTCCAAAAAAAAAAAAAAAAAAAAACAGAAAAACTAGGCATGGCTTAAGTGTGATATCACTGAAAGCCAAGATAAATGAACGCTAAGGATCGAAACTCCAGGGTACTCTGTAGAATGAATTAACAGCAGGCTGTTAATTAGCAAAGGTCAGAAAGGGTATGGAGGAAAGCCAACATCAGAGATCAACTGGAGATGGGAACTGTTAAGAATAGGTTCAAGGCCAGTTGCCAGGAGCCCCCATGCCAACAATGTGATTCTGTTCTTCATGAGAAGCCACCCGTGAAAAAGGTGAGACTCCCTGATGATGACATAGTGGGCGCAAACACAGAAAAGAGGAATTTAGAGGCAAGAAAGGCTTTACTTCATTGTTACTTGGGAAGATGCCAGGGGCAGTCCCACTCCTACCTTGTGCCCTAGAATGGACAGGGATCAAACTAATTACAGCACAGGCTCCCAAGCCTAGAAGATCAATCTCCAGGCACAGAGGGCACTCATCCAAGAGATTTTTGGGGAAACGGGGCAGGGGATCTTCTGAATTATAAGGCAAAGCTGCTATCCCAATGCCAGGGTGAAACGACACACTTTTCCCTAGTTCAACCCTCCCTAAGCAGCAGTCCCAAGGATGCTCTAGCCCAAAGTGTCACCTGTCCCAGTTAATCTCCACCTTCCTTCTCATCCCACCTCCCCAGTCAGGCTCCTATATATGTGATGCCATTGATCTTTATACATTAGTATACACCGGTATTAGGAGAAAATCAGTCTGTCTTATTTTCATTTATAAAATAATCTACATGAAATTGACTAACTGCTCCCAATTTCAGGCAGTAGAGAGCAAATTTGGACCAGGTTAGGGGTTTCCAAAACGCTGTTAAATTACACAAGGCCCTAAGACAGGGTCAGAAATGAAGAAACTTTGGTAACTGGAGATGGCATCTCCCAACCTCATTGATGTTTTACTGAATTTATGAAAACAGATGGAGGCAAAGACCACTAAATAGCAAGATTCTGTTTCAGTGAAAGGCTCTGCAACATGATCTGGTTTAACAAAGACTAAGCATCAATGATCTACCAGGTGCGATGCTTAATCCCTGGGGATGTGGAAAGAAAGGCATGCAAACAAAGAGCACCCTGTGCAAGAATATCGGAGCACACAGGGAGGGACTAGCTTCGTTTTGAGAATCTAGGAAAGAGAAACTGGAATCTGCCAGACATAGAGCGGAGCAGAGAAAAGAAAAGGCATTTCAGGCAGTGGACACAGGCCCGAAGTGCCATTTGAAAACACACACACACACACCCCCAAAGAGCAAAGAACACTGCAATGGATGGGGCAAACTAAGCAGGCAGGACTACAAACACAGAAGACTGTGTTTGTGAGAAGACAGACACTCCTGTCTTCTCACACTAAGGAGCTTAGATTCTTTGAACCCAATGAGGAATCACAAATTTGTGATTTCAAAAGTTCACCTTGGCAGCAATGTGAAGATAGGTGTACAGGGCGAGACCAGGTGCAACAACAATGGCTGAAGGCCAAGCCAATAGGAAACTGCTCATTCTGGCATGTGCTGAGAGTTCAGAAGTGAAGATGATGGAAGTATTTGCATTAGAGCCCTGCTCTAGGGATTGGGTTCAAAACACCAAGAACTACATAATCCTTCTTTCCTACTTCTCGTTCAGCATCACCTTGCACTTCAAAATCTCCTGTCCAGCTTCACCTGCTTTCAACTACTCACGGAACCCAGTGTTCATGGTGCCACAGGTGAAGATAGAGATGGAGTCAGACTATGACTTCACAGACATGGATAAATACCGAAGAGAAACTGACAGCGAGACCACCCTCTAGGATGAAGCAGCTTCTCCCAGATAGGAGATGGAGAGCCTGGCTTAGTCTTCACTGGGAGGGTCTTAACTTCTCTGTGCCTGTTTCCTTCTTTATCAAACAGAGGGAGTCCGTCTGCCTATAGAAAACTGGAGATCTATTGATGAAAAGTACTGCTTAGATGCAAAGCTCTCCCCTTCCCTTTGTAGTACTTAAAATACCTAAAGCTAAATACTGTATTTTATTTTAAAATGCAGTTCAGCATAGAAATTCTAACATTTCTTTGGAAATAAAAAAAATGCTTGTTTCCCCAAACCATAGCTAAGATAAAGGGGCAATAGTCAATTCATATTTAAAACAAATATCAATTTAAAATTGTTTAAAGGTTAGATTTAAATATAGATGTTCTCGAACAAACTCGTAATGTACTTTTATGTCACTAGACCATCTTTGGAATATTTGGCAATTCTGCATATTAAGAAATGCTGAAAAGGTCCTATCTTTTCTCCCTGTCACATCCAATTTCCTAAGGGTTATATGAAAAGTTTGAACCAGCTGGACGCAGTGGTGCACGCCTGTAATCCTAGCACTTTGGGAGGCCGAGGCAGGTGAATTGCCTGAGCTCAGGAGTTCGAGACCAGCCTAGGCAACACGGTGAAACCCCGTCTCTACTAAAATACAAAAAATTAGCCGGGTGTAGTGGCATGCACCTGTAATCCCAGCTATTCGGGAGGCTGAAGCAGGAGAATCCCTTGAACCTGGGAGGCAGAAGTTGCAGTGAGCCGAGATGGCACCATTGCACTCCAGCCTGGGCAACAGAGTGCGACTCCATCCCCCAACAAAAAAAAAGTTTGAACCATCTGCATTATGGGCCTTGCTCCAGAAGTGTGACTGGGGCTTTCCCAGATTGAAAAGCCAGTTCCAAAACTCTGTTAATGAAAGAACCAATGCATCTGAGTGGATAAATGTTTCTAAAATAAAATAGTTCTTGTTAAAGTGAAATTTGAAACTACACGTTAAATCAAAATGATCCTTTAAATTAGTATCACTGGTTTTTCATACCTGGAATCACATTTCATTATACATTTGGGTGGGTCCTCCCTGCAAATTTTCAATGTTTATTCCCAAACTCCCATTCATGTGAACAATACAGGTTAGACAGAGGTAATGTCACATTTTACATTACAACTTTGCAATATTAATCAACCTAGTACTTTAAAGGAATGACTGAAAACTATTTGGGAAGATAAAAACCAGTTTCAATGAAGCAAACCTATTCCTCATGAAACTTAAGATCAGTCATTTTACCTTCAATCCATATTTAATGAACACCAACCATGTTGATTTAATGCCTACTATGACCCTGACAGCCACAGTGCATCTGACACTTACTTTCTCCAAAACAACTATGATTTGAACCTTGAGTAAATCCCTTGAACCTTGAGGTTAGAGTTACTATATTTGCTCAAGATGACAAATGCAGGTGCTTTCTTTTTTAAAGAAAAATGACACTAGATCATTAACACCTTGAGTATAGGACAGGTAACTGCCTCTGTAATTCCCAGAGTCTAGTGTAGTGCCTGGTCCATAGAAAGCTCTCAATAAGTGTTTGATTACATTTAATCATCTCAGAGCTCCCTTCCAAGGGATACTGCCAAGAGGTAAAGCTCTAAACCTCTACTCTTACTGAGAGCAGAATTTCTTAGCTAATCCAGAACCATCTCCTATGCTTAAGTATAAATTCTTGCCAGACACAGTGGCTCACACCTGTAATCCCGCTACTTGGGAGGCAGAGCTGGGGGGATCAGTAGAAGTCAGGAGGTCAAGACCAGCCTGGGCAACATAGTGAGACCCATCTCTAAACAAATGTTTAAAAATTAGCCAGGCATGCTGGCACACACCTGTAGTCCCAGCCATTTCGGAGGCTGACGCAGGAGGATTGTTTAAGCCCAGGAGTTCAAGGCTGCAGTGAGCTATGATCATGCCACTGCACTCCAGCCAGGGAGACAGCTGGAACCCATGTCTTATAAACAATAATAATTTTTTAAAAAAGTATTTATCATCCGCACCAATCCTAGGGAAGCTAACAATCCACCCTTAACACATTTCAGTTTTAAAACCTGGCTGATCTGGAATAGAACTCTGTCCAAATTGAGTTGTAGAAATGCTATGGATTCAAGAGTAAACCTGCTTGATTAATCAAACAAGCTGGAAAACTACTGTTAATTTCTTTGTTGTAAATTGATCACTGTAATTTTACCTTACATGTCATTTATATTTTGTATATACATGAACATTTTTTTTTTTTTTTTTTTTTTTTTTTTTTTTTTTTTGAGACGGAGTCTTTCTCTGTCCCCCAGGCTGGAGTGCAGTGGCGCGATCTCGGCTCACCACAACCTCCACCTCCTGGGTTCACGCCATTCTCCTGCCTCAGCCTCCCGGGTAGCTGGGAATACAGGCGCCCGCCAACACGCCCGGCTAATTTTTTGTGTTTTTAGTAGAGACGGGGTTTCACCGTGTTAGCCAGGATGGTCTCGATCTCCTGACCTCGTGATCCACCCGCCTCAGCCTCCCAAAGTGCTGGGATTACAGGCTTGAGCCACCGCGCCCGGCTTATACATGAACATTTTAATTTCCATAGCTTTTAACAGGTTGACATAATACTTCGCCATGCAGTAAGTCAGTCATTTTTTCCACTTGTAACTGTAATTCAATAAAATTTAATCCTGTCCGGTCATCTTGCTCCATGTTTAATAATCTAGGTAAGCAGGCATGGCTTATAGACATAAGCTATAAGTCACTTACAAAAACATCTCCAGCAAACTATCTAAACTTCTTTAAACTCCAGAGAACTATCCAAAGAATAACGCCAGCTGGCAGAAGAACAAGGACGGAGGAAAGCCAACTCAACTGTTCTTTCTCTTTCTGCCTCAAGCTGCCTAGAGGAGGAGCTACTTCTGCTCGCATGAAAGCCAAAAGTCGAAACAGACAAACCTATCCCTGCCTCAAGTATTTTACAGATTAAGCTCCTAGCTTGGCACAACCTGTTGCGATATAAGACTATAGGACAGGCCGGGTGCGGTGGCTCACGCCCGTAATCCTAGCATTTTGGGAGGCCGAGGCAGGTGGATCACTTGAGGTCAGGAGTTTGAGACCAGCCTGGCCAACGTGATGAAACCCCATCTCTACTAAAAACACAAAAATTAGCCAGGCATGGTGGCATGCACCTGTAATCCCAGCTACTCAGGAGGCTGACGCACAAGAATTGTTTGAACCCGAGAGGCAGAGGTTGCAGTGACCCGAGATCATGCCACTGCACTCCAGCCTGGGCAACAGAGTGAGACACAGTCTCAAAACAAACAAACAAAAAGACTGGAGGACGAGGCTGGTTTCTCCAAAGCTCTTTAAACCTGTTTGGGCGTGGGTGGCCCAGACCTGTAATCCCAGCCCTCTGGGAGGCTGAGGCAAGAGGATTGATTGCTTGAGGCCAGGAGTTCAATACCAGCCCAGGCAACATAGCAAGACCCCATCTCTACAAAAAAAAGAAAAAAAAATTATCTATTTAAGGCTATAGAAGTAAGTGTTACTGAATATAGGAATATCTACACTGATCAAACGAGAAAAAAACTCTGGTTAGGTCACAACTAGCAGTCATAGGAAGACAGAATTTCAGAAATTCATACCACACCAGACAGATGTGTTTTATTAAAAAAGAAAGAAAACCCTTTAATCAGAAAGTCTGATTAAATTCAATATTAACTCAAACTCTTAAAAAATTTCTGGAAAAGTCAACAGGGTACATACATCACAGAAAAGCAGGCAGCTGCTGACAGTTCTTTGGTGGAAAAGTAAGTTGCATACTTACCCAAGCTGCCCAGATGATTATCAAGCCAAGTTTGTTTTTCAAAAATAGGTTTTAAGATACACCAAAGAAACTATACAATACAAAAATTTAACAATGAAGTTAACGTATATAGCAAAAGCCAAATATGACAACACACATGTATAATGTAGAGAAGAATCCTTTCAATCCTAGAAAATTAAAATGGGGAGAACTTACTGAAGGGTAACATACATAAAATGAGTACTAATAGCAAGGAATAATCCTAAACATTTTCCCAATAACTGACTAAGCCTCAAAAAGACAGCTTAGGAAAATGATTAACACGTAGTTTTTTTTCCTAGCCAATTCAGTTCTACTTAGATAAATCTGGTTACCAATCAATACATATATAAATTAATTTTTTTTCTGCTCAATTACTACCATTTTTTCTTTTTCACCTTTTCCCTAATTTTCTCTAGCAACACTTTTCCTTTGGTTTGATCAGTTGAACTCAAAAGGTTTGGTACCTAAAATGAGTATCAACTGTTATTGCAATAGCACTTGGGAAATGCAATCCTAGAAAAGGCGAATGTGTAACTGAGGTGCTTGACAAAGTGAAGCATCCATCCTCCATATGGTAATGTCTCCCATATTAATCACTAGGTTAATGGCTGCTCCTGGCTAGATCACAGGACCCTGCATGATACTGGAATGCTCCCTGGTGAGGTACTGCAGAGGTATGTGCAGAAACACCCACCCATTTAAGCTTTCAATAAATACAAGGCATCATTTTAAACCATTTCAGTAGAATAAATTTAAAATATTGCATTTCTATTGGCCTGCTTTGCTTCTTGAGCTGGCCTGGAGTGCTGTTTGTAACATAGAAGACACAATAGTTAATTAGTGGCTACCCCAAGCTCTTTAGACTTCAGCACTTCTCGCTCTTCAAGCCTCAGCACCTTTTTGGCAGCAATAATGGTATTCTTCATTAGCATTGCCACTGTCATGGGGCCAACACCTCCAGGAACTGGAGTGATATACCCGGCTTTTTGTCTGACTCCTACATAGAAACAAGACAGGCAGGCCGCTTTAGTTATGGCAAAGGACATGTGTGTACTTTAATATATTATTAAACAAGCATGCAAGGAAAAACTAACATACATAAGCATAAAACTCAAAAATCACATCTACATCATTCAAGGTTTTGTGAACACACTAGTAAAATAACATGCACATACAGAGTTGTTCAAGGAATATTTATACATCTAAGTAACCTATAAAGAAATCTATTAAAGAAACATCTAGTAGGTTAACTGTGTGGGAGTTGCAAGTATAATAATAATAAGCATTACCTCAATACTTGCCTACAGCATTTTCCTAATTTAAGTATAATTTGTCCAAAGCAGAAAGCACAGTAATTTTTTAAAAGTGAGAAGTTAAAAAAAAAAATTAACCTAATGTTAAAGTGAAAATCCTTACATACCTAGGCATGGGTTTGACTGTCCTTACATACCTAGGCATGGGTTTGACTGCTTTAATAAAAACAGAAAGCTAGGAATAGGATTATTAGCATAGGCTGGGTGCAGTGGTTCATACCAGTAATCCCAGCACTCTGGGGGGCTGAGGCAGGATGTGAGGTGGGGGAGATTATTTGAGGCCAGGAGTTTGAAACCAGCCTGGGCAACATGGTGAAACCCCATCTCTACCAAAAATACAAAAATTACCCTAGCAAGGTGACATGTGCCTATAGTCCCAGCTACTCAGGAGGCTGAGGCAGGAGAATTGCTCGAGCCCAGGAGGCAGAGGTTGCAGTAAGCTGAGATCGTGCCACTGTACTCCAGCCTGGGCAACAGAGAAGGACCCTGTCTCAAAAAAAAAAAAAAAAAAGAAAAGAAAAGAAAAAAAAAGGATTATCAGCATAAAACTCAGATAAAAGAACTGAAAGGAGAGGCCAGGTGCAGTGGCTCACACCTGTAATCCTAGCACTGTTAAAGGCTGAGGCAGGTGGATCACTTGAGGCCAGGAGTTCAAGACCAACCTGGCCAACAGAGCCAAACTCATCTCTACTGAAAATACAAAAAATTAGCTGGCATGGTGGTTCATGTCTATAATCCCAGCTACTTGGGTGGCTAAGGCAGAAGAATCACTTGAACCTGGGAGGTGGAGGTTGCAGTGAGCACAGATCACGCCATTGCACTATAGCCTGGGCAACAGAGTGAGACTCTGCCTCTTAAAAAAAAAAAAAAAACAGAACTGAAAGGAGAAATCTACTAGTATATTCTAGTATTTCAGGGGTATGGTTTTTTCCTGGACCATTTTAACTTTCTAGGCCTGTGATCTCTCAGTGTGAAAACGAGAAATCTCTAACACTTTTTGGGAAACTCCATGGTTTAGAAAAATCACTTCATCAAATTTTCAAACTTGTTAAAAGTCAAGAAATTGTTTGAATTATGAAATAAGTCTAAGGAAAAAAACAGTTCCCTGAAAAATTTATAACTGCTCTCCATCACTATGATAAAACACCTAAAATAATTCTAGAAAAGCTATAATTTTAAAAAGGTTTCTCTAATTCTTATGAAAAGCCTACTAAGGCCAGGTGCAGTGGCTCATACCTATAATCTCAGCACTTTGGGAGGCCGAGGCGGGTGGATCACTTGAGGCCAGGAGTTCCAGACCAGCCTGGCCAACATGGTGAAACCCCATCTCTACTAAAAACACAAAAAATTAGTTGGGCGTGGTGGCACATGCCTGTAGTCCTGGCTACTGGGGAGGCTTGAAGCACAAGAATCGCTTGAAGCTGTGAGGTGGAGGCTGCAGTGAGCCAAGATGGTGCCACTGCACTCCAGCCTGGGTGACAGAATGAGACTGTCTCAAAAAAAAAAAAAAAAGAACGAGAGAGAGAGAGAAAGGAAGGAAGGAAGAGGGGGGAGAGGAGGGGAGGGGAGGGGAGGGAAGGAAGGAAGGAAGGAAGGGAGAGAGATGGAGGGAGGGAAGGAAGCAAAGAAAGAAGGGAATAAGAGAGGGAGGGAAAAGCATACTGACTGGGCGCAGTGGCTCACACCTATAATCCCAACACTCTGGGAGTCCCAGCTACTCGGGAGGCTGAGGCAGAAGAACCGCTTGAACCCGGGAGGCAGAGGTTGCAGTGAGCCGAGATCATGCCACTGCACTCCAGCCTGGGCAACAGAGTGAGACTCCCATCTCAAAAAAAAAAAAAAAAGTAAATAATCTATCCTAAATGTCCATGAAAGGTAGTATTTATTGATTTCATTTTTAAAAATAAAATTTTACCATTTACCTTCAAAATCCACATCTCCAACCAACTTGGGTTTGGCAGTTACAGGATCGTGAACTCTATTTATTCCCACATCAATGACTGCTGCTCCTTCCTTAATCATATCTGCTGTGATCAGATTTGGAATACCTGGAAATGGAGAAAGATCAACTTAGTACTGAAAACAGTCTACCTGTCAGATTCTTGTCTAATTTCAATTTCAAGAGACCCTGAAGAACTAATCAACGTGTTTTATTAAAACCTGTTAAAAATATTAACTAAGGAACCATTTACTTTTATTATTTGTTTATTTTGGCTCCTGACAGGAAACAAAAGGAACCATTTAAACTTTATACAGTAAATATTAATATAAATATTTTGAAGCTTTAGGAATAACATTCACCCATCCAGACTATAATGGACTGCCAGAAACCGGTACTCCAATCACAACTCTATCCTCATCTTTGTAGGCAGCTCAAAGAATCATTACGAGGGCAATGATGAATGGCAGCTAGGCAGGCGAATTCTAAGATGAGGGGTACAACCTCCTCTTCTGAGGTGAAGTCCTTCCCTCCATCCCCCTTGTGTTCTTACCTGCAGCAGATATTACAATATCTGCAAGAATTGTATGTTTCTTCAACTGCTCTTTGGGAGTATATCGATGAGATATTGTAACAGTGGCATCACCTAGAAAGAAAAAAATAGATGTCTTGATTTCTGACACAAAGCTGGGATTGGATTAGGTCTCAACTAGTCAAGTCATTGTAGAAACTCAACATCTCTGAAAAATAATTGACTTACAGCCAGGTGCAGTGGCTCACGCCTGTAATCCCAGCACTTTGGGAGGCTGAGGTGGGCAGATCACCAGGTCAGGAGTTCGAGGCCAACCTGGCCAACACAGTGAAACTCCGTCTCTACTAAAAATACAAAAATTAGCTGGGCGTGGTGGCACATGCCTGTAATCCCAGCTACTTGGGAGGCTGAGGCACGAGAATCACTTGAACCTGGGAGGTGGAGTTTGCACTGAGCCAAGATTGTGCCACTGCACTCCAGCCTGGGCAACAGAGCAAGACTCCGTCTCCAAAAAACAACAAAAAAAAACTGACTTAATGGCTTGTGCCATATTTTCTGGACAGCTAATTGTCATTTACTTTTTTAAAATTAATACCTAATTTCATATAGCTTTAACCCATTGGTCCCAGCTCGACTGTTTTGAGTCATATAATTAAATTTATTCATCCTATTTTTAAAGCCTTTCAAGAATTTTACCTTTTCTAAGCAAAATATCACTAAAATTACTCAAGGTTGTTTTAAGTATGTTGATAGTTGAAAGTATATAGTTTTGCCTTTATTTCTGATATCATCATGTAAGGTCATTATTACAATAATTATGTGATAACTGATTGACGAGGCTTTACCTTAGAACCAATTAACAGAACTTGACAGGACACATTACAGTCATATCAATTCAATCCTTTGCAATAGCTTAAGATTTTTTTCCACTAAATGACACAGTATCTTTGAATAAGAATTGCTCCTTGGCTCCAGCTATCAAAGCTATAGCTGAAATTTTCTAATTGCCTACAACCATGCTTATACTCAAAACTTAAATTTATTTCTGAAGCTAGTTACATGATAAATGAATAATAAAGAAACTCAGGTGACACTGGGTGCAGCTTCTCTACAAAGGTTACTCCCTGAATTGTCTGTTAACAAAATTTCAACAAATATAAAGTATAACAGAGTTAATACTTCCAAACATGCACAGGATGGTTTCTGAAAGTTCTTACATGGGGAAAAAAGGACAGTGTTCCCTGAAAGCAATTTCCTTACCTCCGGGACGTTCATGCGCCCCATCTGTGTGCAGTAACATTGCAATGGGCATTCCAACATTTTTTGACCTTCCAGCCACAACCACATTCTTCCCTAAGGTTGGAATGCCTATAAAAATATATGTATTTACATTAAAAGTAGTGCCAGTCCAAAGGAAAACAAAGTCAGATGGCCTAGAACATGAACCCAATTTTAGTGTGAAGTCACTGAGCTTACTGCCTCATCAGTCAACTGGAGCTGTAACTTGCTACACGTAATAAGGGCTAAAAGAAAACAGGAGAAAGCATACTATAGGCTACAAAATGTTACAGGAATGTGCACTGTCACCACTATTAAATCTTAAATTTCCTTCACTGAAGGCTGGAGTGGTGGCTCACACCTGTAATCCTAGCAGGAGGGAGGATTGCTTGAGGCCAGGGAGGCTAAGGTAGGAGAATTGCTTGAGGCCAGGAGTTTGAGACCAGCCTGGGCAGCATGGTGAAACCTCTGACTCTTAAAGAAAAAATTAAAAAGAAAAATAGAGGCCGGGCGCGGTGGCTCACACCTGTAATCCCAGCACTTTGGGAGGCCAAGGCAGGTGGATCACAAGGTCAGGAGATCGAGACCATCCTGGCTAACACGGTGAAACCCCATCTGTACTAAAAATACAAAAAAAAAAAAAAAAGTTAGCCGGGCATGGTGGTGGGCGCCTGTAGTCCCAGCTACTCAGGAGGCTGAGGCAGGAGAATGGCGTGAACTCAGGAGGTGGAGCTTGCAGTGAGCCGAGATCACGCCACTGCACTCCAGCCTGGGCAACAGAGCAAGACTCCGTCCCAAAAAAAAAAAAAAGAAAGAAAAGAAAAAGAAAAATAGAAAATTTCCTTCACTGAGACTTCTGGATTAAAAAGCAAAAACTGTCATAGGCAACTGTTAAGGGCAGGCACGATGGCTCATGCCTATAATCCCAGCAGTTTGGGAGGCTGAGGGGGCGGATCACTTGAGGTTAGTTCGAAACCAGCTTGGCCAATATGGTGAAACCTGTCTCTACTAGAAATAAAAAAATTAGCTGGGCATGGTGGCACGTGCCTGTAATCCCAGCTACTCAGGAGGCTGAGGCATGAGAATCGCTTGAACTCAGGAGTCAGAGGCTGCAGTGAGCCAAGATCGCGCCACTGCACTCCAGCCTGGGTGACAGAGCAAGACCCTGTCTCAAAAAAAAAAAAAAAAAACTGTTAAGAGAGGTAAACTTTGGGGAGTAAGACAAGAGGATATGCAGTAGGGTTTCCACTCTTTGGGACTGTATGAGTTTTTACCACTTGCAGGTACTACTTTTATAATATTAACACAGACATGCAATTCTGGGATATACCTACCAGTTCGCTTAATTATTTCCCACACACCCCATGGGGTAGCTGGTAACATGGAATACTGATCCAAACACATTCGTCCTACATTAATTACATGAAAGCCATCAACATCCTTGTCTGGAGAAACAGCATTGCAGATCCTTCTCTTATCAATATGCTCTGAAAAAGAAGTCGGCACAGTTGCCTTAAATCACCACCGCATAGTCAGCACTGCCTGACTCTAGCTGATCTGCTTCGCAAGGAAATCTATTCTTCTACAGCTTGCCTCTGAGATGTACTTCATCTGCATGGAAGGAACTCGCATAAGCAAAGCCAAACACCAATAGCAAAGCCAATATTGTCTATCACAGCTGCTTCGCTCCACTGTCCTTTGTATCAAGACCACAATACTAAATCAAGGGGTAACTGGTATTCTGAGTTGGTCTGTCCTATTTCTAATAAAATATTCACTCTTTTGAGTTTACTTTGCCTTTAAGCCAAATCCACATGAAGAGCCAGGTGTATAAAGTAACAAGGCCTTTTTACCCCTCAGAAATCATTTTAGGTAGGGCATGGTAGTTCACGCCTGTAATCCCAGCACTTTGGGAAGCACGGAGTCCAAGACCAGCCCAGGCAACACAGACAGACTTCCATTTCTAGGAAAAATATAAAAATTAGCTGGGCATGGTGGACATGCCTATAGTCCTAGCTATTTGGGAGGCTGAGGCAGGAGGATCCCTTGAACCCAGGAGCTTGAGCATGCAATAAGCTGATTGTACCACTGCACTCCAGCCTGGGTGACAGAGTGAGACAAGGAAAGGAGAGGGAGGAGGAGGGGGATGGGGAGGGAGAGAGAGAGGGAGGGAGAGGGAAAGGAGCAGACGCAGCCGCAATCATGTTAAATGGAGTCCAAAACTCACCTGGAAGAGGCAGCTGAACAAGGAGGCCATCTACATTATCATCATTATTCAGTTTATTGATTAAATTCAACAATTCTTCCTCTGAAATTGAAGCTGGTTTCACAATTGTCTCACTGTTGATTCCTATTATAAGAAATTTTGAGGTTAAAAAAATTTTTTGAGGCATTTAATGAGCACTGCTATGTTGCCTACCATACTTGGCTACCAAACGGGTTTTGTATCATCACACCCATCCCTAAAAGCTGAAGTAGCTCAAGGAACCTAAAAAAGTAACTTCACAAATATATACACTAGAGAATACTAGCTTAACACATCCTGTATACCTCATTCTATGCAATCTTCATTAACCTTATTTTACAGACAGACTGAGGCTCAGAGAGGTTTAAAAATAAGCGAGCTAGGCCAGGCACAGTAGCTCACGCCTGTAATCCCAGCACTTTGGGAGGCCAAGGCCAGCGGATCACGAGGTCAGGAGATGGAGACCATCCTGGCTAACATGGTGAAACCCCGTCTCTACTAAAACTACAAAAAATTAGCCAGGCATGGTGGCACGGGCCTGTAGTCCCAGCTACTCGGGAGGCTGAGGCAGGAGAATCACTTGAACCTGGGAGGCAGGGAGTTGCAGTGAGCTGAGATCGCACCACTGCATTCCAGCCTGCGCAACAGAGCGAGACTCCGTCTCTAAATAAATAAATAAATAAATAAATAAGCGAGCTAATAATACAGCCAATCTTTCTGGTTCCAAAATCCATGTTCTTTTTTTCTGCACCACACTACCTCCCAATGTCTTAAAATGCCATGGCTTGGCCAGGCGCAGTGGCTCACGCCTGTAATCCCAGCACTTTGGGAGGCTGAGGCAGGTGGATCACCTGAGGTCGGGAGTTTGACACCAGCCTGACCAACATGGAGAAACCCCATCTCTACTAAAAATACAAAATTAGCCAGGCATGGTGGCGCATGCCTGTAATCCCAGCTACTCAGGAGGCTCAGTAGGCAGGAGAATCACTTGAACCCAGGAGGCGGAGGTTGTGGAGAGCCGAGATCACGCCGTTGCACTCCAGCCTGGGCAACAAGAGTGAAACGCCGTCTCAAAAAAAAAAAAAAAAAAATGCCATGGCTTGCCATTATCTAGAGGTTTCTGAAGGCTTTCAATTAAAAGAGCAGGAGGCCTCAATCCTCAATGATAAAGAACAGAGAAAACCACAGGCTCACAGGCCAGTAACCCCACCCAGCCATACCAGTGGTTTCAAAGGAAAGGCCACCTGCTGCTCAGACCGCAGGCCCACAGATGGGCAGGCAGAGGCATATCTGAGTCTGCCCACCCACCTCTTGTCCACAGACACACAGTAATCTGTGGTACCATGAGGCCTAGAACACAAACCCCATCATCCAGACCTGAACTGCTTCTAAACTGCATGTTTGGCTTTAGAACCAATCGCTGAAGAACTTGAAAGCTATTTCCCAGAAGTCAGAGTCATTTCCTTCAAATCTATGACTGTGTTCCTGACCTCATCACTGAGGTCTCCTAATACTGCATTGCTCAATCATGCCCCCTAAGCCTCTAAGGCTTTAAGCTGCAAACACTCAAACACCTCCACTGGAGACCCATTATTGCTGAAGGAAAGCAAATGTAAAATGTATTCAGGGTCACCTATCAAATGTAAAGACTAAGAACAGAACGTAGCTTATATTCTTTCCAGAAGCCACAGAGAATACCAACCAGTATCTCCTGTCCTAGTCTATAACCCCTGAAAGATATAGTCTGATTTCCTATGACAAAGTTTTGGGATACAGTTCAATCACATTAGCCTCCTCTGCTTGGGTTTCCTAATTAGAAAAAAGAAATCATAAATTAGAATGGACTTTGCCTCATATAAACCTCAACTGAACAACAGTCGAGGTCTCAGAAGAACACATACCCACATCTGCAGCTGCCCTGGTTTTGTTGAGGACGTAGGAGTGACTTGCAGGATTCTCGCCAACCAGGATCACGCTCAGGTGTGGCCGTTTGTTGCCTGAGGCCACCCACTCTTCTACCTCCTGCCGCACTTCCTGCTTGATCTGCTGGGCCAGTTTCCTTCCAGAAATGACAACAGCTTCATTTCTGCAGAAGGCAACAGAGTCACAAAACCAAATAACTTGAATTTTTATAAAAACTAAAACTCTGCCAGGTGTAGTGGCTTATGCCTGTAATCCCAGCACTTCGGGAGGCCGGGGCAGGAGGATGGCTTGAGCCCAGGAGTTTGAGACCGGCCTGGGCAACATGGCAAAACCGTGTCTCTGCTAAATAAATAAATGAATGAATGAATATATCCAGCTACATATGGAGGGGGATAAAGCTGATAGAAATCATTCTTATCATTAATTTGAAGCTCAGAGAGTTTAAGTGACTGAGAGCTAGTGCTTGGTCAAGCTGAGTCTCACATCAGTCTGGGCTCTTAACTGCTACATCACCCTGCGCCCTGATCATTACTAAGTTTTTTACAGTTTTAATTTGCAATTGTTTGACCCCTCACCATGAGGTTAAATAGTTTTTCTTATCTGCTTATATGCCATTTGTAGTTCGTGTTTTGTCCCTGTTGTTAGCAGCCAGGCATGTATTTCAAATCATTTCCCAGTCAACTGACTTCATTTTTATGGTGGTTTAAATCGATAAATTATATTCTGTAGTTGAATAAACAAACAATATAGGCTGGGCACGATGGCTCACGTTTGTAATCCCAGCACTTTGGGAGGCCAAGGAGGGCAGATCATGAGGTAAGGAGTTCGAGACCAGCTTGGCCAACACAGTGAAACCCTGTCTCTACTAAAAATACAAAAATTAGCTGGGCATGGTGGTGGGCTCCTGTAATCCCAGCTACTCAGGAGGCTGAGGCAGAAGAATCACTTGAAACCAGCAGGCAGAGGCTGTGGTGAGCTGAGATTGTGCCACTGCACTCCAGCCTGGGCGACAGAGCTAGACTCCGTCTCAAAAATAAATAAATAAGTAAACAAACCAACAATATACTGGACAGGTCAAACATCAAAATGACTACCACTCCCCACAGTCCCTTCTGGGGAAGACTTTCCTGGTAAGAATAGAGGCAGGGCAGGGGACTGGAGGAAGCTCCTTCTCACAGTTGGCAATGTGCTCTTCCCAGGGACCCCACCACATCATCCAAAGCTGACAGACCAGGAGTGAGTATCTGATGCCAAGGGCAACAATCTCTAGGCTGGCCAGTGGTCCAGTTGGTGCAAAAGCTTAGCTCAACAGAGCAGTGAGAGTTAACTGAACCAATAAGAGCTCATCCCTGAGGCAGTTCAAACTGGAACCACAGAACAAAGACAGAAAGAAGAGACAGAATAATAGTCACACCAATGGGAGACAACAGGGCAAGAAATCAGAAAACTGTTGCTGAGGTGGGGAGCAAGGAGAAAAATCGGATCTAGAAGAACCTTCAGTTCCCAAAACCATGTTCAGCTGCCCGAAACGCTGTCTCTTCCCAAAGGGAACTGCTTATGCAGCTCTTCCTGGGTTCCATGAAGCGCAAATGTGGAAGAGTCCCAGTTTTCCTATTTTCACACACGTCCTTACAATAAAGTGCCCATTACTTAAAGATGAGTATCTGGCCCAGCACGGTGGCTCACGCCTGTAATCCCAGCACTTTAGGAGGCCAAGGAGGGTGGATTGCTTGAGGTCAGGAGTTCCAGACCAGCCTGGTCAACATGGCAAACCCCCCTCTCTGCTAAAAATACAAAAATTAGCCAGGCATGGTGGCGCGCGCCTATAATCCCAGCTACTCAGGAGGCTGAGGCAGGAGAATCGCTTGAACCCAGGAGGCAGAGGTTATAGTAAGCTGATATCACCCCACAGCACTCTAGGCGTTTATGTTATGTTATGTTATGTTATGTTATGTTATGTTATGTTATGTTATGTTATGTTATGTTATGTTATGTTATGTTATGTTATGTTATGTTATGTTAGAGATGGAGTCTTGCTCGACAGAGCAAATAAAATAAAATAAAATAAAATAAATAAGCATCTCTTCCTTAAGTAAAATGATCCCATTAAAAAAAGCCTTTCCCTTTAGATCTCTGTCCTTGGTGTCATGAAGATTGCTCTAACCTCAAGACCAATGAAGCAATCTCCTCTTATATTCTAAAACCTAACATCAAGGTACTGAATATCCTGTAGGGTCAGATAAAATTAATTATCAAGATAACTGCTAATTTATTTATTTATTTATTTTGAGACAGAGTCTTGCTCTGTTGCCCAGGCTGGAGCAATCTCAGTTCACTGCAGCCTCCCAGGTTCATGCAATTCTCTAGCTTTTGCCTCCATAGCTGAGAATACAGGCACCCACCACTGCACCCGGCCAGTAACTGCTAATTTAAATGGGATTTTAAAGCTTTCACAATCTTTAGGCCTTCAATAAGTGTTTTTTATTGCATTATGATTAAATACCAACTTTAAACCAAATCTCAACATCTTAGATATAATGCAATAATCTTATATATAAACTTTATCTTAATCTGTACTGCATCTTGTGGAGTATTAAGTCACTATAATCTGGCCGGGCACGGTGGCTCATGCCTGTAATCCTAGCATTTTGGGAGGCCAAGGTGGGCAGATCACTTGAGGTCAGGGGCTTGAGACCAGCCTGGCCAACATGGCGAAACCCCGCCTCTACTAAAAATACAAAAATTTGCCAGGCATGGTGGCAGGACCCTGTAATTGTAATCTCAGCTACTCGGGAGCTGAGGTAGGAGAATATCTTGAACCCAGGAGGCATAGGTTGCAGTGAGCCAAGATCACGCCACTGCACTCCAGCCTGTGTAACAGAGCAAGACTCCATCTCAAAAAAAGAAAAAAGTTACAATCTTATAGCAAATCAAATACTTTTACCTAGATTTTACATAATACTAGCATGGTACAACGTATAATAGCATTTAATTATACTCATGGTATATGAAGAAATTGAAAACATATTAATATTCACAATTCCATTTCAGAATTAGAATCGAAGAGGACTTCATTAAAAGGGTTTTGCAGGCCGGGCGTGGTGGCTCATGTCTGTAATCCCAACACTTCGGGAAGCCAAGGTAGGCAGATCATGAGGTCAGGAGATTGAGACCATCCTGGCTCACATGGTGAAACCCCATCTCTACTAAAAATACAAAAAATTAGCTGGGCATGGTGGCACACACCTGTAGTCCCAGCTACTTGGGAGGCTGAGGCAGGAGAATGGATTGAATCCGGGAGGCAGAGGTTGCAGTGAGCAGAGATTGCTGTGAGTGGAGATCTTGCCACTGCACTCCAGCCTGGGCAACAGAGTGAGACTCCATCTCAAAAAAAAATAGGGGGTTTTGCTGATACAAATACACCTGGCAACATTCCTCATTCCTGATTTATACTAGTACCTGAATGCCCACCGCAGGCCAAAAATACATTCTTAATCCTGGAACACTACAGAGCGAAAGACTACTTTAAAAGGGCTTAGAACAGTCATTTATATTGAATGAAATAACAAACATATATAACGTGCCAGGCATATATGTTCAATAAAACTAATTTCTTACTCTTTTCTCTTGGTTTTATATATATATATGTATATATATACACACACACACGTATCCTTAAAATAGATATACTTACACATACTCATAAGGAGATATATATAAGTATATACACTATATGTATATATACTCAGTGAGAATGACAGCTTGCACCTCATAAAAAGTTTCTTTTGAAAGCAGTAAACTTAGAGAAAATGGTATTAGCACATTCAGATAAAATCATATACTAAAGTTAAGGACACAGGATTCTGGGAAAAGCCAGTGTTCCAAGGCCCAAACTTTGCTTCCAAAAGCAGGTTCTGGATGTTATGCCAATTTGCTTAAAAAAGAAAAAAAAAAAAGAAAGAAAGAAAAACAGTCAAAGAGTAACAAGAACCAAAAACAAAGTCACATGCAATGACTATCTTTCATAGTATAACTGTCAGCCCTCCTCTGCTTCCCACAACTCTGCAAAATGTGAAATACAGCCTTGGGAGTGAGTCATTAACTAATTTAGCATCATCTCTTTTGCCAAGGGGGAGATTAACTGCTGCCCCAAAATAAACAGGGAAATGGAGAGTCAGCTAAGTCCCACGGGGAATCCAAAATTGTAACTATATTAGCTAACATTTATCCCAGAATTAAATGCGTCCACAGATGTGTTTAGAAAAAATTCCCAGGGCTGGGCATGGTGGCACAGGCCTTGTAATCCCAGCATTTTGGGAGGCCAAGTTCAAGACTAGTGTGGGCAACATGGTGAGACCCCATCTCTACTAAAAATTAAAAAAAAAAAAAAAAATTAGCCAGGCATGGTGGTATGCTCCTGTGGTCCCAGTTACTCAGGAAGCTGAGGTGGGAGGATCACTTGAGCCCAGGAGGTCAAGGCTGCAGTAAGCCGCGATTGCACCACTGCACTCC
This sequence comes from Hylobates moloch, assembly GCF_009828535.3. Taxonomy (NCBI): domain Eukaryota; kingdom Metazoa; phylum Chordata; class Mammalia; order Primates; family Hylobatidae; genus Hylobates; species Hylobates moloch. Next base: position 8,868,058 of record NW_026652290.1, on the reverse strand, counting down.
AACCTGACCTAGGGAGAGATTCCCCTGCCAAAAAAAAAAAAAAAAAAGGAAAGAAAAATTCCCATTAAGATAAGTAATCAACAGAATAGGAAGAAGTCAAGAGGACTGTTCAAATAAAATCCAAAACTGTGGCTCACACCTGTAATCCCTGCATTTTGGGAGGCCAAGGTAGGTGGATCATTTGAGGTCAGGAGGTCGAGACCAGCCTGGCCAACATGCTGAAACCCTGTCTCTACTAAAAATACAAAAATTAGCAGGGCATGGTGGTGTGCGCCTATAGTCTCAGCTGTTTGGGAGGCTGAGGTAGGAGAACAGCTTGAACCCAGGAGGCAGAGGTTGCAGTGAGCCAAGATTGCACCATTGCACTCCACCCTGGGCAACAAAGTGAGACTCCGTCTCAAAAAATAAAATAAAATAAAATTCAAAACTAAAATCCAAGTGAGTAGAATCTTCAGTTTCCTTTTAATTCAACAGCTTACAGTACTGTAATTTTCCATGAGAAATTAGCATCAGGGCATTTTACAATTCATAATCAAGTGATTTAGGGAAGAGTTATCAATTATTAATGGGAAAAGTAATGAGTGAAGGAAGACATAACGGAGAATGGAACAAACATCTATTAAACACTAGGTGTTTTGCTTAGAATTTAACATATATTACTCTGTTACCTTGGGATTATTATAATAACACTGTTATACAGAAGATGAAACTGAGGATAGTAGAAACAAGATTCAAAGGCAAACTTCTGCCTCTAAAGTCCACTGACTTCCTAACCCCACTGTATCCTAGGCTACTATTTCTCCAACCATAGGTTTATGTTCCTGAAACTCTCATACCATCCAACGAAGAAAAAAAAAAAAAGAATGCAGACTTATATTTTTAAAAAGATACAACTTTTTAAAAATAAGCAGTATTTTTAAAAATAAGCAGCAGTAAGAAAGCAATATATAGGAACTGTAAATAGCAAATGTGCAGTACAGATAATATGGATTGCTTTCAGAGATGTGGATGAAGCTTACTTGTTCTTTCAGAAAGGTAGTGAAAAGAGCATTTGTTATTCGAGAGTGCAGGCAAACTAGCCCAGTTCTGTAGGTAACGAATGAGAGCATCTTTATAAATCTCTTTTGGACCATGGAAGCCTAGGAAAGGTCTGGTCCACAGTCACACGAGGCCAGCACTCAGGAAGAGGGAGACGGGGAGAAAACACACAGTAATGAAACATGGGGGAGGTCAAGAGTCAGACCAGGGAAAACCCTGAAAGTCCCCTCCCACGTCTTCCTTCAAGAACTCATTGCTCCAACAAGCAGCGCCTTTGAAATATTTCTAACAGCATTTCTGTACTGACTGGAAATTACACGCGTGTTCTGCCCCTTGTCAGGAACATGAGCTCCATTAAGAACAGTTTTTCTCATCTCCGAATTCGCACAGCTTGGCATAGTGTCTGGTACACAGTGAACGTTAGATGAAAAAAAGAAGGGGCTGATGTTGTAAGGTGCAGGGCTCTAACAATGCCAACAAGGCCAGCGCTCTAATGACCGACCAAATCACCTTCCCAAGGAAATCCAAAAATGCAAACAGAGCTTTTCCTTTCCTCCTCCCCGGTATATTTTTCCCAATTATGTTATTGTGGTAAAATTCACATAACATAAACCTTATCAACTTTTTTTTTTTTTGAGACAGGGTCTCGCTCTGTCGCCTAGACTAGAGTGCAGTGGTGCAATCACGGCTCACTGCAGCCTCGAACTCCCGGGCTCAAGCGATTCTCGTGCCTCAGCCTCGGCGCGTGTCACCACGCCCGGCCCATCTTAATCATTTTTAAGTGCAGTTCAGTGGCATTAAATACGTTCATATGTCGTGCAACCATCACCACCATCCATCTCCAGAACTCTTCATCTTGTAAAACTGAAATTCTGCAAGTACCGCTGAAACGTGGGTACTTGTCACTCTCCATTCCCCCTTTCCCTAAGGCCCTGGGAGCCTCCCGGATGTTTGCCACCTCTATGTAAGCAGCCCGGCACTGACCGGCTCAGGTGGGCTGCAGCCAAAGCTAGTGTGCTCAGAGTCCGTTCATGTTCCAGGCGCAGCGGATGCAGCGCGGGCCACTCCCACCAGCGGAGGGAGGAGGGCGGCGCGGAGACCCCGAGCAAGTCAGCTCCGCGATTTCATCAGCTGCAGCAGCGCCCTCCGCCGCTAGGGTCCCCGCAAGGGACAGCTCGCCGAGGGCTGCTCTTTTGGAACCCTCGCCTGCTCTCCCCCAGACGACTCTCAGCATCCCAGCCAGGGGCGGCCGGCGCTGTCGGAAGGCCCCGCGTAAACTGGCGCCTTCGCGCTCCGCACGCCACCCCCGTCCCGCCCGCCGACTGGCCAGGGGCCCCAGCGACGCCCCGAGTCGCAGGAGAGCGGCTCCCTCCGAAAGGCAGGCTTCGGGTACCAGCCCTCCGCGCCGAGGAAGCGCCCCAGTTGAGGGCTGCGGCGGCGCTCGTGCCACGTCGCCCCGCCACACCCCTCAGCGGCCACCACCGCCAGGGCGGAGATGTTCGGGAAGGACTTCCCTCGGTGTCCCTCGGGGCCCGGCGTGCCCCTCGCCCTCCGTTCCCCTCAGCTTTCCGCGCTGACGGAGCTCCGTGACCCTCTTACCGAACTGCCGCGAGGTGGAAGGAGCGAAGGCGAAGGGAGCAGCTGTGCGTGGGCTGCAGCAGCCGGGCAGCCAAAGCCGACATGAGAGAAGTCGCAGCCATAGCCCGCGCCGGTGACCGCGCCGGGAAGGAAGCGCGCGCGCTGGCCACGCGGTTATACTGCGGCCTCGTGGCAGGCCCCGCCTCCCTCCGCCACCCATTGGTCCCTGCCGCACACCACTGGCTGTCTGTTGAGCCAGCTGGAGCCGAAGGGGCCAACCGGTTTTCTTTATTAAACGTAAGCGAAGTCCGAAAGAGCCCTGCTTTTGATTGGAGCAAGAAGAGCCTGGAGCGAGGTCCTGTAAGGCTCTGAAGCCTTGGCAACGTGCCATGATTGGCTGAGGAAGTCAAGCTCCTGCCTGACGCCGCTAGTGTCACCGAAGCCCGGACAAAACAAGAGAAAAGTTCATTCATTCATTCGTTGAACAATTATATGAGCGCCTACTGTGTGCCAAGCACTGTAAAGGGTGGATGAAAAGACAAGCTGATAGAATGCCAACGAATAGAAGTAAAAGGAATGATGGAGTTAGAAAAATCACCATTTTGCAAAATCAGTACATGGTGGCGCGTGACTACAGTGCCAGCTACTGGGGAGGCTGAGATGGAAGAATCACCTGAGTCCAGGAGGTTGAGGCTGCAGTGAGCTGAAGGCGAGCCATTGCACTCCAGCCTGGGCGACGAGAGTGAGACCATGTCTCAAAACAACAAAAAAGGTAAAATAATAAAAGATATTCAGAGAGAGACGTCAGGGTTGCATGTGCAACCCTGATTCAGAAGCAGCAATAGATGTCAAAACAACTGGGTGAAAGTTGGATGAGGAGCAAGATATTTACATATAGGGTTGCCAGATCTAGCAAATAAAAACACAAGATGCCCAATCAAATTAGAATTTTAGATAAACACTTGGGGAGGTCATATTTATACTTTATTTATGGCTTATCTGGAATTCAGATTCAACTGGGCTTCCTGTATTTTTTCCCGCAAACTTTTTGCATAGTCTCAAAGTGTCTCTCCCGCAAAGAAACTTAAGGAGGGCAGGGCGCGGTGGCTCACGCCTGTAATCTCCAGCACTTTGGGAGGCCAAGGCGGACGGATCACCTGAGGCCAGGAGTTCGAGACCAGCCTGGCCAACGTGTTGAAACCCCCGTCTCTACTAAAAACACAAAAAATTATCTGAGCATCGTGGCAGACGCTGTAATCCCAGCTACTGGGGACACTGAGGCATGAGAATCGCTTGAATCTGGGAGGCAGAGGTTGCAGTGAGCCGAGATTGCGCCACTGCACTTCGGCCTGGGCGACAAAGAGACTCTGTCTCAAAAAACAAAATAAACAAAAAAACCAGGGGAAACCAATCCTGTCAACACCTTGACCTTTACTTCTAGCCTCCAGGAAGGAAAGGAAAATGGTAAATTTACAGTGAGGTAACATGACAGTTACTGCCTCAACCACGTGATCAAAGTTAGCACCACCCAGTAAGGGAACACACATATGTGCCTTCTGATAGGATCCATTGAGGAGACACATCACTTCTTAGCTCTTAACAAGTCTGTAAATTTAATAAGGTGATTTTCCTAAACCAATGAGTCTCCTAAAAACGGTTACAGATTCCTCATTTCACATTGAGAAGAAAGATCACAGACCTAGAATGTTAAAACTGTCCAGAAAATAAAACAGTTCTAAAGCTTTGGAACACACTAGCAGATCTTAATCTATTCATAAGGAAATATCAGACAAGCCCAAAGTGAGAGATATTCTACAAGATAAATTGCTTGTACTCTTGACAGCTCCAAAGCCACGAAAGACAAAGAATGAGAAACTGTTCTCCGTTAAAGGAGCCTAGACATGACAGCTAAATGCTGTTTGATTCTGGATTGGATTCTGGACCCAAAACTTTTTGTCTTTCTTTTTTTCTCTTTCTTTCTTCTTTTTTTCTCTCTTTTGCTATAGATGACATTATAGGACAATTGGCAAAATATGAATAAAGTCTGCAACTAGCTAATAGTATTGTATCAGTGTTAGGTAATCGCATGCGGTAACGTAAGAGAATATATTGCACTTGCTTCTAGAACTAAAGGACCATGTCTGCAACTTACTTTTGAATAGTTCAGAAAAAAAATAATGCTTTGTATGTATGAGTTGGCTAGGGCTGCCATAACAAAATAACACAGACTGAGTCATTTAAACAACAGAAATGGGCTGAGTGCAAGTGGCTCACGCCTGTTATCCCAGCACTTTGGGAGGCTGAGGCGGGCAGATCACCTGAGATCAGGATTTCGAGACCACCCTGGCCAACATGGTGAAACCCTGTCTCTACTAAAAATACAAAAATTAGCCAGGTGTGGTTTCACATGCCTGTAATTCCAGCTACTTGAGAGACTGAGGCAGGACAATTGCTAGAATCCAGGAGGCGGACGTTGCAGTGAGCCGAGATTGCATCACTGCACTTTAGCCTGGGCAATAGTGAGACTCGACCTAAAAAAAAAAAAAAAAAAGAAAGAAAGAAATGTATTTTCTAACAGTTCTGGGGGCTAGAAGCAAAGGTCAAGGTGTTGGCAGGATTGGTTTCTCCTGAGGCTTGCAGTCCTTGGCTTGCAGAGGGCTGCATGCTTGCTGTGTTATGGCCTTTTCTGTGTGCACATGCAACCCTGACGTCTCTCTCTGAATATCTTTTATTATTTTACTTTTTTTGTTGTTGTTTTGAGACATGGTCTCACTCTCGTCGCCCAGGCTGGAGTGCAATGGCGCGCCTTCAGCTCACTACAGCCTCAACCTCCTGGTTTCAGGTGATCCTTCCACCTCAGCCTCCCCAGCAGCTGGTACTGTAGTCATGCGCCACCACATCAGCCTAATTTTTATATTTTTAATAGAGACCGGGCTTTGCCATGTTGTCCAAGTAGGCCTTGAACTCTTGGGCTCAAGGAATTCACCTGTTTTGGCCTCCCAAAGTGCTGGGATTATAGGCATGAGCCACCATGCCCGGCCTCTCCGAATGTCTTAATCTCCTCTTATAAAGAAATCAGTCAGATTAATTTAGAGCCCACCCTAACAGCCCCATTTTAACCTAATCATTATTTTAAAGGCCTTATTTCCAAATACAGTCACATTCCAAGGTCAGAGTGTCAACACTGAATTTTGGAGAGGATACAATTCAGTCCATAACAATGTATATACATTAAAAAAAAACATAAAACAAGTGGCAAATGTAAAATATTAACAAGTGGGGAAGAGTATACAAGTATTCTTTGAACTTTCCTGTAACCTTTCTGTATGTCTGAAATAATGTCAAAAAGTTTTCAAAAGACTGGTAATATTTTTGTTTCTTTTTTTTTCTTTTTTTTCTTTCTTTCTTTTTTTTTTTTTTTTTTTTCTGAGATGGAGTCTCGCTGTGTCACCTAGGCTGGAATGCAATGGCACGATCTTGGCTCACTGCAACCTCCGCATCCTGGGTTCAAGTGATTCTCGTGCCTCAGCCTACCAAGTAGCTGGGATTACAGGCGTCTGCCACTATGCCTGACTAATTTTTGTATTTTTAGTAAAGATGGGGTTTCCCCAGGTTGGCCAGGCTAAAAAGATCAGTAATATTTATGCCCTTATGGGGCATGGAGTGGGACGGCATACAATGAATAAGAGACTAAGAAAAAGAATGTGATGCTGAGAGCCCACAAAACAATGGATATGGAAGGTTTAGAGGTCAGAGAATGGCCTACAGGTTATATGACTGGTGATAAGACTGGGTGTGATAATTTGCAGATCCTGTCCCCAGCACACTGTGGGGAGGAGGCACCTTAGAGTTACTTGAACCTAGCAACAGTGATTGAAGAGGGAAAGGAAATACACGTTGCCCATCTTTTAAGGAAACTAACCCTCTATCCCTCTGCAAAATTTTGGAAATTTTCTTTTCCCAAAATGTGAACTTTCAGGAATGAATTGAAACCGCCTTTGCAAACATTGTTAACAGCGATCTAACAGTTAGTTAAATCACTTTCATTAATGATCTGATCTAACCAACTTCATCTTGCCTTTAACTTCCAAACTGCCCTTGGTCATTGCTGGGCATGGACGAAACCATCCTTGAAACACCCAAACTTTCTGGGAGGCTGATTTGAGTAATAATAAAACTCTGGCCCAGCGCAGTGGCTCACGCCTGTAATCCCAGCACTTTGGGAGGCCGAGGTGGGTGGATCACGAGGTCAGGAGTCTGATACCAGCCTGGCCAACATGGTGAAACCCCATCTCTACCAAAAATACAAAAAAAAAAAATTAAAAAAATTAGCCAGGCATGGTGCCATGCACCTGTAATCCCAACTACTCGGGACACTGAGACAGGAGAATTGCTTGAACCCGGGAGGTGGGAGGTTGCAGTGAGCCACTGCACTTCAGCCTGGGCGACAGAGCAAGACTCTGTCTCAAAAAAAAAAAAAAAAAAAAAAAAAAAATTCCAGTCTTCAGTTTAGCCAGCTCTCTGTGTATTAAACGCTCTCTGTATTGTAATTCCTGTGTCTTGATAAATGGGCTGTATCTAGGCAGCAGGCAAGAGGAGCCCACTGGGCAGTTATGAAACCCATGTGTGAACATTATTATATATTTTTAATATGCTTCACAAAAGGACCTGCTTCTATGCTCCCACTCTCCTAAAATATCATTTATTTAGACTAGGCAGGGTGGCTCATGCCTGTAATCCCAGTACTTTGAGAGGCTAAGGTGGGAGAATTGCTTGAGCCCAGGAGTTGAAGACCAGCCCAGGCAACATAGTGAGACCCCATCTCTACAAAAAATAAAAAGCTTAGCCAGGCGTTGTGGTGCACACCTGTGGTCCCAGCTATTCGGGAGTCTGAGATGGAAGGATCACTTGACCCCGGAGGTTGAGGCAGCAGTGAGCTATGTGGGTGACAGAGATTCTGTCTAGGCCAGGCACAGGGGCGCACGCCTGTAATCCCAGCACTTTGGGAGGCAGAGGCGGGCGGATCACGAGGTCAAGAGATCAAGACCATCCTGGCCAACATGGTGAAACCCTGTCTCTACTAAAAATACAAAAATTAGCTGGGCATGGTGGCACATGCCTGTAGTCCCAGCTACTCAGGAGGCTGAGGCAGGAGAATCGCTTGAACTCAGGAGGCAGAGGTTGCAGTGAGCCGAGATCATGCCACTGCACTCCAGCCTGGCAACAGAACGAGATTCTGTCTCAAAAACAAAAATAAATAAAATAATAATAATAATGAAATAGGCTGGGCATGGTGGCTCACACCTGTAATCCTAGCACTTTGGGAGGCCAAGGTGGGAGGATCACTTCAGCCCAGTAGTTTGAGACCAGCCTGGGCACCATAGTGACACCCTGTGAAAGGGAAATGAATCTCAGACCCTAAAATCACTAAAAGTCAAGCTGGGAAGTATGTCAGGAAAATCTGCCTTCCAATTTATTCCCCAATAAGATAGCTACACAGATTAAAAAAAAAAAAAAAAGCTGCATATCTTCCTCACAATTTGCCCACAAGGAAATTCCTTGTGGGTCTCAAGATCTTTACCTGAAAACAGTTCTGTTGAATTTCACCCTGGCAATGTAAATTGATAGATGATCTTCACAGATGCAGGACAGAAAGTCATCCCTCTGCTTACCTGAGACAAATGCATCTCTGATTGCTTCCTCTGCCCTATTGTTTTGTTTTGTTTGTTTTTGTTTTTTTGAGAGAGAGTTTCGCTCTTGTTGCCCAGACTGGAGTGCAATGGCGCGATCTCAGCTCACTGCAACCTCTGCCCCCTGGGTTCAAGTGATTCTCCTACCTCAGCCTCCCGAGTAGCTGGGATTACAGGTGCCCGCCACTATGCCCAGCTAATTTTTATATTTTACTAGAGATGGGTTATCACCCTGTTGGCCAGGCTGGTCTCGAGCTCTTGACCTCAGGAGATCTGCTCGCCTCGGCCTCCAAAGTGCTGGGATTTCAGGCATGAGCCACTGTGCCCGGCCTCCCCTATTGTTTATGTAAAAATGCAGATTCACTGAGTCAGACTAAATTGTGTAGTCAGTGAAATGCTGATCAAGGACTCAAAAGAATGCAGCCTTTTGTATCTTATCTACCTATGACGTAAAAGCCTCCCCACACCACTCCCCACTTTGAATTGTCTCATCTTTTGGGACCGAATCAGTGTACATATTACACATATTGATTGATGTCTCATGTCTCCCTAAAATGAATAAAAGTAAGCTGTACCCTGACCACCTTGGGCACATGTAATCAGGACCTTCTGATGTGGCTGTATCATGGGTGCGTGCTTAAGCTTGGCAAACTAAACTTTCTAAATTGATTGAGATCTATCTCAAATATTTTGAGTTCACATTCTGTCTCTAAAAAATATTTTAAAATTAGCTGGCTGTGGTGGCATGCACCTGTAGTCTTGAAGCAGCCTCATTGTCTAGGGTAAAACCCAAGGTTCATTGTCTCACAGCCACAGAGATCAAGGACGTGGACACACAAAGAGTGAGGTTAAGAGCGGGAAGTTTAATAGGCAAAAGAAAGAGAACAGCTCTCTGCTACAGAGAGGGGTCCCAGAAAAATGGGTTGTCGACACATGGTGAAATGCAGAAGGTTTTATAGATGAGCTGGTTGGGAAGTTGTCTCTGATCTACGTAGGGCACAAAAAACTGGTTAGGACCAGGTGTGCCATTTGCATGGGGCACGATTTTCTGGCAGCCCCCACCCCAGTATTTTATTATGCAGGTGGGTTTTCAGCCTAAGCTGTGCCATGTTACCCACTCTTTCTTACTGTACACATGCTAACAAAAAGGGCCGGGCGTGGTGGCTCACGCTTGTAATCCCAGCACTTTGGGAGGCCGAGGCGGGCGGATCACGAGGTCAGGAGATCGAGACCACGGTGAAACCCCGTCTCTACTAAAAATACAAAAAATTAGCCAGGCGTGGTGGCGGGCGCCTGTAGTCCCAGCTACTCGGAGAGGCTGAGGCAGGAGAATGGCGTGAACCCGGGAGGCGGAGCTTGCAGTGAGCCGAGATTGCGCCACTGCACTCCAGCCTGGGCAACAGAGCAAGACTCCGTCTCAAAAAAAAAAATAAATAAAATAAAAAATAAATAAATAAATAAATAAAGGAAGATGAAGCTTCCATGATGGACATGCCTGGCCCCCAGGTACCCCTTTTCTGTTGGCACAGCTGCCAGCATTCCCCTGTGCAGTGTTCCAGCTTGCTTACCTATGTTTGCAGCTAGATTTTTCAGGCTACTTTTTGTTAGGAGAAAAATAATTTCTTGGGCTGCTTTTTGTTAGAAAGGAAGCTCTGCTGAGGACTCATTTGCCCTCACTATCTGCCTAAATAATTTCTTTCTACCTCCTGTATCGGTCTCAGTTACTGGGGAGGCTGAGACAGGAGGATGGCTTGAGCCCAGGATGCACCTTGTGCTACTGCACTCCACCCTGGGTGACAGCAATAACCTGTTTCAAAATAATGATAAAAATAAAATAAAATCTCCTTTGTTTAACAAAATTATTTTTTGCCCCAATTTTAGTCCAAATTCTGTGAGGTGGAGGTGCTCAAGCCTGTCTATATCCCACCCTAACTAGTCTTTCTGCCTCGTCTTTCTTTGCTCTGCCCTCTATACTCTAAGCATACACTGCATTTCTGCATGGTGTTCGATTGCATTCCTTTCTCTTCTCCCTGTACCCCTACCCTGCCTGACTTAAAAGCCTGGCCTCTAGACCTCCACTTTAAGTGAGCCGGAATGCTTCATAGACAAATAACCAGGAATCAGGACTGCACACAGGCAAAATAAACTTTTTGCTCCAACACAAAACAGACAGAGAGAATGAATTGCATTTTCCTCTGGGCTATTGTAGCATGTAGGAATACTCCTATTTCAACCCTCAGAACATCTTGATGTTGTTTGTGCACCTGTCTATCTTCAACAATAGAGGATGCAGGCTTATTTAACCAAGGCGATTTATATCTCATGATTCATCTCATTCATCTTCAGCGTGCAAGCAGACAGCACATTAATGACCAAACATATTTTTTTTTTTGAGATGGAGTATTGCTCTGTCACTCAGGCTAGAGTGCAGTGGCATGATCTCAGCTCACTGCAACCTCCGCCTCCCAGGTTCACGTGATTCTCCTGCCTCAGCCTCCTGAGTAGCTGGGATTACAGGCGCATGCCACCACACCCGGCTAATTTTTATATTTTTAGTAGAGACAGGGTTTCACCATGTTGGTCAGGCTGGTCTCGAACTCCTGACCTCATGATCTGCTCACCTCAGCCTCCAAAGTGCTAGGATTACAGGCGTGAGCCACCGCGCCCAGACTTTTTTTTTTTTAGATGGAGATTGAGGTCTCACTCTGTCACCCAGGCTGGAGTACAGTGGCGCGATCTCAGCTCACTGCAACCTCCACTTCCTGGGTTCAAGCAATTATCCTGCCAGCGACAGGGCCCCTCCGTACATCTTCATGAACCAAGGGGGATGAAAGGCAGCTGCTTAAGGATCCCGTGTTTGGAGAACTCTGACCTGAGAATTTGGGCTTAGGTGCCTCTTCAACTCTTGTTTGTTGCCTTGAACTAGGGGTGCCTTCAGTTTAAGGGGCACCTCTGGATTTGGGAGGAGTCAATGGGGCACCTAAGTAGATGCAAAGAGATTTTCTTCTAATTTCAAGGAAAAGTAAGGAAATCTTACTTATTTAACAGGATAGAAAAGGGGATAGGGAGTCAAAGGGTGAGGAAGAAGGGCACTACGTTTATGGACCATTAATCATGCATCAGGCACTGTGCTAGATTCTTCCCCTACATTTATTCATAATGCTAACATTATGTGAGGTCAATACTGTATCATATTATCTCTATATTAAAAAAGAAGAGACAGATTCACAAAGTTAAAGTAATTTGCCCATGGTCACCAGCTAGTAATGGCAGTGCCAGGATTAAATGTAAGCCTGTCTTCATCCAAAATCCATGTTCATCCACAAAACCTAACTAGTACTGTTAGTTCTGGTTGAAGACAGGGCATTTGGCAGAACACATTGGCCAGAATGCAGGAGAAGGAACCCCTGACGAGGTCACAGAAGACTTAAGGAAATGATTCGCACTGAAGGTTACACTCTAACAGACCTTTTTCTTTTCCTCTCCCTCCCCTTCTCCTTTCCCCTCTCCTTCCCTTCCCTCCCCGTCCTTTTCCTTCTTCTTTGTTTTCTTCCTCCTTTTTCTTCTTTTTTGCCTGCTAAAACAACTCTTGGCTGGGCCCAATGGCTCACACCTGTAATCCCAGCACTTTGGGAGGCTGAGGCCAGCAGATCGCTTGAGCCCAGGAGTTCGAGACCAGCCTGGGCAACATGGGAAAAACCTGTCTCTACTAAAAATAGAAATATGTGCTGAGTGTGGTGGCGTGCACCTGTAGTCCCAGCTACTCAGGAGGCTGAGGTTGGAGGATCACCTGAGCTCAGGAGGTGGAGGTGGCAGTGAGCCAAGATCATGCCACTGCACTCCAGCCTGGGTGACAGAGTGAATTTAATTTCACTCTGTGAAATTAAGGAGGTGACAGAATAAATTTAATTTATTCATTAATTTTTAAAAACCAAACAACTCTTATTAAATTTTTACAATCTATGAAAATTTTGGGCTGGGTGTGGTGGCTTATGCCTGTAATCCTAGCACTTTGGGAGGTCAAGGCAAGAGGATTGCTTGAGCCCAAGAGTTCAAGACCAGCCTGGGCAACATAGTGGGACCTTCAAAAAATACAAAAATCAGCCAGGTGTGGTGGTGTGTGCCTATAATCCTAGCTACTTGGCCAAGGCGGGAAGATGGCTTGAGTGTGGGAGGTTGAGGCTGCAGTGAGCCATGATTGCATCACTGCAGTCCAGCCTGGTTGACAGAGTGAGACCCTGTCTCAAAAAAAAAACACAAATAAAAATTTTGTATGATTGTTTTATGAAATAGAGATGATGTTCACCAATGTGCTTAAAAATATTCTGACAGTAGCACCAAAAGTTGTTTTGGAGATTATTGTCTGACTTCCTTCAGTACTTAGATGCCAATTCATCATGTTTTTGCTTATCATCTCCTTACAATTAATTATAAGTGAATTGTAGCCATAATTATCATGAAAAAAGTTCTACACAGTTATTAGTTCTGATTTTATTAAATTGAACTTTTTTTTTTTTTTTTTTTGAGACAGGGTCTTGTTCTGTTGCCCAAGCTAGAATGTAGTGGTCCCAACATGGCTCACTGCAGCCTCGACCTCTTGGGCTCAAGTGATCCTCCCACCTTGGCCTCTCAAAGTGCTGAAATGACAGTGATGCAGGATATTTCTTGGTCACTTTGCCAGCCAGGGACCTCCGTGGCCAATGTCATCCCCACCTGGGCCTCAGTTGGCCCCAGGCCTGCCACAGGAGTTGCCCTGTCCACTTGGCCAGCTGGGCCGCACCTGGCTTGCACACTGGCCCAGATCCTGTGCTGGCTGCAGGATCCGCGCTCATCCCACAGCTATGCTGGGCATGCCCCAGCCTGCCTGTGTCAGAGCTCGTATCCACATTTGGCAATTCCTGAGTTCTTGTCCCGCATCCAGGAAGAATGAGGTTATGCTGACAGTGGAAGGGTGAGGAGGGTGGAGAAGAATTTTACTGAGTGACAGAACAGCTCTTAGTGGAGAGGAGATGAGAGGGTGATCCTCCACCCAAAGTCAGATGGTCTCCCTCCCAGTATGGCTGGTTGCAGGGCTTTTATGGGCTCAGAATGGGGAGTGTGTGCTGATTCGTTTGTGAGTAGGCAAAAAGGCTAAAACAAAGGCATCACTCAAAGGTGGGCGTGACAGTGTAAAAAACCAATTAGGGAAAGGTAAGTATATGTAAAATAGGTGAAGGGTGGGAATCAATCAGAGGAAAGCATACCAAACAGGAAGAGAGGCTCTCAATCCAGTCCATGGATTTATCCAGGACTCATAGCTTGACTTTCAGGCTTTAAAACTGTCTTTGGTTTGAAGGTTGGGTTTCACCAGGGACCTGCCCCTGTCTTCCTAGGCATTTGTCTGCCTCCTGCCACTATCAATGATCCACATTCAGCATTTTAAAGTTAGTTAACAATATTGGGAGAAATGATTTGCTGCAGAGAACGACATAACTAACAGGTAGCCCTTACTATGTGCTAGTCACTGTACCAACTGCTTTATGCTTAGTAATTCACTTAATCCTCACAATGACCCTATGAAGCAGTATACTACTATTATTCCCATTCTACAGAAGAGGAAATTGAGGCACAAAGAGGTTAGTAACCTCACACAGATAGTAAATGGCCAATCTAATTTTCAAATCCATTTTCTTTCTTTTTTAAGATACAAGAGAAATAATCATTTTTGAACTTTAAGAGAAAAGGAAAGAAGTCAACAACACAAACCTTAGCTGCTGACTAATAATAATAGCCAGTATGAGGGGAAGCAGGGAAAAAGTACATTAACAAAATAATAATAATAACCAACATATACCAGTTACCGTTCTGAGCATTTTACATGCATTATTTAATCTTCACATCGGTCCTACTCTTATTCCTATTTTGCAGATGAGGAAACTGAGGCACAAAGAGGTTAAATAACTTACGTTAGTTACACAACTAGTGAGTTAGAGTTAAGACAACAAAGGAAAATGACAAAAATATAAAAGTAGAGGCATTTTGTCTGGGCGCAGTGGCTCTCACCTATAATCCCAGCACTTTGGGAGGCCGAGGCAGGTGGATCACCTGAGGTCAGGAGTTCAAGACAAGCCTGGCCAATGTGGTGAAACCCTGTCTCCACTAAAAAATACAAATATTAGCCAGGGGTGGTGGCACACACCTGTAGTCTCAGCTACTTGGGAGGCTGAGGCAGGAGAATTGCTTGAACCTGGGAGGCCGCAGTTGCAGTGAGCCAAGATGGCGCCATTGCATTCCAGTCTGGGCGACAGAGCAAGACTTCGTCTCAAGAAAAAAAAAAAAAGAGTAGAAGCATTTTAAAACCTCAGAGTGGGCCAGACGCGGTGGCTCATGCCTATAATCCCAGCACTTTGGGAGGCTGAGGTGGGCAGATTGCCTGAGGTCAGAAGTTCAAGACCAGCCTGGCCAACATGGTGAAACTCCATTCCTACTAAACCCCATTTCTACTTTAGCTGGGCATGGTGGTGCATGCCTGTAATCCCAACTCCTCAGGAGCCTGAGGTGGGAGAATTGCTTGAATCCAGGAGGCAGAGAGGTTGCAGTGAGCCAAGATCACGCTATTGCACTCTAGCCTGGGCGACAAGAGCAAAACTCCGTCTCAAAAAAATAAAAAACTTCAGGGTGATTGGGGTCTCTCCATGGTTGAAAACAATATTAGCCAAATTTTTGTCAACAATATGAGCCAAAATTTTGTCATCATATCTCACTCAAAAGTGCACTTCAGGCCAGGCGCAGTGACTCACGCCTGTAATCCCAGCACTTTGGGAGGCCGAGGCGGGCGGATCACCTAAGGTCAGGAGTTTGAGACCAGCCTGTTTAACATGGTGAAACCCCGTCTCTACTAAAAATGCAAAAATCAGCCGGGTGTGGTGGCATGCGCGTGTAATCCCAGCTACTCGGGAGGCTGAGACAGGAGAATCGGGCAGAGGTTGCAATGAGCTAATATCGCACCACTGCACTCCAGCCTGGGTGACAGAGCGAGACTCTTTTTTTTTTTTTTTTGAGACGGAGTCTAGCTCTGTCGCCCAGGCTGGAGTGCAATGGCGCAATCTCGGCTCACTGCAAGCTCCGCCTCCCGGGTTCAAGCCATTCTCCTGCCTCAGCCTCTCCGAGTAGCTGGGACTACAGACGCCCGCCACCACGCCCGGCTAATTTTTTGTATTTTTTAGTAGAGACGGGGTTTCACCGTGGTCTTGATCTCCTGACCTCGTGATCCGCCCGCCTCGGCCTCCCAAAGTGCTGGGATTACAAGCGTGAGCCACCGCGCCCAGCCGAGACTCTTATCACAGAAAAAAAAAAAATGCACCTTCAGAGAAGGCTACTCTGTAGTCAGAGAACTGCAGGCCATGCCTGGTAACACAGATTGTCATCTGTACCCTTGATTCCTACCTGAATCCCTCCCCCTACACCAATGTCTTTTGTGGGTGTTCACTCCTGAACCACTGCAGTAGAGCGTGACAATGAGAATGCTGTCAGAGGACTTTCCGAACGTCACCACATTTATCAACTTCCCCCTTCTGTCCTCCTCTAACAGGAACTTTCAAGATCACTGAATAGATCATTCTTTTTTTTTTTTTTTTTGAGACAGAGTCTCGCTCTGTCGCCCAGGCTGGAGTGCAGTGGTGTGATCTCGGCTCACTGCAAGCTCCGACTCTCGGGCTCACACCATTCTCCTGCCTCAGCCTCCCGTGTAGCTGGGACTACAAGCGCCCACCAGCATGCCCAGCTAATTTTTTTTATTTTTAGTAGAGACGGGGTTTCACTGTGTTAGCCAGGATGGTCTCGATATCCTGAACTTGTGATCTGCCCTCCTCGGCCTCCCAAAGTGCTGGGATTACAGGCGTGAGCCACCGCACCCGGCCGAATAGATCATTCTTAAACACTCTTCTCTTGCTTTTGTAATACTCCCTCTTAGTTTCCCTTCCGTTTCTCTGACTGCATCTTCTCAACCTCCTTTGTCAATTTCTTCCCTTTGTGGTCTTTAAATGTCAGAAGTCTGGGCCGGGTGCGGTGGCTCATGCCTGTAATCCCAGCACTTTGTGAGGCCAAAGCGGGCAGATCACGAGGTCAGGAGTTTGAGACCAGCCTGACCAACATGGTGAAACCCTGTCTCTACTAAAAATACAAAAATTAGCCAGGCATAATGGTGCGCGTCTGTAATCCCAGCTACTCAGGAGGCTGAGGCAGGAGAATTGCTTGAACGTGGGAGGCTGAGGTTGCAGTGAGCCGAGATGGCACCACTGCACTCCAGCCTGGGTGACAAAGTGAGACTCCATCTCAAAAAAAAAAAAGAAAAAAAAAAAGGTTCGAGATGACCAGCCTGGCCAACATGGTGAAACCTGTCTCCACTAAGAATACAAAAATTAGCCGGGCGTGGTGGCATATACCTGTAATCCCAAAAAAAGAAAAAAAAAAAAGGTTCGAGACGACCAGCCTGGCCAACATGGTGAAACCTGTCTCCACTAAGAATACAAAAATTAGCCGGGCGTGTTGGCATATACCTGTAATCCCAGCTACTCGGGAGGCTGAGGTACGAGAATTGCTTGAACCCAGGAGGCAGAGGTTGCAGTGAGCCAAGATCGCACCACTGCACTCCAGCCTGGATGACAGATCAAGACTCTGTCTCGAAAAAAAAAATATATATATATGTATATATAAATATATATTATAAATATATATATCAGACGTCCTCAAGGCTCCGTTTTGGCACCTCTTCCTCTTTACCCTGCCCTCAGCTATTTTACGCACTTCCATGGCTGTAAATATCTATATGCTGATAACTCCCAAGTTTATATCCATCCATCCAGGCCTCTTCTTTGAGTTCCAAATCCGTATATATCTATATAGTCTAACATTTCAGAGTTAATGCATCCAAAACAGACTCCTGATGTACCCCTAAAGCTGCTTTCTTCCCAGTCTTTTCCATCTCAGTAAATGGGAACAACCAGCTACCAGTTGCTTGTGCCAAAGACACAGGAATCAGCCTTGACTCCACATCCAGCTCTTCATTGAGACTTGTGTATTTTTTTCTCTAAAATAAATCTCAATTCCATCTACCTCTCTCCATTGACCTAGGCCAGGTCAACTCCATCTCCTACTCAGACAAACACAATAACCTCTTAACTGCTTCGCTTTTTTTTTTTTTTTTTTTTTTTTTTTTGACAGGGGCTTACTCTATCACCCTGGCTAGAGTGCGGTGGATTGATTACAGCCGACAGCATCCTCAACCTCTCAGGCTCAAGCAATCCTCTCACCTTAGCCTCCCGAGTAGCTAGGACTACAGGCACATCACCACACCTGGCTAATTCTTGTATTTTTTATAGAGATAGAGTCTCCCTATGTTTCCCAGGCTGATCTTGAACTCCTAGGCTCAAGGATCCTCCCCGCTTAGCCTCCCAAAATGCTGGGATTACAGATGTGAGTCACCACCGCTGGCCACTGTCTCGGTTTTTTAAAGAGTAAATGGTGTCATGCTTGTCCTGAAACCCTTTCAATGGCTGGCCACTTTGCTTCGAATAAGATCCAAGATTCTTGGTGGCTGGTTTCATCTCCCTTCACTTTCCGCCTTGTCTGTCACACATTCCCACATCCTTGTCACACTGGCTTTTTTCAGTTCCTTGAACACAACAAACTCTTTCTTGCTTCAGAACCTTTGCACATGCTGTGGACTCTGAGCAGATCTCTTTTTTCTCTCCATTCAGCTAACTCATCTTCTGGAGACTAGGCTTAAATGACATCTCCTAAGACTCCTCAGTGTCTCTTAGGTGTCTCCTGTAACATGCTTTAAAAAAAAATGTTGCCAGGCACAGTGGCTCACTCATGCCTATAATCCCAGAAATTTGGGAGACTAAGGAGGGAGGATCCTTGAGCCCAGGAGTTCAAAACCAGCCTGGGCAACATAGTGAGACCCCATCTCTACCAAAAAAAAAATTTAGCCAGGTGTGGTGGAGTAAGCCTGTAGTCCCAACTACTTGGGAGACTGAGGTGGGAGGATCACTTGACCCTGGGAGGTTGAGGCTGCAATGAGCTACGATCACACTACTGCATTCCAGCCTGGGTGACAGAGCCAGATCCTGTCTCAAAAAAAATTTTTTTAAATTACTGTTAAAAAAAATTTTTAAGCCAGTTAAATTTACCAGTAGGGGATTGTATATCAACTTTAGTGACACTAATGTTTGTTTGTTGAGACAGGGTCTCACTCTGTTGCCCAGGCTGCAGTGCAGTGGCACGATCTTGGCTCACTGCAACCTCTGCCTCTCAAGTTCAAGCAATTCTCCTGCCTCAGCCTCTCAAGTAGCTGGGATTACAGTCGTGCACCACCACACCCAGCTAATTTTTGTATTTATTTAATTTTATTTTTTGAGACAGAGTTTTGCTCTTGTTGCCCAGGCTAGAGTGCAATGGCTCACCGCAACCTCCACCTCCCAGGTTCAAGCGATTCTCCTGCCACAGCCTTCCCAAGTAGCTGGGATTATAGGCATGTGCCACCAAGCCCGGCTAATTTTGTATTTTTAGTAGCGATGGGGTTCTCCATGTGGGTCAGGCTGGTCTCGAACTCCTGACCTCAGGTGATCCGCCCACCTCGGCCTCCCAAAGTGCTGAGATTACAGGCGTGAGCCACCGCACCCGGCCTATTTTATTTCATTTTTGAGTCAGAGTCTTGCTCAGTCATCCAGGCTGGAGTGCAGTGGCATGATCTCAGCTCACTACAGCCTCTACCTCCTGGGTTCAAGTGATTCTCGTGTCTCAGCCTCCCAGCCTCTGCTGGGACTACAGGCACACGCCACTATGCCTGGCTAATTTTTTTTTTTTTTTTTCTGTTTTTTTTTGAGACAGAGTCTGGCTCTGTCACCCAGGTTGGAATGCAGTGGTGCGATTTCGGCTCACTGCAATCTCCGCCTCCCGGGTTCAAGTGATTCTCCTGCCTCAGCCTCCCTAGTAGCTGGGACCACAGGCGCATGCCACCATGCCCGGCTAATTTTTGTATTTTTAGTAGAGATGGGGTTTCACCATGTTGGCCAGGCTGGTCTCGAACTCTTGGCTTTAAGTGATCTGCCGACCTTGGCCTCCCAAAGTGCTGGGATTACAGGCGTGAGCGACCATGCCCAGCCGCTGAGTGAGTTTTTGATTTCTGATAAATTGAGATTTCTCCTTCACAGTCTGCAAAGTCTGCAACCTCAGTACTGAGATAATGGACAGGGACAGCTTACCAACTTATTTTATTTTATTTTAATTTTTTTGAGGCAGGGTCTCTCTCTGATGCCCAGGCTGGAGTGCAGTGGCGCAGCCTCCATTGACTGCAGCCTGGACTTCCTAGGATCAAGGCATCCTCCCACCTCAGCCTCCAGAGTAGCTGGGACTACAGGCTCAAGTCACCATGCCCAGCTAATTTTTGTATTTTTTGTAGAGAAGGAGTTTCGCCATGTTGCCCAGGCTGGTTAGCAACTTTACTGTTTGTTTCTCTTCACCTATTTGTGACAAAGATTAAAATTCCTTAATCTGTCACAGGAGTAGAGTTTTTCGTTTGTTTTTGTTTTTTTTTTTAAAAAAAAAAAAAAAAAATCTTGAGCTCCCAACAGCACCAACTGGCTGGGAGGGGCAGAAACCTTACTGCGACCAAAGTGGGAAGATGCCCTGTGTGGGTGAGGTTGTTAGGGTAAAACAGGAGTTTTGCAAATGATAGAATGGGCACTTACACAGAATGAAAATGCAGAGTTGCAAATCCTGCCTCAGGGAGCTAGAAAGGGGAACTGTGTGATGAAAAGGGGGTGGGGAGAGGTTCAGAAGAGCTAGTCCTGGAGGCTTCATAATTTGCCGCTTAGCTTCTGCTTTTAGCATCTGCTGTGACCAGATGGTGTGCAGTGATCTCTGGCCGGCTAAGCCAAGAAGTGAATAAAACTTCTTCAGTCTTTGTATAGACCTTGTCTGGTGGGGAACAAATTGTCCTGTAGCAATTAGCAATGAACAATTTCTTTTTCTCTCTTTTACTGGAAAATCTTATCTTTGATCTCTAAGTGAATTATGTTGATATTCTGCTTAAATATTGGTTGAGGATTTTTCTCTAATCCTGAAATCCTCCCTCCCCACTATTCCAACCAAATTTAGCCATCCTGAAAGGTTTTTCTTATAAATAGCTGGCCTTCTATCCTCAGTGATTCTTCAACTGGAAGAAAAATACCATTGAAAGAGGGAAAACTTTCATGAATTTCTTTTTTCCCATGTTATTTGGAAATTGTTTTTATGGTATTATTTAAGTAATATAAATTACCACAGAAGTATAAATAGATGTACTTTTTTTTTTTTTTTTTTTGAGACAGGGCCTCACTTGCGTCACCCAGGCTGGAGTACAGTCGTGTGATCTCGGCTCGTTGCAGCCTCTACCTCCAGGGCTCAACCCATCCTCCCGCCTCAGCTTCCCAAGTAGCTGGGACTATAGGCGTGCACCCCCATGCCTGGCTTTTTTTTTTTTTTTGTAGAGATGGGGGTTTGCCATGTTGCCTAGGCTGGTCCCAAACCCCTGAGCTCAAGTGATCTGCCCACTTTAGCCTCACAAAGTGCTGGGATTACAGGTGTGAGCCACCTCGCCCGGCCTAAATCTGTGTTCATATATTTGTAACTTCCATATAGCGATATCAAATCGCATATATTTATAAATCAAATTCCAAAAAACTACAAAAGTTTAAAAAATTAAAATTAAAATTATTTATTTTTTTCAGGGGAGGAAAAAGAGTATGTAAATTTGCTTTACATAACTGACTGAAAAATATATTCAAGAAATAGTAAATATAATTTAATAAGTCTCATGTGCCCTAACATCATTAACTTAATGTGACAAGTGATATATGAATGAAATAAAATTACTGGAAACATGAACATTGTGCAGTCAGGTACAGGGCAAACTCCTTTACATTGAGCACCCTGCACCACCATTTGCTGAGCTGTGACTCAAGTCTCCCACTATTTTCCTTTTGTTTTCTTCGTTCCACCATGGTGGAATGAAGGCGTTGCTTGGCTGTCACTTGGCATTAATACCACACAAAAGCCTGTATATGAATGTTCATGATAGCATTATTAATAATAGACAAAAAGTGGAAACAACCCAAATGTTCCTCAACAGATGAATGGATAAACAGAATGTCGTATATTCACATAATGGAATATTACTCATCCATAGAAAGAAATAAAGTTTTTTTCTTTTTTCTTTTTGTTTTAGAGACAGGGTCTGGCTCTGTCACCCAGGCTGGAGTGCAGTGGCGCCATCTTGGCTCACTGCAGCCTCCATCTCCTGGACTCAAGGGATCCCTAGCTGTGACCACTGGCACACACCATTACGCCTGGCTAATTTTTGTATTTTTGTAGAGACGGGGTTTTACCATGTTGTCCAGGCTGGTCTTGAACTCCTGAGCTCAAGTGATCCGCCAGCCTCAGACTCCCAAAGTGTTGGGATTACAGGCATAAGCCACAACTGTGCCTGGCCAGTAATGAAGCTTTGATACATGCTACAATATGGGTGAGTTTTAAAACATTAGGCTAAGTGAAAGAAGTCAGTCACAAAAGACCACATAATGTGTGCTTCCATTCACAGTGTATATGAAATGTCCAGATTAGGTAAATACATGGAAATAGAAAGTAGAGTAGTGGTCGCCAGGGGTTGGGAGGAGGGAGGTGGGCAATAAAGAGTGACTGCTAATAGGTATGGGGTTTCTTTTCGGGGTGATGCAAATGGCCTAAAATTATGGTTAGGCTGGGCACGGTGGCTCACGCCTGTAATCCGAGCTTTGGGAGGCCGAGGCGGGTGGACCACTTGAGGTCAGGAGTTCAAGACTGAGACCAGCCTGGCCAACATGGTGAAACCCCGTCTTTACCAAAAAAAAAAAAAAAAAAAAAAAAAATTAGACGGGTGTGGCGGCGCACGACTGTGATCCCAGCTACTCGGGAGGCTGAGGCATGAGAATCACTTGAATCTGGAAGGCAGAGGTTGCAACGGACCGAGATTGCACCACTGCACTCCAGCCTGGGTTACAAAGTGAGACTCTGTCAAAAAAAAAAAAAAAGTGCTGATGGTTGGCACACTTTGAAAACATAAACAAAGTCGGAGGCATTGACTCACACCTGTGATCCCAGCATTTTGTGAGGTCAAACCAGGAGGATCCCTTGAGCTCAGGAGTCCAAGACCAGCTTGGGCAACACAGTGAGACGCCCGTCTCGCAAAAACTTTGAGAAAATTAGCCGGGCGTGGTGGCACGCACCTGTGGTCTCAGCTACTCGAGAGGCTGAAGCGAGAGGATCACTTAAGCCCAGGAAGTCCAGGCTGCAGTGAACTGTGAACTCCAGTCTGGGCGACAGAGCGAGACACCTCAGAAAACAAAACAAAACAAACAAACAAACAAAAGAAAAAGACCACTACAGGGTACATGTTTAAAGGATAGATTTTATGCTATGTGAATATATTTCAAGTAAAAATTAAATTAACAATTTTAAAAATTGCAGAGGTACGCAGCGCTTATAGAGGTCCCTGCATAACCTAGGGAGCGGGGTCGAAACGCAGCAGCATCAAGATAGACTAAGAGCAGGACCAGCCACTGCCCCTTCCGCAGGACCGCCGTCCTCACCACGCCTCCGGGGGAGGGAGGTCCTGGCTTGGAGAGCGATGATTGGCCGAGATCTAGGACGAGGCGGAGCGAAAGGGGGCGCGTCCAGTCCCTCCCGGCTCAGCGAAACCTTAGCTCGCGAGATTTTGTTGGTTCCGCATTTCGGGTCTGCGAGGTGGGGTAGGCGGGCAAGGCGGGCGCGGAGGTTTTCAAGGGCTCGCAGCGGCCAGAAACCCAGCTCCGAGCGGCGGCGGCGCGGCTTCCGCTGCCAGTGAGCTAAGGACGGTCCGCTCCCTCTCGCCAGCTCCGAATCTTGATCCAGGCGGGGGCCAGAGGCCCCTCGCCTCCCCTCTGAGGACCGAAGATGAGCTTCCTCTTGTGAGTGGGGCCGGGCCGCGGGCGCCGGGGCTGCGGGCCAAGGTTGTTGGGGAGGCCTCCCCGGACCTGAGGCGAGGGCTGGGCCTGGGGGCCGGGGCGGGGGCGGGGTGGCTGGCGTTTGTTTTGCCTCTGTTCGGGTCCGCGGGGGAGGCGGAGATGTTGGGAGAGGCCGACAGAGATGACGGTCGAGGTAAAGGAAACGGAGTGTGAAGCCTGGGGAGTAGAAAGGCCCTGGGGCCGTCGCGCCTCCAAACTTTTCCGCCCGAGCGCCCCCGAGGGTGGGGAGACGATCTGGGGGCGGAGCCGCGAGCTCCCAGTTTCTCTCGTCTCAAGCCTCTAGAAACCGTCCTTGCCGACTTAACTCGTTGCTCGGTTATAGGTCCAGTTTCATTATTGTCGGTGTTAAATGCCGCCCCAGGAGAATGTGCGTTGCCGCAGTTTGAGAAGCTTGAAATTAAGATGCTGGCCTTGGAGTCGGATCGTTCTGGCCAATTCTGATTCTGCCCACTTACTGGCTTTGATTTTAACCAACTTCTCTTGTCCTCGGTAGAATCGTGTGTTTTTAATCATTATGTAATATACCATACAACAGTATTACATAGTACATTGCAGTATTATTATAAATAATTTGGAAAGTTAAAATTAAAACAAATTCATAGTCCCATTACAGAAACACAATATTGCCATTTTAGTGCACTACAGCAATTAACTTGATAGGCATACCTTAGAATCTCATTTTAGAGATAATGCCTTAGCCCAACCAAACAAGGCTAAAATGAAAAAGCTTGTAAATTCCCTGATGATTCTTATGCACATTAAGGTTTGAGAAGCATTGCTCTGGCACAGTATTTTTTATTCTCAGGTAGCTCTCTCTACCTTGTATATTGCTTAAATGTGTGTTTTGTGATTGAATAATTATCCAATTTTAGTTATGGATATAATCCACATGCTTGACATTTTTATTAAATACAATATAAAAACACTATATAGTTTCTTTTTTATTTTATTTTTTTATTATTTATTATTATTTTTTTTTTGAGACGGAGTCTCGCTCTGTCGCCCAGGCTGGAGTGCAGTGGAGCAATCTCGGCTCACTGCAAGCTCCGCCTCCCGGGTTCACCCCATTCTCCTGCCTCAACCTCTCCGAGTAGCTGGGACTACAGGCGCCCGCCACCACGCCTGGCTAATTTTTTGTATTTTTAGTAGAGACGGGGTTTCACCGTGGTCTCGATCTCCTGACCTCGTGATCCGCCCGCCTCGGCCTCCCAAAGTGCTGGGATTACAAGCGTGAGCCTCGGCGCCCGGCCCTTTTTTATTTTTTATAACCAGAGTTTACCCACTTTATTGTGAGAAACTGGGATTCCTTCCATTATTTACTATTATAAAATAGCGCTACTCAGAATATGTTTATCTGCGTCTCATTTTCCCTCCTTTGGGTTATTCTCGTAAATGAATGGTCTCTAAAATACGATTACCTTGTCAAAAAGCCTGTGTGATTTAGATTTAATTTCCATATTAATAGAAGTATTCCTCCCTCCTCCACTTTTTTCTTACGAGTTGATATTTAGTTAGTGAAGGCACAGTTGCTTTGTGGACCTTAATACGAGACTTTTTCTTTTTTTTTATTTTTTGAGACGGAGTTTCGCTCTGTCTCCCAGGCTAGAGTGCCATGGCACAGTCTTAGCTCACTGCAACCTCTTCCTCCCGGGTTCAAGCGACTCTCCTGCCTCAGCCTCCCGAGTAGCTGAGATTACAGGCACTGGCCACCACACCTGGCTCATTTTTGTATTTTTAGTGGAGACTGGGTTTCATCATGTTGGCCAGGCTGGTCTCGAACTCCTGACCTCAGATGATCCACTCCTGCACCCGGCCGAGACTTTCTTTTTTTAAAACTTGGCTTTCTTGATGGACGCTTGAGTTGTTCCCGCTTTTTGGCCATTATGAATAATGCTGCTGTGAACATATGTGACAGGTTTTTGCATGGATGTATGTGTTCATATCTCTTGGGTATATACTTAGGAGCAGAATTGCTGGCTTATGTGGTAACTATGTTTAACCTTTTGAGGAACTGCCAAACTTTCAAAGTGCTGCACCATTTTACATTCCCATAAGCACTCTATGAGGGGTCCAATTTCTCCACACCTCTCATAGCACTTGTTAATTTTCTTTTTTTTAATAGTCATCCTAAGTGGATGTGGAGTGGTATCTCCTGATTTTGATTTGCATTTCCCTAATGACTAATAATGTTCAGCATTTTTTTTGTGTACTTATTGGTCATTTGTATATATTCCTTGGAGTAAAGTCTATTCAGATCTTTTGCCTTTTTGTTTGTTTGTTTTTGTTTTTATTTATTTATTTATTTATTTATTTATTTATTTTGAGTCTCGCCCTGTTGCCCAGGCTGGAGTGCAGTGGCGCTCACTGCAAGCTCCGCCTCCCGGGTTCACGCCATTCTCCTGCCTCAGCCTCCCAAGTAGCTGGGACTACAGGCCCCGCCACCACGCCTGGCTAATATTTTGTGTTTTTAGTAGAGACGGGGTTTCACCGTGTTAGCCAAGATGGTCTCAATATCCTGACCTAGTGATCCGCCCACCTTGGCTTCCCAAAGTGCAGGGATTAAGGGCGTGAGCCACCGCACCCGGCCTTGCCTGCTTTTAAATTGGGCTTTTTGTTTTTGAGTTGTAAGAGTTCTTTATACATTCTAGATACAAGTCCTTATCACATCTATGATTTGCGAATATTTTCTTCCGTGTTTGATATAGTTTTTTATCATGTTAAAAACTTTTCAGATTTGATTTTTAGTGTTTTCATCATTCTTTTTTACTTCCCTTTTTTTTTTTTTTTGAGACAGGGCCTCACTCTGTTGCCTAGGCTAGAGTGCAGTGGTGCGATCTCAGCTCACTGCAACCTCCGCATCCCGGGTTCAAGCAATTCTCCTGCCTCAGCCTCCCAAGTAGCTGGGATTACAGGCACTTGCCACCACGCCTGGCTAATTTTTTTTTTTTTTTTTTTGTATTTTTAGTAGAGGCGGGGTTTCACCACGTTGGTCAGGGTGGTCTCAATTCCTGACCTTAAGTGATCCACCCACCTCAGCCTCCCAGAATGCTGGGATTACAGGCGTGAGCCACTTTGCCCGGCTCTTTTTTACTTCTTAATCAGTCTTACTACCAAATTACTCAGGTAAAGTAAAAATCCATAGTTCTATTCCATTCCTCTTCCTAGAAGTAATCACCAGTTTTGATGAGTTTAATTTTTGATATTTTCTATGCATTTACAAAATGGGCTCTTGCTGTACATTTGGTTATGTATTATGTTTAACCATGTATTAGATCTTTCCCTGTGAATACGTGTACTCTGTCTGGTTTCCTTAACTTCTATACAATATTCCATGATATGGATGTACCATAGTTTAATTCAATCCTCTACTGATAAACTTGAGGATTGCTTCTAGGTTTCTCCCTATTAAAAACAGTCTTGGAAAACAAATCCTTATCCATATCTAGAGGAGATATTTAGAAGTAGAATGGATGGCTTGAGGAGCTTTTCAGTGTTAATAGATACTACCATATTGCCCTCCCAAAATGTTACACTTTATACTTTCACCAGTAGTGTATTAAAATACTAGTTTCTCTGTACCCTAGTCCAGTGGTCCCCAACCTTTTTAGCACCAGGGATCAGTTTTGTGGAAGATAATTTTTCCACAGATCTGGTTGGGGAGATGGTTTTTGGATGATTCAAATGCATTACATTGATTGTGTACTTTATTTCTATTATGACATTGGAATATATAATGAAATAATTCTACCACTCATCATAATGTATAATCAGTGGGAGCTCTGAGCAACTAGACAGTCCCATCTGGGGGTAATGGGAGAGAGTGACAGATCATCAGGCATTAGATTCTCATAGGGCACATGCAATTTAGATCCCTTGCATGCACAGTTCACAATAGGGTTCATGCTCCTGTGAGAACCTAATGCCTCTGCTGTTATGACAGGAGGTGGAGCTCAGGTGGTAATGCCAACAATGGGGAGCGGCTGTAAATACAGATGAAGCTTTGCTGCTTGCTCACTGCTCATCTCCTTCTGTGGGGCCCAGTCTGTGGCCTTGGGGTTGGGGGCCCTACCCTAGTCCACATTTAATGTAATCATTTAAACTTTTGACATTCAGATTAGGGAAAAAATAAATCTTACTTTAATTGAACAGTTTTCACATACTCATTGATTGTCATACTTCTGAATTGCCTATTCATCTCCTTAGCCTGTTTTTCTAAAGGATTCCTTATATTCTTAACGAGTTACAGAAGCCCGCCCTCTATTATCCAGTTCATCCTTTGTAATATATGTTACAAGTACTTTTATTTGGTTACTTGTCTTTTTGCTCTGTTATGGAAGTTTTAATTGATACTATTTGAAATCTGTTCACTTTTTCTTTGAGGTTTCTGAGTTTTGTATAGGAAGACTTTATGGATGATGTGAGATAGGAATAAAAACATTTTTTCCTCAACAATGAGTTGTGCCTGTCTCGTTTATTTTCCCTATTATAAATGTAAAGATGTTAGTGTTTCTTTTACTGTGGTTTGCTTTCAAGGCGTCCTAAATATTTTGATACAGAAAACTGGATTTTTGAACTAAAAAAATTGGGATTACAGGTGCCTGCCACCACGCCCGGCTAATTTTTGCATTTTTAGTAGAGACGAGGTTTTGCCATGTTGGCCAGGCTGGTCTCGAACTCCTGACCTGCACTATTTTCTTTTTATCTTCCCCACCCCCCATGCCACCTTACTATGTTGTCCTGGCTGGTCTCAAACTCCTGGGCTCAAGAAATCCTCCCGCCTTGGTCTCTCAAATGGCTGGGATTACAGATGTGAGCGACTGCACTTGGCCCCACCATTTTCTTTTTTCCTTTTTTTTTTTTGAGACGGAATCTCACTCTGTTGCCAAGCTGGAGTGCAGTGGTGCAAGCTTGGCTCACTGCAACCTCCGCCTCCTGGGTTCAAGCCATTCTCCTGCCTCAGCTTCCCGAGTAGCTGGGACTACAGGCGTGCGCCACCATGCCCAGCTAATTTTTGTATTTTTTTTCAGTGGAGACGGGGTTTCACCATGTTGGGCAGGATAGTCTCCATCTCTTGACCTCGTGATCCACTGCCTTGGCCTCCCAAAGTGCCGTGATTACAGGTGTGAGCCACTGCACCTAGCCATGGCCCCATCATTTTCTATAGCACTTTGGGAGGCTGAGGCGGGTGGATCACTTGAGGTCAGGAGTTCGAGACCAGCCTGGCAAACGTGGCAAAATCCCATCTCTACTAAAAGAAAAAAACATTAGCTGGGCGTGGTGGTGCATGCCTGTAATCCCAGCTACTTGGGAGGCTGAGGCAGGAGAATCGCTTGAACTCATGAGGTGGAGATTGCAGTGAGCTGAGATTGTGCCACTACATTCCAGCCTGGGTGACAGAGTTAGACTACATCTTAAAAAAAAAAAAAAAAACCAACCAAAATGGAGGCCAAAAGAAGGTTCAGTTTCTCAAGATGACACAGTTAGTGTCAGATCAAGAACTAAAATCCAGGATCTTTCTCTGTACCAGCCTTCTTCAGAGGGCATAGTAAAATTGCCTTATTTGTGGAATTGTGCTGCTAATCTTGCTTTTACGTGCAGGGGAAAAAAAGCATTCTTGTATTGTGATCAGCATCTTCCTATCTTGGCATTTTTCAGAGAGTATTTTTTTTTTTTCTTTTCTTTTCTTTTTTTTTTTTTTTTTTGAGACTGAGTCTTGCTCTGTCGCCCTGGCTGGAGTGCAGTGATGCGATTTCAGCTTACTGCAACCTCTGCCTCCCAGGTTCAAGCCATTCTCCTGCCTCAGCCTCCCAAGTAGCTAGAACTACAGGTGTGCGCCACCATGCTCGGCTAATTTTTGTATTTTTAGTAGACGTGTGGTTTCACCATGTTGGTCAGGCTAGTCTTGAACTCCTGACCTCAGGTGATCCCAAAGTGCTGGGATTACAGGCATGAGCCACTGTGCCTGGCCCAGAGAGTATTTTTTATTTTATTTTTACGGGCTACTTTATATACCTAAAATTATGTTGTTCTACCTGTTCTACTTCCAGTCTTAAAAATTCGTATACTTGCACTTTTAATCTTACAGCAGCAGCCGCTCTTCTAAAACATTCAAACCAAAGAAGAATATCCCTGAAGGATCTCATCAGTATGAACTCTTAAAACATGCAGAAGCAACTCTAGGAAGTGGGAATCTGAGACAAGCTGTTATGTTGCCTGAGGGAGAGGATCTCAATGAATGGATTGCTGTAAACAGTAAGTTTTAAAATGCAACTTTGCTGTTTTATAGAAAGGTTTTGCTAAAATCTCTTTGTTAATGAATTTTCTTTTACAGATAGAACTGTTTTAATATAACAAATTATCTGTAAAGAAATATTAAGTACAAATACATCCAAAGCTATGTTGCTCTTTTCAGAGTACTAGGTAGTAGTTTGTGAGGTTGAGTAGAGGGAGCTGAGGAGAAATGATGAGAGCTTTTGGGCAGTTTCTGAGGAGAACAGTATGAAAAGCTGAGTAAGGTCAAATAAAAGATTGATAAATGAAAAGATTATGCCTGTTGTGGTCTGTGACTTTGTAGCAAATCCATCTACACAGTTTTACTTCCACTCCCAGCAGTACTCATCAGCCTGCATATCCAGAAAAGTCAATTGCAGTTCATATGGACAGTTGATTATTGTGACTTAGAGTGTCAGAGGGAATTCAGAGATTGGGAGAAAATGGAGGGATCTGAGCTGAAAGTCACTTTAAGTTCGAGAGAACAAGGGCATGACATGGGACAATATGCTAAGGCTAGAGATTTGAATGTGAGTCTCTCATTTCTGAGATGAGATCATTTCTGGGTAATAAAGTTTAAATTAGAGATTTCAGATGTTCCAGGAATAAAAAGTTTAAAACTTTTTGTTTATTTATTTAATTTTTTTTGAGACAGAGTCTTGCTCTGTCGCCCAGGCTGGAGTGCCATGGCTCAATCTTGGCTCACTGCAACCTCCGCCTCCCGGGTTCAAGCCATTCTCCTGTCTCAGTTTCCTGAGTAGCTGGGATTATGGCGCACGCCACCACACCCAGCTAAATTTTTATATTTTAGTAGAGATGAGGTTTCACCGTGTTGCCCGGGCTGGTCTCGAACTCCTGAGCTCAGGCAATCTGCCTGCTTTGGCTTCCCAAAGGGCTAGGATTACAGGCCTGAGCCACCACGCCCAGCCTAAAACTTTTTAATGGAAAATTTCAAACATATAAAAGTAGAGAGACTAAGTACAGTGAATTGCAGGTATTCATTCCATTACCCAGCTCCAACAACTATCAGTTTGTGACCAATTATTCTTCTTCTATATGTCACCCTGATTATTTTAAGCAAATCCCAGACATGATGTTTCATCTATAAATATTTCAGTAAGGTATGTCTAAAAGATAAGAACTTGTAAAGATAATGACAATGCCATCATCCTTTAACTTATCAAATGTCAGTGTTCACATTTTTCATGACTGTCCCATAAATGTTTCTTTTTTTTTTTCTTTTTTATTTGAGATGGAGTCTTGCTCTGTCACCCAAGCTGGAGTGCAGTGGTGAGATCTCGGCTCACTGCAGCCTCCACCTCCACCACCACCTCCCGGGTTTAAGCGATTCTCCTGCCTCAGCCTCCCGAGTAGCTGGGATTACAGGTGCCCGCCACCATGCCTGGCTAATTTTTGTATTTTTAGTAGAGACGAGGTTTTGCCATGTTGGCCAGGCTGGTCTCGAACTCCTGACCTCAAGTGATCTGCCCACCTCAGCCTCCCAAAGTGCTGGGATTACAGGTGCGAGCCACCGCACCTGGCCAAATGTTTTCTTTCTAAAATTTTTTTGCTTTAAAAATTTATGCTTTGTTTAAATCAGGATCCAAGGAGGCCTGTGTGTATGCTTCTTGAATCTTTTTTTTTTCTTCAGAGATAGGGTCTTGCTTTGTTGCCCAGGCTGGAGTGCAGTGACACGATCATAGCTCACTGCAGCCTCAACTTCTGGGCTCAAGTGATCCTCCCACCTCACCCTTCCGAGTAGCTGGGACTACAGGCTCACACCACCATGCCCTGCTAATTTTTTTTTTTTTTTTTTTTTGAGACGGAGTCTTGCTCTGTCACACAGGCTGGCGCGATCTCAGCTCACTGCAACCTCCTCCTCCTGTGTACAAGCTATTCTTCTGCCTCAGCCTCCTGAGTAGCTGGGATTACAGGTGCCCGCCACCACACCTGGCTAATTTTTCTATTTTTAGTAGAGACGAGGTTTTGCCATGTTAGCCAGGCTGGTCTCGAACTCCTGACTTCAGGTAATCCACCCACCATGGCCTCCCAAAGTGCTGAAAAAAAACCAGCCGAAAAAAAACCCTTTTAAAAAAACTTTATTCAGGGCCGGGCGTGGTGGCTCACACCTGTAATCCCAGCACTTTGGGAGGCCGAGGCAGGCAGATCACGAGGTCAGGAGATCGAGACTATCCTGGCCAACATGGTGAAACCCCATCTCTACTAAAAATACAAAAATTAGCTGGGCATGGTGGCGCGCCCCCGTAGTCCCAGCTACTTGGAGGTTGAAGCAGGAGAATCACTTCCCGGGAGGTGGAGGTTGCAGTGAGCTGAGGTTGTGCCACTGCTCTATAGCCTGGGCGACAGAGCGAGACTCCGTCTTAAAAAATACACACACACACAAAAACAAACAAACAAAACTTTATTCAGATTATCATTTGTTATTCTGAAGGCATTTATTGACCTTCAGCCTTAGATTTTTCTTTGAGACTTAACTGCTATAGATCAGCAGTTCTCAAAATTTTTTGGTCTCAGATCCACTTATCCTCTTAAAAAATTATTGATTCCCATAAATATGTACCATTCTGTGTTAATTAAAAAAGTAAAATACAAGCTGGGCATGGTGGCTCACGTCTGTAATCCCAGCACTTTGGGAGGCTGAGGTTGGCAGATCACTTGAGGTCAGGAGTTCGAGACCAGCCTAGGCAATATGGCGCAACACCATCTCTACTAAAGATACAAAAATTAGCTGGGTGTGGTGGCACACACTGTAATCCCAGCTACTCAGGAGGCTGAGGCAGGAGAATTGCTTGAACCTGGGAGACGGAGTCAAGATTGCGCCACTGCACTCCAGCCTGGGCGACAGAGTGAGACCCAGTCGGGGGAAAAAAGAGGTAAAACACAAAAAATACAAAAAAATTATTGAGAACCCCAAAGAGCTTTTCATTATATTGGGTATATCTAGTGATACTCTGTTAGAAATTAAAACAGAGATGTAAATACTTATTTTTATTTTTTATTTTCTCTTGAGACAGTATCACTCTGTCGCCCAGGCTGGAGTGCAGTGTCATGATCTTGGCTCACTGCAGCCGCCTCCTGGCTTCAAGCAGTTCTCCCACCTCAGTCTCCAGAGTAGCTGGGATTACAGGCATGTGCTACCATGCCCGGTTAATTTTTGTATTTTCAGTAGAGACGGGGTTTTGGCATGTTGGCCAGGTTGGTCTTGAACTCCTGGCCTCAAGTGATCCTCCTGCCTCATCCTCCCAAAGTGCTGGGATTACAGGCGTGAGCCACTGCATCGGGCCCAAATTCATTTTAAAATAACAATAATAAACCCATTACATGTTAACATAAATACGTTTTTATGAAAAATGACTATTTTCCATAACAAATTTTAGTGAGAGGTATGGCATTGTTTTGTATTTTTGCAAATCTTATTTAATATCTGGCTTAATAGACACCTGGATTCTTATATCCGTTTCTGTATTCAGTCTGTTGTGATATTACACATCATGAAGCCTCTGGAAAACACCATTGTGCCCTCTTGAGAGAATAAGAGTGAAAAGAACAATTAAAATGGTTTGACCTTACAGCTCCTCCCTCAGATAGGGGATTCCTGGACCACATTTTGAGAATAGCTCTTCTAGACCAAACCAACTTCCACCTGGGCATATTTTTTGTTTTGAGTGAATATTGAATACCTAAGTGTTACTTTCTTAGAAACATGACTAAGAGGAAGATTTATAAGTCAGGGAGTTTTGTATAAAATTCCTTTTACAAGATAGCATTTAAAAAAAAATCTATTTGTTTTTTAAGAAACTTGGAAAATCCCTAGTTGTTTTTAGGTACTTCTTTAGACAGGAGACTAAAACTTTTTTATTTATTTATTTTTTTGAGACAGGGTTGTCCAGGCTGGAGTGCAGTGGTACCCTCACAGCTCACTGCAACCTTGAACTCCGAGGCTCAAGGGATCCTTCCACTTCAGCATCCTGAGTAGCTGGGACTACAGGCGTGTGCCACCATGCCTAACTAATTTTTTAAAATTTTCAATAGAGACCGGGGTCTAGCTGTGTTGCTCAGACTGGTCTCAAATCCTGGCCTCTTAAAGTGCTGTGATAATAGGCGTGAGCCGCTGCACCTAGCCTAAAACATTTTTTAAAACTTTCCAAGGCTTATATGGTTCTCTTTGCATAGAGTATACTCACTCAGTTTATTTACTGAGTGAGTTTACTCACCCCCTTCCTCTTCCATTTTATTCTGGATCTAGCTGAAGCTCCTTCAGGAAGTACCCCCTGACTACTTCCAACTCTTCATGACTTTGCCTTCTCTCTGTAGCATTTATCATTGGCCTTTGGATCCTGTCTTCTTATATCTTGTACTATTATTGCTATTTTTATTTTGAGACAGTGTCTCTGTCACCCAGGCTGGAGTGCAGTAGCGCCATCACAGCTCACGGCAACCTCAACCTCCTGGGCTCAAGCAGTCCTCTCGCCTCAGCCTCCTACATAGCTGGGACTATAGGTGTGCACCACCACGCCTGGCTAATTTTTAAAAAATTTTTGTAGAGATGGAATCTCACTCTGTTGCCCAGGCGGGTCTTGAATTCCTGGGCTCAAACAGTCCTCCCACCTCAGCCTTCCGAAGTGCTGGGATTACAGGCATGAGCCACCATGCCGGGCTATATCTTATATTATTCATCTGTTTTAATTTTGTCCTTTCTGTTAGCTAGAGACTCCAGGGCAAGGAACTTTATCTGAAGTATTTTGTCCTCAGTATGCTGTAGACCTCAAAAACAAATGTTTATGATTAATTAGATCTTTTAAATGCCTCTGGATACAGCTGGTGCACTTTCTCCCTCACAGTATATTCCACAACACGTTTTGTCTCTTCCCTAACACAAATGGTATTATCTGGTCCAAATTGGTAAACTATGGATTTTTCATTTCCTTGGATGTAATCATATTGTATATTCAAATGATATAATAGTCGTCATTAAGTTAGAGTTATCGCCAGTATCTTATTTTCCTGCTGTTATATGCGAGTGGATCACGAGGTCAAGAGTTCAAGACCAGCCTGGCCAACATGGTGAAACCCTGTCTCTACTAAAAATACCAAAACAAAATTAGCCGGGTGTGGTGGCATGCACCTGTAATCCCAACTACTCGGGAGGCTGAGGCAGGAGAATTGCTTGAACCCGGGGAGCAGAGGTTGCAGTGAGCCAAGATTGCACTAGCGTGGGCAACAGAGCAAGACTGTTTCAGAGAAAAAAAAAAAAGTGTAGTATACTACAAGTTAGAGTATCATTGGATTATTGAATGTCTCAAGGGTTCAGCTAAGAACCTAAATGTATTGTCTGTTTTTCTTTCAACTGAGAGGTCTCATATTTTGTGTTTACACAGACATTTTAACACAATTCTATTATCTCTGCAGCTGTGGATTTCTTTAACCAGATCAACATGTTATATGGAACTATTACAGAATTCTGCACTGAAGCAAGCTGTCCAGTCATGTCTGCAGGTCCGAGGTACATATACTGCTTATTATATAGGTGTTTGGATTAGTTTTACTTTATCACCAATTGATATAAATTAAACAGTTAAGATTTGTTATCCGTTTGTGTGAAGGTGATTCAGTATTATTGGTTCTTGACTACTCACCTGTAAGCTTTTAGTTATTGTGTAATTTTTAAATTTTATTTATTTTGAGACAGAGTCTCGCTCTGTTGCCAGGCTGGATTGCAGTGTGTTATCTTGGCTCACTAACAACCTCTGCCTTCCGGGTTCAAGCGGTTCTCATGCCTCAGCCTCCCGAGTGGCTGGGATTACAGGCCTGTGCCACCACTCCCAGCTAATTTGTGCATTTTTAGTAGAAATGGGGTTTTGCCATGTTCCCCAGGGCTGGTCTCAAACTCCTGGCCTCAAGTGATCTGCCTACCTCGACCTCGCAAAGTGCTGGGATTAAAGGTGTGAGCCACTGCACCTGGCCAGCTATTAGTTGTTATTAAATACTTTAGTATGTGGGAAACTCCCTGTTTTCATTTTTATATTGCATCATAGTAAGTCTGAATGTTTTATTATAGGAGTAAACAGAAATTTGAGTTACGTTTGTCTTGAATTGCAAACATTTTATTTTTTCAATTTTATTAATAACATTTATGTTTCCTGTTTCTAGTTTTTAAATGAATTTCTTGGAAGAGTTTTTAATTGATCTTTTAATATTTGATTATTTTTTCTTGTGCTTATTTAGTATTTAAAGCAGCACAATTTAGAAGTAATTATCTGGGGCCGGGCGCGGTGGCTCACGCTTGTAATCCCAGCACTTTGGGAGGCCGAGGCGGGCGGATCACGAGGTCAGGAGATCGAGACCACGGTGAAACCCCGTCTCTACTAAAAATACAAAAAAAAAATTAGCCGGGCGTGGTGGCGGGCGCCTGTAGTCCCAGCTACTCGGATCCCAGCACTTTGGGAGGCCGAGGCGGGCGGATCACGAGGTCAGGAGATCGAGACCACGGTGAAACCCCGTCTCTACTAAAAATACAAAAAAAAAATTAGCCGGGCGTGGTGGCGGGCGCCTGTAGTCCCAGCTACTCGGAGAGGCTGAGGCAGGAGAATGGCGTGAACCCGGGAGGCAGAGCTTGCAGTGAGCCGAGATTGCGCCACTGCACTCCAGCCTGGGTGACAGAGCGAGACTCTGTCTCAAAAAAAAAAAAAAAAAAAAAGAAGTAATTATCTGGCTTGAAGATGCTAGATTTAAAAATGTTTTGACTTTAATAAATTTCAAGAAATACTGAAAAAGATGGAACTCTGTCACTCATAATATTAATAAGTCCATCATATGGGATTAATGTTTGCTGTGTTTCCTTCCAGTTTCTTTTTTTTTTTTCTTACAATGAATGACTGATTTTATGTGATGATAGATGTTATCAAGATGTTTGCTTCTTGGAAAAGATTGTCCTTTCTGACTTCGCTACAAGTGTAAAGGAAAAAAGATCCCTAATGAGTTTGTAGTCCTATTTTTATTATAATATTTTAGGAAGAGAATATTTTTATTTTATATTGTGTTAAGTTTTATTCCTCAAGCTTTAAAAGAAATGAAAATAAACAGGAAAATTAAACTTACCTATGGCTCAAATGCTTTACACAGTGATGTTTTGTATAACTCTTGTTAATCCTTCCAGCTCAGCAAAGGTAGCGGGGGAAAGTATGCATGCCTAATGTGTATCTCTAACACCTGGCCCCCAAAACAGAGTTTTATAATCTTGGCTCCATTGGTGATAATAAACTGATGACCAAGAATCTCAGAAGAATGTAGTGGATCCATCGGCTCCATACCCAGCCCTCAGCAACCTTCTGCTTTACAGGAATGCAGTTCCTTCGAGTTTTCTAGGGCTGTGTTGTTAATAAAACATGTATCCTGGCATTGCCTCCTGCCACATTATCTCCCTTTTTTCTTCCAGTTATAACCGTCACTTTCAGGATAATTCTATAGGGAGCTCACAGTAATCTTCAGTATAACTTAAGGTGATTTATTAAAGTTAAATGTAACTTCTGTTGACAAAATGTGAATGAACCTGTTTTAATTACAACTTACACATTTGTTAATATTTTTGAAAAATTTATCAGTAAAACATTTTTCTCTCCAGATATGAATATCATTGGGCAGATGGTACTAATATTAAAAAGCCAATCAAATGTTCTGCACCAAAATACATTGACTATTTGATGACTTGGGTTCAGGATCAGCTTGATGATGAAACTCTTTTTCCTTCTAAGATTGGTGAGTTAACATTGTGGAAGTATTCCTTCTTTTTTTAAAATTTTATTTTATTAATATAAATAGAGATGGTGGGGGTTTGCTGTGTTGTCCAGGTTGGTCTCAAACGCCTGGCCTCAAGTGATCCTCCTGCCTTGGCCTCCCACAGTGCTGGGATTACAGGCTTGAGCCACCGTATCCAGCCTGTTTCTCTTTTTGAATGATAAATCTGCTCTTTTTAACATTGTTATACTTGTAGAGATTGCCAAATTCTCCTCCAAAAAGTTTGTACCAACATATACTCCCCCCAACCCTGTTTGTGTTTGCCTGTATTTCTTCACCAACACTGGTTATTACTCATTTTTTAATCTTTTCTAATTTGGTTAAATTTCTGTTTTAATGTACATTTTAAAAATGTTGATGAGATTGAGCATTTTAGCCTTTTTTTTGTTTGTTTTATTGATCATTATGTGTTTTCTGTTTATATCTTTCATCTATTTCTGTGTAAAGGATATTAGCGCTTTGTCATACATGTTGTATATGTTTTTCCCTGGGTTACCTTTTGTCTCATTTTGTTCATGGAGTATTTTTGCTATACGCAACCTTAATATTTTGTCCTATTTTATCTTTTATGACTTGATTTTAATATAACAATTAGAAAGCTTTTCCCTGCTTCAAGATTATAAGAATATTTATTCATGTTGTCTTTCTTTTTTTTTATTTTTATTTTTTGAGACAGAGTCTCACTCTGTTGCCCAGGCTGGAGTGCATCAGCACAATCTTGGCTCACTGCACTCTCCACCTCCCAGGTTCAAGCAATTCTCATGCCTCAGTCCCTGGGTAGCTGGGACTACAGGCACATGCCACCACGCCCAGCTAATTTTTGTATTTTTAGTAGAGACAGGGTTTCACCATGTTGGCCAGGCTGGTCTTGAACGCCTGACCTCAAGTGATCTACCTGCCTTGGCATCCCAAAGTGTTGGGATTACAGGCATGAGCCACCACGCCTGGCCGGGAAGTTTTTTTTTCCTGAATGCTACATTAATTTTTTTCCAAATGGAAATACTAGTCAGTTTGTCCCATTACCATTTATTAAACACATTTGCCTTTTCTCCCCGATTATCTTATGTGCACAACAAATTGCCATATATTTTTGCATGTTTTAGTCTCTTTATCTGTTCCTATAGAAATTCCACACATCGGTGACTGTGGCCCTGCATCTGTTAGCATCTTGTAA
This sequence comes from Hylobates moloch, assembly GCF_009828535.3. Classification (NCBI taxonomy): domain Eukaryota; kingdom Metazoa; phylum Chordata; class Mammalia; order Primates; family Hylobatidae; genus Hylobates; species Hylobates moloch. Next base: position 8,829,431 of record NW_026652290.1, on the reverse strand, counting down.
GGCTGGTCTCCCTTCCTTGCTCTTTTTCAGAATATTCACAGCTATTCTGGGATATTTGTTTTTGCAAAGAACTTAGAAACATTTTGTCAAGGTAAAAAAAAAAAAAAATTAGATTTTAATTATGACTATATTTAATTTTTATAGAGATTCTTTTTACTGAATCTTCCTAGCCAAGAACAAGATATTACTCATTTATTCATGTCTTTAGCTTTATTTTCTCATAAAATTCTGTAGTTTATATCAATTGTTAAAGTTTCTTAATTTTATTCTAGGGATTTTATGTCTTTTATTGATAATCTGGTTTCCAGCTGGTTATTTAGTATATAGGAAAGCTGTTGGTTTTTATTTTTTAATTTATTTTTAATTTTTTTTGAGACAGGGTCTCACTCTCTTCCCCAGGCTGGAGTGCAGGGGTGTGATCACAGCTCTCTGCAGCCTTGATCTCCTGGGCTCCAGTGATCCTCCCACCTTAGCTTCCCAAGTAGCTGGGACTATAGGCATGCACCGCTACACCTGGCTAATTTTGTTTATTTTTTGTAGAGATGAGGTCTCATGTTGCCCAGGCTGGTCTCAAACTCCTGGGCTCAAGCAACCCTCCTTCCTTGGCCTTCCAAAAGTGTTGGAATTACAGGTGTCAGCCACCAGGACTGGCCTAGCTGTTGATTTTTATTTAAATTTTATAATTAACCATCAGACTCTTTTTCTGTTAGTTTTTGGTTGGTTCTCTTGAATTTTTAAAGTATATAACTGTGTCATGTTAAGATAGTGTTCATTTTGCCTCTTCCTTTCTGATAACGTATTCTTGTTTTTACGCTTATCTGATTGCACTGAGTGGTATTTCAAGTGCAATGCCGAGTAATGGTGATGATGGCAGACATCCGTTTCTTGCTTTCTTACTATTATGCAAGTACTTCTAGTATTTCCGCAGTAAGCAGAAATCTTGGCTTTTGGTTAGAGGTGTATGGATTTTTTAAAAATTATATTAATGAAAAATATCTACCATTTATATTACAAAAATTTTTCTTAATGAGGAATAGCTGTAGAATTTATCAAATACTTTTCCGGTATCTGTTGTCTATGACCATAAGGTTTTCTCCATTTTTTAATAAAAATATTCTGCTGGAAGAGTATTTGTTAATATTTTGATTAAGAGTTTGGCATCAGTGTTCATGGATGAAATAAATCCTTGCCATTTTCTTTTTTTTTTTTTATTTTTATTTTTATTTTTATTTTTATTTTTTTTTGAGACAGAGTCTCGCTCTGTCACCCAGGCTGGAGTGCAGTGGCGCGATCTCGGCTCACTGCAACCTCCGCCTCCCGGGTTCACGCCATTCTCCTGCCTCAGCCTCTCCGAGTAGCTGGGACTACAGGCGCCCGCCACCACGCCCGGCTAATTTTTTGTATTTTTAGTAGAGACGGGGTTTCACCATGGTCTCGATCTCCTGACCTCGTGATCCGCCCGCCTCGGCCTCCCAAAGTGCTGGGATTACAAGCGTGAGCCACCGCGCCCGGCCAATCCTTGCCATTTTCAACTTCAGAGTATTTTATGAGCAACATATTTTTGAATTCCTTTTTGCAGTCTTATAGAGGCTTTTCAGGACAACAATTTTTTTCCAAGTTGTTACCTTTGGTCTGTTTGTCGTTGGTCAGTTTTTCCATTCTGCTATTAAACCTTTTATTTCCTTTCTCACATATCTTTATTTTATATTGACTGTGCTTGAATATATCTGTTAAATTCAGCTTGGAAAGTGTTTAGATTTAAACAAATTACTTATTTCTTTACTCATTAAAGTCTCTGCTTATGGAAGGTAAATAATTCTTTTGATTTATCCTCTTTTCTCTCTTTTTTTTTTTCTTTGGAGACAGGGTGTCACGGGTCTCACTCTGTCATCCACGCTGGAGGGCAGTGGCACAGTCTCGGCTCACTGCAACCTCCACTTCCTGGGTTGAAGTGATTCTCGTGCATCAGCCTCTGAGTAGCTGAGACTACAGGCACCCACCACCACACCTGGCTAGTTTTTGTAGTTTTTGGTAGAGACAGGGTTTCACCATGTTGGCCAGGCTGGTCTCAAACTCCTGACCTCAAGTGATGCACCCACTTTGACCTCCCAGAGTGCTGGAATTACAGGCATGAGCCACCACGCCTGGCTTTTTTCTCACTTTCTTGTTCTTAAATCATTCATTCTGATCCACCACCTCTCACTCCCACTCCCCTGCCATTAGGCTATTATCTGCATCTTACTTTTGCCAGTTATTTAGTCTCAGACAGAACTGTTTATCATTAATTTTTTACTAATATATGCAAATTAGTAATATCCTTTTATTAGAAAGATGCCCATTTATACATTCTGATAAAAAAGATGTTTGATTTTGAAATCTACTTTTTATTTTGAGACAGAGTCTCACTCTGTTGCCCAGGCTAGAGTGCAGTGGTGCAGTTACAGCTCACTGTAGCCTTGACCTCCCAGGTGCAAGTAGTCTTCCTACATCAGCCACTTGAGTAGCTGAGACCACAGGCATATGTGCCACCACTCCCAGCTAATTTTTTAATTTTTTGTAGACATGAGGTCTCACTATGTTGCCCAGGCTGGTCTCAAACTTCTAGGCCCAAGCAACCTTTCTGCTTCAGTCTCCCAAAGAGCTTGAGATTACAGGCATGAGCCACTGCACCTGGCCAGAAATCTGCTTTTTTTTTTTTTGAGGCAGAGTCTCGCTCTGTTGCCCAGGCTGGAGTGCAGTGACACGATCTCAGCTCACTGCAAGCTCCACCTCCCGGGTTCACACCATTCTGCCATTCTCCTGCCTCAGCCTCCCGAGTAGCTGGGACTACAGGCGCCACCACCACGCCTGGCTAATTTTTTGTATTTTTAGTAGAGACGGGGTTTCACCGTGTTAGCCAGTATGGTCTCGATCTGACCTCATGATCCGCCCGCCTCGGCCTCCCAAAGTGCTGGGATTACAGGCATGAGCCACTGTGCCCAGCCAGAAATCTGCTTTTTCAATACATGAATACAAGATCCTGCCCAGGAAAACATGCCTATAAGCTCCAGGATAATATCTGAAAAGTCAGGTTGATGAGGACTGGGGTGGTGGTGGGGAATAACCACAAACATCAGCAAAATATACTAAGTTTCAGGTCATTGAGAACTGGCTGGGAAAAAATGCAAGGAAAGAATGTTTTAAGCCTTTGTTTTCTGAAAGATTGAAAAAAGAATATGTTTCAAGAGTAGCGTTGTGGAACAGGCCTTTAAGGCCAACTAATGTAGGTTTATTTTTATTTTTATTTTTTGAGATGGAGTCTCACTCTGCCACCCAGACTGGAGTGCAGTGGCGGCGATCTTCGCTCACTGCAACCTCCACCTCCTGGGTTCAAGCGATTCTTCTGCCTCAGCCATCTGAGTAGCTAGGATTACAGGCCTTAGCCACCACGTCTGGCTAATTTTTGTATTTTTAGTAGAGACAGAGTTTCACCATGTTGATCAGGCTGGTCTCGAACTCCTGACCTGCCTGTCCCTGTTTTCTAATGGACTTTGATATTGTCAGCCAATATTCTTGGGAATGTAACCAGTTGGATCCCCACCTCCACTGCTTGGAAAGATACCAAACTCTACCCTAGTTGTTTCTAAAAAGATATTTCTTTTTTTTTTTTTTTTTTTTTGAGACGGAGTCTCGCTCTGTCACCCAGGCTGGAGTGCAGTGGCGCGATCTCGGCTCACTGCAACCTTGGCCTCCCAGGTTCAGGCAATTCTCTGCCTCAGCCTCCCGAGTAGCTGGGATTACAGTTGCCTGCCACCACCCCTGGCTAATTTTTGTATTTTTAGTAGAGACGGAGTTTCACCATGTTGGCCAAGCTGGTCTCTTTGGCCAGGCTGGTCTTGACCTCCTAACCTCGTGATCTGCCCGCCTCGGCCTCCCAAAGTGCTGGGATTACAGGCGTGAGCCACTGCGCCCGGCTGCCTTTTTATTTTGCTTAGGAGAGTTTCCAGTCCTCATTGAGAGAGTGCGTATGTATGTAATTTCTTATTTTTTTTTTCCTAAGGGATGAGATTTTACCTTGTTGCTCAGGCTTATCTTGAACTCATGAGCTCAGGCAGTCTGTCCACTATGGCCTCTCAACGTGCTGGATTACAGGCACGAGCCACCACACCGAGCCAGTGTAATTTCTTCAGAGTTACAAATTACAAAGTAAAAATATTTATAATCAAAATACTTACTCTTGTTGCATTTAATTTCAGAAAGAAACTCTCTAATATTAAAGAACTCAATCCCAGTACTTTGGGAGGCCAAGGCAGGCAGATCACTTGAGGCCAGGAATTCGAGACCAGGCTGGCCAACATGGCAAAAACCCATCTCTACTAAAAATACAAAAATCAGCCAGGCATAGTAGTGCACGCCTGTAGTCCCAGCTACTTTGGAGGCTGAGGTGGGCAGATTGCTCGAGGCTGGGAGGTGGAGGTTACAGTGAACCATGATCATGCTACTGAACTCCAGCCTGGGTGACAGAGTTAGACTCAGTCTCCGGAAAAAAAAAAAAAAAAGAAAAGAAAACTAGAACTACAGGATTTTTGAACTTTGATTCAGCAGCATCTTACATAATTTGATACCTGTGCCTAAGGCAGTCAGAAGAAAGTGTGGTACTTTGTGAGGATTTGGGTTTGGGTTTTCATTTCCTTGGCTTTAAAATATATATACAGAGGTAGGTTTGTGTGTATTTATGAATGTGTGTGTTTATATGTTGCAGGTGCTCATGGCAGTGTGTAAACTTTCTGCTGTTAGGCTGGGCATGCCTGTAATCCTAGCACTTCAAGAGGTTGAGGTGGGCAGATTGCTTGAGCTCAGGAGTTCAAGACCAGCCTGGGCAACATGGTGAAACCGCATCTCTACAAAAAATACAAAAAATTAGCTGGGCATGGTGGCGTGTACCTGTAGTTCAGGTTATTTGGGAGGCCAAGGTGGGAGGATCACTTGAGCCCAGGAGGTCGAGGCTGCAGTGAGCTGAGATTGCACCACTGCCTGAGTGACAAAGTGAGGCCCTGTTACAAACAACTTTCTACTGTTAAATTAGGTAACAGACTAATTGTTTCATATGTGTATTTAATTGCAGGTGTCCCATTTCCCAAAAACTTTATGTCTGTGGCAAAGACTATTCTAAAGCGTCTGTTCAGGGTTTATGCCCATATTTATCACCAGCACTTTGATTCTGTGATGCAGCTGCAAGAGGAGGCCCACCTCAACACCTCCTTTAAGCACTTTATTTTCTTTGTTCAGGTAAGTTGATCCATGTCGATTTCTGTGTCCTGTAACTTTGACTTACTTGGATTGGGAACTTCAACAAAGAGCAGTGTGTCTTAGTTATAGATGTAGAGCCAATTACAGGCAAGCCTCTCTTTTCTGTTTTGTTCTCTTTTCCACATTATTTATTTTATTGATGTGTGCAGCAGTATAAAAAGGTATCACCCCCATTTGGGCTTTCTGCCTCTGGCCTCCCTAGGTCTGTGGTTAGGATTATCCATTCAGGGTTATGGCCTGTTGCTTTGTGGACCCTTAGTCAGAATTGGAACTTTTTTTTTTTTTTTTTTTTGAGACAGAGTCTCACTCTGTGGCCCAGGCTAGAGTGCAGTGGCATGATCTTGGCTCACTGCAACCTCCGCCTCCTGGGTTCAGGTGATTCTCCTGCCTCGGCCTCCCGAATAGCTGTGATTACAGGTGCCCACCACCACCGCCAACAAATTTTTGTATTTTTAGTAGAGACGGGGTTTCTCATGTTGGCCAGGCTGGTCTCGAACTCCTGACCTCAGGTGATCCACCCACCTCAGCCTCCCAGAGTGCTGAAATTACAGGCCTGGGCCACAGCACCCAGCCAGAATTGGAACTTTAAAAAAATCAAAATAATTCACATTGTTTGAAAAAGATATCAAAGAATTGGTACGCCTTTAGCCTAACTTTTGAGATACTTATATTTTGCATATTGAATTACATATACATGTCTGTCTAGATATTTTATGATGAAAAAACCTGGTAGCTTTATAGTAGATACTGTGTATTATAGTTTTGTGTACTGTACCATGCTCTTCCTGATCTTCCTTCTCAGATTGGTGCATAAAAGGTCTACTGGCCCTTTATCAAAAATTCAGTTTGTAGTTTTCAGATAGTTTCTTTTTTTTTTTTTTTTGAGACGGAGTCTCGCTCTGTCGCCCAGGCTGGAGTGCAGTGGCGCAATCTCGGCTCACTGCAAGCTCCGCCTCCTGGGTTCACGCCATTCTCCTGCCTCAGCCTCTCCGAGTAGCTGGGACTACAGGCGCCCGCCACCACGCCCGGCTAATTTTTTTTTGTATTTTTAGTAGAGACGGGGTTTCACCGTGGTCTCGATCTCCTGACCTCGTGATCCGCCTGCCTCGGCCTCCCAAAGTGCTGGGATTACAAGCGTGAGCCACTGTGCCCGGCATTTTTTTTTTTTTTTTTTTCAGACAAGAGTCTTGCTCTGTCACCCAGACTGGAGTGCAGTGACATGATCTCTGCTAACTGCAGCCTTTGCATCCTGGGTTCAAGCAGTTCTCCTGCCTCAGCCTCCTGAGTAGCTGGGATTACAGGCGCCTGCCACCACGCCCAGCTAATTTTTATATTTTTACTAGAAATGGGGTTTCACCATGTTGGCTAGGCTGGTCTCGAACTCCTGACCTCAAGTGATCCACCCACCTCATCCTCCCAAAGTGCTGGGATTACAGGCGTGAGCCACCATGCCCGGACTTTTTTGGGCACTTTTAATGTAAATTTAAATATGTATACGGTTTTGATTTCAGTGTTTAACACAGTGAGGATCATACTGATACCTAGAGTTACTTCTTTAATAAGTCTCCCATTGTAAGAATATAGGAAAAAACAAACTCCCTTTATGCTACTATACTCTCACCACACAGAACGCTTCTGTGACCAAACATGGGGACTGTCTCTCACACACCAAGCAAGTGATCATTTCTACAGTGGACACCAGATGAATGTCCTATAATTCGATTCAATTTTGATAATGTCTATCTGGAGGTAGCATCAGATCCTACAAGTTTGAGAGCTCAGTCCCTCAAGACTGCCCCCCACTTGGGATATCAATCAAAAGTAATACATTGTCACCTATACCTCTGACTATAAACCAGGGTTCCCACAACCTCCTCCTTGGATTTGATTAGTTTGCTGGAGCAGCTTATAGAACTCAGGGAAATACTTATCTCTACCCGTTTATTATGAAAGATGTTAACAAAAGATACAGATGAACAGCCAGATGGAAGAGATGTGTAGGGCCAGAGGAGAAGGGGCTTCCATGCTCTCTCCAGGCATGCCACGCTCCAGAAACCTCCACGTGTTCAGCTATCTGGAAGCTCTCCTGAGCCCTGTTTTTTGTGTTTTTATGGAGGCTTCATTACTTGCCCATGATTGATTAAATAATTGGCCATTGGTGATCAACTCAACCTTCAGCCAGCCCTTTCCCCTCCCCCTCCCCAGAGGTTGTGATCTGGGAAGGGGAGAGGGCTGGCTGAAGGTTGACCAGTTCCCATCCTGAAGCTTTATAGGAGCCTCCAGCCACCAGTCATCTCATTAGCATACAAGATACTCTTAGCACTCTGGTGATTCCAACAAGGGTTTTAGGAGCTGTGTGTGAAGAAACAGGAAGACCAAATACTTATATCACAATATCATACCTATATTTTTAAAAAGAGAGGGCCGGACATGGTGGCTTACCCCTGTAATCCTAGCACTTTGAGATTTGGGATGCCAAGGTGGGCAGATCACTTGAAGCCAAAGTTCAGTACCAGCCTGGGCAACATAGACCACATCTGTACAAAAAAGAAAAGAAAAGAAAAAGAGTAAATGCCTATTTTAAAATGTTCACAGAGGTTATTTCATCATTCTTTTGGACTTCAGAAAACTAGAGTTGGGAATCCCTTCTCCAAAAGACATTTACAGGGTTTCAGTTTTAGATCCATTTTTAATTGTTATTTTTCTTCTCTTTTTAGGAGTTTAATCTGATTGATAGGCGTGAGCTGGCACCTCTTCAAGAATTAATAGAGAAACTTGGATCAAAAGACAGATAAATGTTTCTTCTAGAACACAGTTACCCTCTTGCTTCATCTATTGCTAGAACTATCTCATTGCTATCTGTTATAGACTAGTGATACAGACTTTAAGAAAACAGGATAAAAAGATACCCATTGCCTGTGTCTACTGATAAAATTATCCCAAAGGTAGGTTGGTGTGATAGTTTCCGAGTAAGACCTTAAGGACACAGCCAAATCTTAAGTACTGTGTGACCACTCCTGTTATTATCACAGTCATACTTGGTTGTAATATGTGATGGTTAACCTGTAGCTTATAAATTTACTTATTATTCTTTTACTCATTTACTCAGTCATTTCTTTACAAGAAAATGATTGAATCTGTTTTAGGTGACAGCATAATGGACATTAAGAATTTCCATCAATAATTTATGAATAAGTTTCCAGAACAAATTTCCTAATAACACAATCAGATTGGTTTTATTCTTTTATTTTACAAATAAAAAATGTATTTTTCAGTATCCTTGAGATTTAGAACATCTGTGTCACTTCAGATAACATTCTAGTTTCAAGTTTGTATGGTAGTGTTTTTATAGATAAGATAACGTATGTTTTTTCAGAATTCATGATTGCAGTTTAAATCATCATATGATGTGTGGGTGGGAGCAGCCAAAGTTATTTTTACAGGGACTTCATTTTTTGATCTTTATTTGAGACTGTTTTCATATCTATCTAAATTATTAGGAATGTGTGTATCAGAAGTAATTTTTTAATGTCTTCTAAGGATGGTCTTCCAGGCTTTTAGACTGAAAAGCTTAATTCAGATAGTAGCTTTTGGCTGAGAAAAGGATTCCAAAATATTAACAACAAATTTAGATCTCAAAACCACTATTTTTATTATTTCATTATTTTTCAGAGGCCTTGAAATTCTGGATAAGAGAATGGAGGAAAATACTCAGAGTACTTGATTATTTTATTTCCTTTTATTAAAAAATTACTTCTATGTTTTTATTGTCTCTTGAGCCTTAGTTAAGAGTAGTGTAGAAATGCATGAACTTCATCCTAACAAGGATAAAACTTAAGGAAAACCACAATAAACCATTAAGGTGTACACATCTTATAACACAGATAAAGTTTTGGTGTGCTACCTATTCTTGAGAGAGTGAGTGAGTGTATGTGTTTAAAGGAAACAAAATGGGAGAAATAAGTTTAAAAAAAATCCTCATTCTGTTAATATTCAAAAGATGGACTGAGCTCCCACTTGGCTTTTATCTTGTTTTAATTGTTTTTGTATCAAAACTTGAAATTCCTCTGTTTCTATTGGGATATAAAAACCTTCCCCTTTAATGAAGAAAACATTTATTTTTTATTTGGTTCCTAGGATTTAGTAAACTCTAGCTGTCTATTTAAAATGTACTGAGGCACAACAAGTATTAAACTGGAAGATTTGCCAAACTGGCAAAGCTTTAAGTTCATCAGCATTCTATGTGGTTCAGAGCTGTGATTTTTGCAAAGTATTTTACCAACCTCCTTGATGGCTTTGATAAAGGTTAGATTTGATGGTTTTTTTTTTTTTTAATTTATTTTTCTTTTTTTTTTTTTGAGACGGAGTCTCACTCTGTCGCCCAGGCTGGAGTGCAGTGGCGCAATCTCAGCTCACTGCAAGCTCCGCCTCCCGGGTTCACGCCATTCTCCTGCCTCTCAGCCTCTCCGAGTAGCTGGGACTACAGGCGCCCGCCACCACGCCCGGCTAATTTTTTTGTATTTTTAGTAGAGACGGGGTTTCACCGTGGTCTCGATCTCCTGACCTCATGATCCGCCCGCCTCGGCCTCCCAAAGTGCTGGGATTACAAGCGTGAGCCACCGCGCCCGGCCTTAATTTATTTTTCTTACTCCACTAAACTATAAAGAAAATAATTACTTAGAAACTCCATTTTAAATAATCATTTCCTAGAAATTCTTAAATATATACAGAATTTTAAAGAAAACATTTCATCTGATTTACTTAGCATCCACATATCATTGAGGAATTAAAGTGTGGGACAGTCATTATGAAAAAAAAAAAAGAGAGAAAAGCCTTCTATTAGACATTCCACAATCCATGTTTTAAGCTTATCCAAAGGTCCAAATGTCAGCCATTCTGTATGTTCATGTTGATCATTTGCGAACAAGAAAGCAGGTTTCTAGATGTCACTTAGGATGTGAACTGCCTCTCAACTTTAAACCCTGTTGTTGGCTTTACTTTTTTAAGTCCACAAGTGATGAAACTAGTTTCTCAGCTAGGCTTGTACTTTCCTCATTATTTCTAGTATTTCAAATATTCTCAAACAAAAGAGTTTCACTTTTCTCCATTTATTTTCAGTTATGGAAATGTTCCCTCTCTTCACCACTAAGCTCCAAAGCAAATGAAAGACAATCACGTCAGGACAGTAGTAAAGGCAGCTTATAAATGGGACATAAATCAGAGATGTGTTGGTATTTTGAGACTCAGTCTGTCCTTTTTTAAAATAAAAATAAAAACATTACGAGGTTCCCAAGCCAATCTGGCTTAACCAACAGTGCACCGAAATATTAGTGTTTACCTCCAAGGCTAGGGAGCCAAGGGGAAGAGGAGAATTGGAGAAGGGGAGATAATGGGAAGAGGATGGCGCCTTCCTGAGTTGGCTAGAGGGTTAACCTTTGATAACAGTTTGACAAAATCAATCTTCTTTTTTTTTTTTTTTTTTTTTTTTTTTTTTTTTTTTTTTTTTTTTTTTTTTTTTTTTTTTTTTTTTTTTTTTTTTTTTTTTTTTTTTTTTTTTTGAGACAGAGTCTCACTCTGTCGCCCAGGCTGGAGTACAGTGGCGGGATTTCGGCTCACTGCAAGCTCTGCCTCCTGGGTTCACGCCATTCTCCTGCCCCAGCCCCAGCCTCTCCTGAGTAGCTGGAACGACAGGTGCCTGCCACCATGCCCAGCTAATATTTGTATTTTTAGTCACGCCTGGCTAATTTTTTGTATTTTTAGTAGAGATGGGGTTTCACCTTGTTAGCCAGGATGGTCTCCATCTCCTGACCTCGCAATCCGCCCGCCTCAGCCTCCCAAAGTGCTGGGATTATAGGCGTGAGCCACTGCGCCCAGCCTATAGAAATCAATCTTTTTGACTCTTCTCACTTTTATCTCTCCATGCCCAAGGTTTGCCTGTTCCATAACACTCACTCCCTTCCCCCTTGCTAATCAGAAGCCATCTCCTCTCAGTGTCTGATCTCTGCTCTTCATACATGATTACGGTCATGGGGTGGAGAGTGCTTGCTAAATTATGCAGTTAATCCTATGGTGCTTTAATTTTCAGGCCTTCAAAAAACACTTGGACAGTGATGTGCAGATTTTTAAACAGTTGAACTTCCTTGTAATACAGTTTTTGTATTGACAGCCAAATTTGTCTTTCATTCCTCAGATTGTGAATAAAGTGATTTTTACAGGGCTTCCAGCAAAGTATTTCCTTTCATCTAAGGCTTGTAGAACCCTAGCTTATATAGCTGCTTACATGAGAAATGCAAAATCTGTATTCACCATGACTTTAGTAACAAAGGTAAAGTTTTTTAGTAGTGCCAAGGCAAGAGGAACAATCTTGGTGGTAATACTAAGTTTTGTCAATATTGTGGTTTCCTGATTGTATTGTTGGCTTTCTCTCTGAGCATTGAGGTTATACTAGAAGTAGAGCTTCTCAAACGTAATATCATTACCTCATAAGCATTGACAAATCAGGCCCAAAGAGTATAAGTCCTAGAAATTTGTTTTTAAGCAGCCCTAGTCATGGTGCTGGTGCTACTGCCTTGTTTTAGGAGCCTGCCTCCTGTCAGTATGAAACCCTCACATGAAAAATGCCAGCCTGGACACCAAACACTGAGCACCTTCAACAGTCACATTATTTCCCCCTGAGATCCATAAGGGGATTTAGTTTCTACTATTGTAGAGTTCTGAAAAGAGGTAAAATAGTAGTCCTTTGGTCATCCTATTTTTGCTTTCAATTTTGGTATTTCAGACTGTAAAAGGCCTTGGGGGATGATACTACATGTGGTAGCAGTAATTTTTTTGAAGCAACTGCACTGACATTCATTTGGGTTTTCTCTCATTATCAGATTCTATTCCAAACAAGTATTCTGTAGATCCAAATGGATTACCAGTGTGCTATAGACTTCTTATTATAGAACAGCATTCTATTCTACATCAAAAATAGTTTGTGTAAGTTAGTTTTGGTTACCATCTAAAATATTTTTAAATGTTCTTTACATAAAAATTTATGTTGTGTTTTAAAATCCTTAGGGGCTTTATCTATTTTTCTAAGTCAGTTAACTGTACTTTAAAAAAAAGTGTTTTGTATCTACTTTTGTAACTTCATCAGAATAAAATATATTGAAAGCAAGAAATGACTGATTAAAGTATGTATGTCAACACACATTTCTATTTAAATATAGAAACTTGAGAGTTTTGCAGATTCTGTGGATTTTTGAGTACAGCTTAAATTTGGAAAGTTATCTTTGCATATCATTTAGTAGCTAAAATGTTTTCTTAGCCATTAAAAAAGGAAGTTCCTAAATGAACTAAGTATCATACTACTAGGACCGAACCCCTAAGAAACAAACCATGTCTCTGATAGTGGCTAAAACCCATCCCAAACAAAAATACATGGTCTCCTTCCTGCCATGTGAATCAGGCTCCAGATGTCTTGTACATTCCTGGTTGTGCGATAGTAGAGTTAAAATTAAAAACTTAATGCATGTGGCTAAACAGTACAAGTTAACACTAATTTTATTTTTTTGAGCTGGGGTCTCTGTTGCCCAGGTTGGAGTGCAGTGGCACAGTCTTGGCTCACTGCAACCTCCGCCTCCCAGGCTCAAGTGATCTTCTGTCTGAGCCTCCCGAGTAGCTGGGACAACAAGCACGCACCATCATGCCCGGCTAATTTGTTGTATTTTTTGTAAATATGGAGTTTTGCCATGTTGCCCAGGCTGGTCTTGAACTCCTGAGCTCAAGCAATCCGCCTGCCCCCGGCCCCAAAGTGCTGGGATTACAGGTATGACCCACCACACCTGGCCTGGTTAATACTAATTTTGTATAAGCTATGGGTAAACTAGCGATCAGTTTTGGATTTCTTTTGACATTTTCAATAGGCTTAAAATCAGTCACAAAAATGATGTTTGTAAGGGTATCTAATGGCTATTTCAAACTTTGTAAAATAATAGAATAACTCAGATAATCTTTGGGAGAGCCAGACTCTGGGTTTGAACCTGCACTGCCAGAAACAATGTGCAAACTATGTCATGGAGCTTCTCTGACAAATACCCCATTGATGTCCCCACTAGGTATGGACATTACAGCCTGCACTGTCCCCACTTAGGTGTGGACACTAGCCTGCACCTTTATCGCTGGCCACTAGATGCCAGTCTGCCACAGCACCTCAAAAGCTAGCTACCTTTTTAGCTTTTTACTGGAGTCCTTTAGTAGATTATCTCATTTAATCCATAAAGCAACCTGGAGAAAGTGATTACAATTAAGAGGTATGCCAGAAATATTTCAGTATTCTTTAGACCATGCCACATGAGCTCAGACAAGTTTCTCTGGATTGCATTTGCAAAAATTCTGCATGCTCAACAGTGCTAGGAAGCTCTATAAAATGATGGTGCAATGAAAAATCATCCCGATGAGGTTAAAAAAGGAGATGCATCCAAAGAGTTCCTACCTAATGAATTTTCTGAGTTTCAGATGTATATATATATGTATGAAAGCTATGAGTGATCATGGACCAATACAACTGAAGAGAACAAGAGAATCTCGAGGTCACAGCAAAAAAAAAGTAAGATGCAGAAAGGATTGATATTTCCTGGGACAATGCATTTCACTTTTGATTGAATCACAAAGTAAAACTTACTTATTTGCTTCTGTCAAAAAAAAAAAAATACTAGAACTGTTGGAACTAATTTGGAAGCCCAAGATTGGTCAGATCGTCCTGCAAATCCTTTTCTAGAAAAGTTCAAACTTAGATCTATGGAGCGCAAATTGCTGAGCCTTTATCAGTTCTGTTCAGTAATCACAATGCATGCACTTTTTGTCCCATATTGGGCTGCTGACAGATGACTCAAGCAAGGCTCTGTCCTCAGGGAGCTTATAAACCAGTGAGAACAGACACATACATAAATTGATAGTTGTAAAAGGCCATAAGTGCAACAAAAGTTACAGGTAAGTTGCGGGCCCTAAGCTTACTGTGAGGCAGAAGTGGCTCTTTGGAGAAGACAAGTCTTGAACCTTAAAAGGTGGGCAACTGCATAACCAAACTTGTAGCATAGTTTATGCAGGGAGGTGCAAGTATAATATTACTGAAGGGTAGATTTAAGTTGGACAGGTAGATAATGGTTAAATCATACAAAATAACTTGAGAGTTTTGCCTGTAGGTAGGTGATGGGGAGTCTGAAGGATTTCAAGTAGTAAATGTTTTCATTTCATTTTATTTTATTTATGTTTTTTAGACAAAGTCTCACTCTGTCGCCCAGGCTAGAGTGCGGTGGTTCAGTCTCCGCTCACTGCAACCCCTGCCTCTTAGGTTCAAGCGATTCTCCTGCCTCAGCCTCCCAAGTAGCTGGGAGTAGAGGCATGTGCCACCATGTCTGGCTAATTTTTGTATTTTTAGTAGAGATGGGGTTTCACCATGTTGGCCAGGGTGGTCTCGAACTCCTGACCTCAGGTGATCCGCCCGCCTCAGCCTCCCAAAGTGCTGGGATTACAGGCATGAACCACTATGCCTGGCCTAAATGTTTTCATTTCAGATGGCTCTGACAGCCTGGGGGGAACTGAGGATAAGAGGAGAATGGGGCAGAGAGTAGCTCAGCGTAACAGATAGTATGGGCAATTGTTAAATTATGGGGAAGAGGAAGGTTAGAGATAAGCAAAAGTACCTTTTTTTTTTTTTTTTTTTTGGAGACAAAAAGCTGGTAGAAAGGCTGCCGCAACCAGCTAATGGTTTGTATTTTTAGTAGAGACGGGGTTTCGCCACATTGGCCAGGCTGTTCTTGAACTTCTGACTTTGGGTGATCAGCACGCCTCAGCCTCCCAAAGTCTTTGGATTACAGGTGTGAGGCACCTTGCCTGGCCAAAAGTACCATTTTAAATAAGAGGAGGAATTCTGCCAATACAAATCTGTGAGCTTGCCATGGGTCACTTGGTTACAAGTGACAAACCCATTAAACTGCCTTCAGTGCTCATTTCCAGCATTGCTGGTTTCCAGCTGTACAAACAAAGTCAAACATTTGTCTCCTTTTGTCTGTTTTCTTGTCTTGCTTCATTTCCAAGGTAGCTCTCCCTGCATGGTTGCAAAGATGGTTGCCAGCAACTCCAGCCTTTCTACCAGCTTAGCAACACAGCGGAAAAAGATCAATGGGAACAACAGACACTGGGGAATACAAGAGCGGGGAAGGAGGAAGGGGGCAAGGGTTGAAACTACCTATTGGGTATTATGCTCATTACCTGAAGGACAGATTCGTTCATACTCCAAACCTCAGCAACATGCAATATACCTCTGTAACAAGCCTGCATATGTACCCCCGATTCTAAAATAGAAGTTGCAAAAGAAAAAAAAATCCATTTCTTTTTTTTTTTTTTGAGACGGAGTTTCGCTCTGTTGCCCAGGCTGGAGTGCAATGGCGCGGTCTTGGCTCTCTGCAACCGCCGCCTTCCGGGTTCAAGCGATTCTCCTGCCTCCGCCTCCTGAGTAGCTGGGATTAGAGACATGCGCCACCACGCCCGGCTAATTTTGTATTTTTAGTAGAGACGGGGTTTCACCATGTTGGTCAGGCTGGTCCCGAACTCCTGACCTCGGATGATCCACCCGCCTCGGCCTCCCAGAGTACTGGGATTACAGGCATGAACCACCACGCCCAGCCAGGATCCATTTATTTAGTTCCAGAAAAGTCCCTCTACCAATTCTCATTGGTCTGGCTCAGACCATGGGGCCGACCCTAAACCAATTTCTGGTTAGCCAGACTTGGGTCCTGTTTCCATTCCTAGAGCTGGGGATAGGTGCGCCTCATCTAAACCATGCTGTCTGAATAGCAAGAGAATGGTTCACCATTACTACCCTGCTTGAGAAAAAATTTTTTTGACAGTTTAAATTGCATCATTGACAGCAATGAAGAAAACTTAGAAGTTAGCAAA
Organism: Hylobates moloch; assembly: GCF_009828535.3. Taxonomy (NCBI): domain Eukaryota; kingdom Metazoa; phylum Chordata; class Mammalia; order Primates; family Hylobatidae; genus Hylobates; species Hylobates moloch. The sequence goes on along the minus strand of NW_026652290.1, from coordinate 8,813,201 downwards.
TCATCTCTAAACATTTTAAAAGAATGAAGCAGAAAATGTAAGACAGGCTAGTAATTGATCCAAAGGAGAAATTCTGAAGGCCAGAACATAGGAGTCAGTTAATACTGTCATAAATAATTTAGACAATATCCATATATAACAACTATAGGTCCAATCCATCCAAGTGCAACGCTGAAGGGACGTATTGATTGCATAGGCCAGAATGTTGGCAAAAAGCTGGTAAATCCTGCAGGATGCCACCAGACCACGTGCTGCAAACAACAGCTAGAGGAGAGGCTTGGTTGAATTTCGGCCTTGACTGGTCTGAAGACTCCAGAGGCGGGACGAATTTGCGGACAGTTCTACCCCATCCCACATGGCGTCAGCTTCCCTTCCATTCTCATGACTCCATGGTGCATGGCTCCAACCTGGGCCTCTGTTAGGCTGTGTCCTGTGGCACCTTAAACTCAGGCAAATTAAAACCTGTTCGTGGACTCTGCTCAGCCCCCACCTAACCTTCCATCCAAGTCATTGTCCAAGCCATAAACTGGAGTCATCTCAGATATCTTTCCCACCCTCACCTCCACGTGCAGTCGCTCGATGCCATTCACCTCCTAAGTGTCTCAGTTCATTCTCTCATCCCTCCCGCCGCTGGTTTAGTTAGGCCCCTCCATTCTCACCTGGACCATCGCAGTAGCCTCGGAGCTTCTGACTGTGTCTCTGGTTGCAGCCCCTACACGCCGTCCTCCTCACAGGAGCAGAGCGATCTTTCTAAGCGCGAATCAAAGCGTTCCACGAGTCCCCGCACCTGGAGCGAAGGCCAAGCTCCTCAGCTTAGAAGCTAGGCTGCCAGAGTCGGGAGTGGGAATAGAAAAGTACATCAGGGGCACGAGGGGTATTCGGATGAGGGAAGGCCAGTATCGGGCGCCGAGACCTTGGAGTGTTTCTGAGCTGAGGAGGAAGGAGATTTTCACGCGGACAAGGGGACCCTATCCATGAAACAGGCCCTGGGGAGACCGAAGAAGCGCGGCGCGAGCGAAGGCAGAGGGCGGGGCCCCGAGGCCGGCAGGCGCTGCAGTGTCGGGGGTGGCGAGTCAGCCAGGGCCAGGGGATGCCGGGGTGGGGCCGGGAGGCCGGCAGCCTCCGGGGGCTGAGCCAGGCGACCGGAGGCCTCCGGGGCGGGGCCTTGAAGACTGGGGCGGGGCCAGGAGGCTGACGGCCTCCGGGCGGCAGGGGGCGGCCTCTCCCACGGCGGCAGTTCTCGGTCCCCCGCTCCGCGTCTTTCCGGCATACAGTGACCTCGGGCGGCGGGTCGCGTCGGCCGGGCATGGCTGCATGGAGCCCGGCCGCGGCAGCGCCTCTGCTCCGCGGGATCCGCGGGGTGAGCGCGGGCAGGGTCGGGGCTGCTCTCCCCGGGACGGGAGCTGCGGAGGGACCGCGGGGCCGGCGGCTGTCGGGGCTTGAGGACCGGCTCCCGGAGGGCGCGCGCGGCACCGGCAATGGGGGGCTCCTCTTCCTTTGTCTCATTCATTCTTTCATTCATTCATTCACTCAGCGACAACGGCATTCGAAATTTCAAGCTCTGGCGCGCTCTGGGGGAGCTCCCGAGCTGGGTGGAGGTTGGAGGTCAGGCGGACAGACACATGAACAGTCATAATACTGCGGGCACAGGAAAAAAAAGGATTGATTTACCGAGCAGAAGACAGGAGTCATAGCCAAGAGTCAAGGCGTGGGTGCGGGGGACTGCAGCGGGGCCGGGGCCTTGGGAAGGTCGACTGGGCCTCTGATCTTGATCCTCCTCTAAATCCCACACTACAGGAGCAGAACCCAAGCAGGGGCACTTCCCACGCACTCTCCTAATCTCTCCCCCTTTCTGATCCATCCTTTGCTTCAGCTCATACCATTCTTTCTCTTAACTTTCATTTTCCTTCTCCCCTGGTTCTGAACCTGCCTGCCCCGTGCATGAAGAGAAGTTCTTCCACTGCGGTGACTTTCAGCGTGGACAGTGATCATCCGGGGATGTCAGTTGATTGTTCCACTAAACGCCGCTGCCCACAGATCCGCTAAGATGAAAGGCTTCTCCCAAGGATTCTGCAACGCTCACCACTCTCATCCCTTAGTAGCTGCCGATTCTGTCTGCCATCTGGTTACTCTCTGCCTTTACCCCCAAGATTCTGCCCCCAGAAGCAGCTCCACCCCACCCTCACTCCCGGCAATCCTGTCCAGCCTCTCAACATCGAGTTTCTGTCCCTCCATACAGCAGGCAGACAATCACACTCTGGACCTTTCTCCTGTCCTGCATTTCTGTCCCTAATTGAATAGTTCTTCCCCTGCTCATTCATTCATCCAGCACCAAGTGCCTCTGAGGGCCTGCCCTGGGGTCAGCACTGGGATGCTGCCGGACTCATTCCTGGCCTATAAGACCAGTGGTGAGAGAGCCAGTGCACAGCTCATTTTAAAGGAGGTGCTCTGAGATTGTGTGACACAGGACCCCACTCTGAGCTATCAGGAAGGACTGAGGGGTAGACGGGTGGGACCTTCAGCACCAGCACCCATGAACGGCCCTAGTGTCCTCCAACCTGTCATCCACATCTAGTCAGGGACCAGTGCCCGGTGCTTCCGTCATTGTAATGCCTCTTACTTGGGCATCTCTCCTGACTCACTCCAGAAGGCACTGTTTCCTGCAGGTTACTTTGGTACCATGAGCCTGGGTTCCATCACCTGGAGTCCCATCTCCTGTCCGATACAGTCCACAATCTTTAGCCTGGCATTCAAGGCCTGCCACACTCCATTCCCAGTCTGCCTTTTCAGCATGCGCTCAGCCCAGCCAAGTGACTGCCGACCTGCTTTTCTGCTCCTTCACTACTAACTGTTGAGACGTGTTCCATCAGAAACACGGGCTCCCCTGGCCGGGCGCGGTGGCTCATGCCTGTAATCCTAGAATTTGGGGAGGTTGAGGTTGGTGGATCACCTGAGGTCAGGGGTTTGAGACCAGCCTGGTCAACACGGTGAAACCTTGTCTCTACTAAAAATACAAAAATTTGCCGAGCGTGGTGGTGGGTGCCTGGAATCCCAGCTACTCAGGAGGCTGGGGCAGGAGAATCGCTTGAACCCGGAAGGTGGAAGTTGCAGTGAGCTGAGATTGTGCCACTGCACTCCAGCCTGGGTAACAGAGCAAAACTCTGTCTCAAAAAAAAAAAAAAAAAAAAAAGAAACACAAACACAGGTTCCCCCATGGTAGCCATTGGGGAAGGGGTGTTGTTGCCAATGGTAAACAACCTACAGATGTTCCTTCTTCAGGTTCTTTCATAGAATTCTGACTTTGCTCCCCAGTGAGAAGGAGTGCATGATGAAGGATAGCTGGCTAATTGAGCAGTGGGCTGTGAGGTCACATCCCACTGGGGAGGGCGAGACATGTTAATCAGGCCTAAAGGTGGGGGAGTGTGGAATTTGGCCCCACCATCCAGGGCAGTGGATGCTGAATGGCCTAGTGGTATGGATCTGAGGCAGGCTGCCCAGCTTTTCTGGCTCTGTATCTTCTTAACGAATTCAACCTTGGGCACATTACTGTGTGCCTCAGTTTCCTTACCTATAAAACCATTGGCATAATAGTATCACACAACATTATGAGGAATCAAACATCTCTTGAATTAGGTTTGGGGCCTCTTGTCTCGGAGTCAAATTGAGTTATTAACAATCATCCTCTCCCCGCCAATAAAAGTTTATTCTGTGTTCTGGGGCACTTAAATGGACTCCTGATACCACAGAGCCCCTCTGACATAACCCATGGCTGTGCTGGCAAGGGCTCAGGGGCCTGCCTTGCAGGGGAATGGCAGGGGGGCCTGCACAGTGGCCCAGCTCGGGGGCAACAGCATCTTCCTCTGCCCTGACCTTCCTCTCTGTTCTGTGGCAGCTTCCACTTCACCATCGGACGTTTGCCACCCAGACTGAGGGGGAGCTCAGAGTGACCCAAATTCTCAAAGAAAAGTTCCCACGAGCTGCAGCTATAAAAGTCACTGACATTTCAGGTAAGGTTTCTCTCATTCTTCCCATGGCACTTTGATAAGATTTTGCCCTTTGGAAGGACAGAGGGTCAGGGGCTTGGAGGAGGGGGCTTGCTGCTGGTGAGTGGCTTCTCAAGATGTGTTGCTGCTGCACAGGTGGAGCTCGGCTGCCCCAACCTCATGGGATGGCAGTCAGGATTCAGAAATATCAGCGGGAAACTGAGGACAAGGCGCAGCTGGGAGGACTCAAAGTTGCCAGCCTGGCTCAGCTCACACAAGGTCTCTCTCAGTCACCCTAGAGCTCAGGTCCACAGTCTGTCATTTGACTTTGCTTTAATTTTCCACCATTCTTCTGACACCCTAAGATATCAGAGCTGGAGTGGACCCCAGAAAGGTTTTCTTCAGCTGCCTTACTTTCGCCAACAGGAAACGAGCCCAGAGAAGCCAAAGGAATTGCCCAGCTCCTCATAGGGAAGAGACAGTGGAACCAGAACCGGGACTCAGGGGAGACTCTGTCCTAAGCCCAGTTACCAGCCCCAGCCAAGCGCTGTCCTTCTCAGGCGGCCACTGGCACCTAGAAGTTCAGGCTGGCAGTGTGTTAGGAGCAGGCTGGAGAAGCAACTTCTGCACCCACAGGATGGGGAAGATAGGCCCTTTATCCACACACACACACACATACACACAGAACGGCCGCTGGATAGGCATCAGCCTGAATCTCTCCACACCCAGAGGCAGCCTTTGCCACTCAGCATTGCCATGAGGGCTCACTGACTTTACTGAGAACATAACATTTCCAAGGATTGAGGAGAAAGTTTAGAAAGTAGATTTTATTCTGGAAACCACAGGAAATAAATCAATCTAAAGATCTGCTGAGGTTTGGGAGCAGTGGCTCACGCCTGTAATCCCAGCACTTTGGGAGGCTGAGGCAGGTGGATCACGAGGTCAGGAGTTCAAGACCAGCCTGGCCAACATGGTGAAACCCCCCCATCTCTACTAAAAATACAAAAATTAACCGGGCGTGGTGGCACGCGCCTGTAGTCCTGGCCACTCAAGAGTCTGAGGCAGGAGACTTGCTTGAACCCAGGAGGCGGAGGCTGCAGTGAGCCAAGATCATGCCACTGCACTCCAGCCTGGGTGACAGAGCGAGACTGTGTCTCAAAAAAGGCCCAGCCGGGGGTGTCTGTAACCACGAATTGGGAGGCAGAGGTTAGGTGGACACCTGAGGTCAGGTAGAAAATCTGCTGGAATGGTACGTCAGGTGAGAGCTCTGCAGGAGTCTTGGGGCAATGCTGAGGCCTCGATGTTATCAGGTCCTGAACTTGCCCCAGGCCCAGGGCAGAGTTAGAGCTTGACTCAGCTCTGGCTCTGCGCAGTCCTGGACAGAGTGCAGAAGGGGAGTTGAGGCTGAGAACCTGGGTTTAACCAAAACTTGGACTCCTAGAGCACATTATAAGAAAAACAGAACAGGCCAGGCGCGGTGGCTCACGCCTGTAATCCCAGCACTTTGGGAGGCCGAGGCGGGTGGATCACGAGGTCGAGAGATCGAGACCATCCTGGCTAACACAGTGAAACCCCGTCTCTACTAAAAATACAAAAAAAAATTTAGCCGGGCATGATGGTGGGCGCCTATAGTCCCAGCTACTCAGGAGGCTGAGGCAGGAGAATGGTGTGAACCTGGGAGGCAGAGCTTGCAGTGAGCCCAGATCGTGCCACTGCACTCCAGCCTGGGTGACAGAGCAAGACTCCGCCTCAAAAAAAAAAAGAAGCAGAGCAAAGCCTGTTGAGTACGTTGCACCTCTCATGGCCGTGTTAATCATGCAGGGGACATATTCTTGCCCGTGTTATTTCATGCTAGAGCTGTGCGTTTGTCATCAGTCATCAGCACCAGCTCTCCAGCCAGGTGGAGGAAAGCTCAGGCAGGGGGTGGATGGTCCACCAAGCTCTGCCTCAAGGGCTTCACCAAAAAGTTCTCCCCCCAAAACCCAGGATGAAATCCTGGATGCTGTGCTGTGGACCCAGCAGTGCCAGAGACAGCCCCGAGCAGCTCCATGCATAGCATGTTTGCTGTGTCCCTGGCTCTCATGCTCCCCTGGTTCTTTCCTTTCTTTAGATAGTATTACACAGTTTTCAAACCAAATTGTAGTGTATTTTTGCACTTCAAAAACACTGATTGTTGGTCCTTTGGAAGGTGGAACACTGAAATTTCGTTCTTCTCATACTCTTCCGTGGCATTTATTGGCCTAGTGAAAGGAAACACTCTGCACTCCCTAGGTTGTCCATGCTTTGTGCCTTATCTTTCCTGCCCACAAGTGGTAACCCTGGGTGGTGCAGCTGCCTCGCAAAAGGAAGAGCACATTTTGGATGTGGCAGCCTGTCAGGAGGAGCATGTGGTCAGATTGGAAGCCATGATCTTTTCCTAATGGTCTTAGCAACTTTCCTTTGTGCTGAATGATAATATTCAGACCTTTGGATTGTACAGTACTTCAAGGACATATGGGACCATGGCTGCCATGACTTAATAATTGAAATGCTTTTGAATCATGTTTATTTTAGGAGGTTGTGGGGCGATGTATGAAATTAAAATTGAATCAGAAGAATTTAAGGAGAAGAGAACTGTCCAGCAGCACCAGATGGTTAATCAGGTCAGTAGAGGCAACAGTGCCCCTTGCCACTGGCCTTCAGCCTCCAAAAGGGCCTGCCAAGCAGGGATGGTGGTTTTTGCTGTCAGTTGCAGGAAAGAATAATGCAGTACTGCAATCACGAAACAGGACTCAAGACCTGAGAAAAATCGAATCTGGGAGTATCTGCATTGTGGCAAATAAGAATTTTATTCATAATTGAAGACAGGCCTCCCAATAGTGATTTTGTATGTCCTCGTATAATGCTACCAATGTTTACTGTTATTGTCACATATTGATGAGTATTATCTAAACACAGACAGTGCTAAAAGATACATGTTTTTGTAGATCTGAAGAAGGGTTTTTTGGCCTCTCTTTGGGACTGCTTTACAGATGGGTCAGTTGATGCGTGGCATGAGTGAGAATGGCTACAGCTGCCCCAGACCCAATGACAGAACATTTGGGTTCTGAAACATCACGTTCAACCAGCCTAAGGCTCAGTTTAAATATTATCCATATTTATTTTAATTGGAATTTATACCAACTTTGACCCTTGTACCTGTACCTATGAATTTGCCCCTTGTACCTGTACCTATGAATTTGCCCCCTCACTGGGTGTGTTTGGCATCGTTCTGGAAGGTCTTGCCATTGTGAACTAGTGTTATTTTTGTAAACCACAGCACTGGTAATGAGTGTCTCTTTGGTGGCCTCTCATGCATTGAGCTCAGGTGTCCTAGACTGCTGTTGACGCATTTCCCCCCACTTCTCTGCGTGCACCCTCCCAGCCGGCCTCTGCCCACTGGTCTCTCTCTTTCTCTATCTGGGCCTTTGCCCAGATTGGACCTTCTGCCTGGGTTGCCCTTCCTCCCGTCCTCCACTCAGCTCAAATGCTGCCTCCCCTCCCTCCCCAGCAGGGAATGAATGCCCTTCCCCCGCACTCCCCGGCCCCCTTTTTTGGCTGTCGGTGTTTTCCATCTTGTGTCCTGAAAACTGACATCTCTGCTGTCTGACCCTGCAACCTGTCAGCCCTTTGTGGACCAGTGCGCTTTGGGATCCATCTTTGTGTTTCTCATGGAAGCTAGCCCTTTGCAGCAGATGTGACCCCTACAGCCCTAAGGCATGCTGGTGGTCTGCTGGGTGCTCCAATCACTGAGCCCTCCCGGAAACTCTTCCAGTCCCATGTGATCTCTGGGGTCAGAATCAAGGTAGAAGACAAGACAGGGAAGACCTGGCTGGCTAGATGATCCCCAACCCGTGGCACTTTGGGTATTATTCTCAGATCTGTACAAGCCACCTGGTGTGACTGGACCCATAGGTGCTGGTAATTTGAGTGTGTCCCTTGGCCTGAAACCACAGTTACAAGTGGTTAAGGAAGCAGTTTCTGGAATTGGACTTTCCACTTTCAAATCTGGGCTTTGCTACTTTCTAGCCATGTGACCTTGAGCAAGTTTTTCAACCTCACCCTTTGCCTCAGTTTCCTAATTGAGAGTAACAGTACTTGCTTCAAAGTGTTGCTGTGAGGATTCGTGATAAAGTACACGTTGACCACTGACAACACTGCGCGACACATAGTAAGCCTTCCATAAATGTGACTGCCATCACCATCATTGTCATCTCCAACACTGGAAGGAACCTGCACCAGTCTGGGGTGGGGAAGGGCTGTGATTCCCACAGTTTGGGGGAGTGTCACCTCACGGTCTTAGGATTAAGGTGTCCTCTGGCCCCCTATAGCAACATGTGCCTCTCCTCACACTTCCTGAGTAGACAGTCCAGTCACTTGTCTTTCATTCCCCCTCGAAAGCAGGCTCACTGCAGGGCAGGGCTGTGTCCCCCACCACCTAACAAAGGACCTGGCACATGGAAGGAGCCCAGTCAGTATTTCTTGAGAGTTTGCAGACAGTGAGGAGAGTTGGCTTGTGTTTTCTTATTGGCTTACCCATAGAAATTAAGTTTTAGTATCTGAAAGGCATTCTGTTTCAGAGAACTCACATCCTGACATTGGGATACTTTTTAAAAAATATACTTCTTTTTTTTCCCCACAGAGTCTCACTCTGTCGCCCAGGCTGGAGTGCAGTGGCACTATCTTGGCTCACTGCAACCTCCGCCTCCTGGGTTCAAGCAATTTTCCTGCCTCAGCCTCCCAAGTAGCTGGGACTACAGGCGCCCGCCACCACACCTGGCTAATTTTAGTATTTTTAGTAGAGATGGGGTTTCACCATGTTGGCCAGGCTGGTCTCGAACTCCTGACTTCAGGTGATCCACCTGCCTCGGCCTCCCAAAGTGCTGGGATTACAGGCATGAGCCACCGTGCCCGACCTTAAAAATATAAATTTTTATATTTATATAGAGATGGGGTTCCACTATGCTGCCCAGGCTGGTCTTGAACTCCTTGGCGATCCTCCTGCCTTGGCCTCCCTAAGTGTTGGGATTACAGACGTGAGCCACTGCACCCGGAGCAGCTGCATCCTGAGTTATTCTAGAGGCCTCTCCTCTGCCCCCAGCCAGAACAGTCCTTCTGGCTCAGGACGTGGGGGGTCATGCAGCTTCACACTGGGTGTCTGCAGGCAGCTAACATGAGGGGGTCCCCTGAGCCTGGCCACAGTACATTCTTAGGGGGCTGACACTTGTGTTAAAATATATGGACTTGGTCATAGGCAATTTTAGATGATTTAAGTCTGGGGATGTTGGCTTTGACAGTCGCATGAGAAGAATGAAAATGAAAATCTTCAGGAACAAGTCTGTTGGCCGGCAGGGTCTGAGCCAGGACCCGGAGCTGCCCTGCTCGGGACAGCTGTTGGGAATGGGGTTCTGACAGGCACTGCCCTAGGAGGAGGCAGAGACCTGGAATCAAGGGGAAGGCAAGGTGGTAACTGGACTCCACTCCCAGGGCCAGCTGGTCTCTTCAGGAGTGAGGTGGGGGTGGGGTAGGTGCCCCATCCAGATGCTCTCATGCCCAGGCTGTTTGGGTGGGGGCCTGGTGTCCTGCTGGGGTGAAGCTTGCCTCATCTATTTTGCCTACTCACCCTGTGCGTAGTAATGTTCATCCTGGTGCTGTAGAGTCAGAATTTTCTGCCCAAAAGGCCTGAAAAGGTCACCCAACCCATCTGATACTGGCATCCCTCCTGAGCTTCCCATCAGACTGTCCCTGCGGGATTCCCTGGAGGGGGTGCCCCCCTGTCAGCACCCTCAGGAATGGACTCGCTCCTCTGGGACGCTGCTGTGCCAGGCTCGGCCTCTCCCAGGGCCCAGTGCGTCAGCCTTCTCTTGGGAAATACTTACTGGGCATTTGCTGTGGGCCACGCCTTAGGAGGCCTAGGTGTTGAGGGTTTTGTACCAGGAGCACCTCCGTACCTGTCCTCCTGCCATCCTGGGGAGGCGGCAGCAAGGGTAGAGTAGGTAGTCACGGTGAGCACTGAGTTGCCTTTTGAGGTGGACAGAGGTGAGATCTGAGCCTCATATTGGGAAATATTGTATGAGGCATTGACCACAGGTGCCCAGCGTCGTGCCTGCCATGTGGAAGGCAGTTGCTAAACAGCTGTTGCCATCTCCCCACCTCCGGCCTCTTTCCAGCTTAGGGGATTGCCCTCCCCTAAGGCGCCTCCACCAATGTCTTTCCCCTGCTCAGAGCCTTTATGTGGCTCCCCTGGTTGCCCAGAATCCAGTCCAGTCTTCCTAGCCTGGGATTGACCATCCTCCATGTGATCTTCCTAAGTCTCCCTGACATGTGCCTACCTCAGTGAATCACGGGAGCTTCCCAGCCTCTCCTCACTTTGCTGTCCTGGGGCAGATGCCCTGTCACTCTTGCCTGCTCCACTTCTGGCTGTCTAGCTCCAGGGCTGCCTCCTGTGTGCGGTCCTTGTGCGTCCACCGCAGTCACCAGTGCAGTAGCTCACCTCGAACACCGGAAGCAGGGCTGTGCTGGCTTGAGTCTGGCAGTCCACTGCTGCCCGCATTCAGTCCATTTGTGTTGGACTTGTGCTACTTTCTCTTACCTTTTTCATTACTTTCCCATGCCTTTTCCTCTGTGTCCCCAGCACCTACTATAGTGCTGTGGGCATAGCAGGTGCTTAAGAATGTTTATCCAAGCTGCATCTTATTACCCATGGGACTTCGGCCAAGTCACTTCCCCCAGCAGGGCCCCAGTTTCCTTAACTGTAGAGTGACCCAGGTGATCTCTAAGACCCTGTGTGGCTGTAAGGGGCCGTAATGTGTATTGGGAAGCCCTCAGGGGTTGCACAGAGAGCAGGAAGAAGGCATCAGGGATGGGGAGTGCGCAGGGCCTGAGGGGGTGAAGCCCAGAGGGTTCCTCTGTCCAGGGTCAATCACATGAAGGTGTGACTGGGCCCTCACCCAGCCAAGGTGGACGTAAGAAGGAGAGGCTGGTTGTGGTCCAGGCACAGACACAGTCTCTAGTGAGCATTCCATGCCTGCAGAGAGCAAGTGGCCCAGGGACCTTTGCCCAGTGATTGTATGAGGTTTTTTCCAGGGACATTTCTGCCTGTCTGCAGAGTTGAGGGCCCTGCACTTGATTGTGGAGCTGGAGGGTATGCAGTGTAGGCCAAGTGGGGCAGCTCATTGTCCCCCAACACAACAGGAACTCCTGGATCAGGGCAAGTCAGGAACATGATGGAAACTAGGTGTGGCCAGGACCTCGGGATACCTGGGTTCATATCCTGATTCCATTACTCACTTGTTTTCTGACTTTGGACAAGGAGTAGACTCTATTTTTTTTTTTTTTTAATAAAATAAGGGGATGAGACTAGATTGTGTCTAAGGATCTATAAACCTGACACATATATTAGGGTTCTTTATATTGTAAGTGACAGAGACCGAATTAAAATTAGCATAAGCAAACAAAGGGAATTAATTGGCCCATGTAACAAAATTATCTGGTTTCTGGCATATCTAAATTCCTCTCTCTCTCTCTCTGAGCTTTCAGCTTCTTTCCCTGTGTTGGTCTCCTTTTCTCCTGCTAAAGATGAGCTTTCTCTCCTTGGTAGGAAACACGGTCCATGGCCACCTCCAATTGATACCATAGCATATTGGCCCAAGAAACAAGGCTCCACTCTCAGAAATCCCAAGGGAGATTCTAAGTGGCCCAATTTGGGTCATGTTCCACCTCAGTCCAATCATAGGCTGGGCCAGTGGCACATAATGACCTCAATATCAGACCAATTGGTAGTTCCACCAGAAGTATACAATAAAGTGGAAAAGGAATTATTCCCCAAGAGAAGGAGATCACGAAACAGACTAGAAAAGAAAAATGTCCACTCTACTATGATTATCAGATTTTGGCCTAGTATAAAAGGACCTTATTTCTTCCTCTATACTGATTATAAACTTGAGAGGTCCAAGCCCCACTCTGATTCTGTAACCTCTCTTTCTCCCAGCACTACAGGGGCCAAATATCTATTTGACTCTGGTGGTTCCTTCAGATTTGGGCTCTGACACCATTTGTAGCCTTAAAACAAGTCCCATAATTCCTTTGAAACTTTATTTCCTGCTCTGAACCATTGGGGAATTTGTGCTAATTGGTATGATTTTAAAGAACAGCTCATTTTAAAGAATGCTTGATGCTCGAAATAACAAAATACAGGAAACAGCCTAAAAGTTCGCTAGCGGACAGGTTGAAAAGTTATAATACATTCATATAATGGAACACTATGCTGATGCAGAAAAGACTCAGGACACCCATATATGCCTAACATAGAAAGATCTCCAAGATAGGTGTTTGGGGGAAGAGCAAAGTGTGGAGCAGGAGTGTCCAATCCTTTGGCTTCCTTGGGCCACAATGGAAGAAGAATTCTCTTGGGCCACACATAAAATATACTAACACTAATGATAGCTGATGAGTTTAAAAAAAATTTTTTAAAAATCTCAAAATGTTTTATGAAAGTTTACGAATTTGTATTAGGCCACATTCAAAGCTGTCATGGGCCGTGGGTTGGACAAGCTTGGTGTAATGTGTTTGAAATGTTAACCATTTGCGTTTTAAAAGGTCATGGGGTGAACTATATTAGCTTGAATATGCCTGGTGAATATGCATTTTCAAGGCCCTGTAAAGTACACAAGAAACTGGCCAGGTGCAGTGGCTCACGCTTGTAATTCCAGCACTTTGGGAAGCCAAGACAGGCAGATTGCTCCAGTCCAGGAGTTCACAACCAGCCTGGTCAATATAGTGAGACCCTGTCTACAAAAAATAAAAATATTAGGCATGGTGGCATGTGCCTGTAGTCCCAGCTACCAGGGAGGCTGAAGCAGGAAGATTGTTTGAGCCCAGGAGGCGGAGTTTGCAGTAAACCGATATCGCGCCAGTGCACTCCAACTTGGGCGCTAGAGCAAGACCCTGACAAAAAAAAAAAGATACACAAGAAACTAACAACAGTTCTTTTGGGAACGAGGGTGGAAACTGGGGAGATGGACAGGTGTAGCAGGGAGACTTCCCTGTATGCCTTTTTGTACCTTTGAATCTATAAATCATGTTAGATATTATTGATGAAAAAAATTGTTTCTCAAAAAAAGGAAAAATTGCTTAAACAAAGCACATACAAAGTCTCCTTCAGATGCAGAGCTGTATAAAAATACTCTCAGAGAATTACTGTAATCAACGTCAAATACACAAAAACTGATGATGCTGTTTTCTTACTTAGGCACTAAAAGAAGAAATCAAAGGAATGCATGGATTGCGGATATTTACCTCTGTCCCCAAACGCTGACCACGCCCTGGCTGCATAGATGCTGCTGCTTAAGACCTTGGATGAACTTCACTGACATCATTCTTCCCTAAGCAGTCACCAAAAAATTTATATATTTTGGTCATATACATTTCCATATTATAATTATAGAAGATGTATAATCTATTTAGATGTTAATTAAAGGAAACAAACAACTGAAGCTTTTGAAGGGTCATTAGTAATGTTTCAGGTTCCTTTATTTTGGCCAAAGGGGTCTTGTCTTTAGACAGTTCTGTCCTGCTGCTACAGAGAGAGAATGCAGTGCCAGCTTTTTGTCTTGTGAAGAGGTTTTCCTGTTTCTTCCCCTCCACGAAACTGCTCAGGCCTCTTCATCTTACTGAAACAAAGAAAAGATCCTTTACTATTGCTGTTCTTTTCCCTTATCATTCTTTTCTTCCCCCTCTAAACTTCTTACGTGAATGACCTTGGACCCTCAATTTCTTATGCTCTGAAATGGACTCTGAAGATTTGGGGGTGCCAGGATCCGGGTTCTTTTCCTGTGTTTGAAGATCCTCCACCCTTTGATTCTTGGTAGGAAGCAGAGCCCACCTCCCACGACAGAAGCTGAAAAGGCTTACTTTCCCTGCCTCCCTCACAGCTGAGGCACAGGTAGACGTTCCAGACTCAGCCAATCAGATGGACCTGCCCTGAACTTGGGAGCAAGTGACACTGAGGAGCAGGGACAGTGGGACATCCATTCCTGTTGCAGCCATGGCCACAACATCTGGTGTTCTGGATGGTGTTGGTGGCAGCTGATTGAGTGCTATAAGCTGCTCTCTCTGGAGTCCATGGCGGTGGTCAGTGTCTGGGTCTGCTGCGTGATTTGGGCTCCAGCCACGGAGCCTTCCTTGTCCCTGTTTTCAGCAGCTGGCTCGCCAGTGTTCCCAGACATCTTGTGACTGTCCCCACAGACTTTCACTAAATTATTTTCTGCTCCCATCAGCCAGCACCTGTGTTACCATGGTAGTGGAAGGTTGACCATCCACTCCTCTCTCATACTCCTTTGCCTTTCATGGAACCGACCACCAGAGAAGTTAGGGGTCACTATTGGTTCTTTTTTTTTTTTTTTTTTGAGACGGAGTCTTTCTCTGTCCCCCAGGCTGGAGTGCGGTGGCGCGATCTCGGCTCACCGCAACCTCCACCTCCTGGATTCACGCCATTCTCCTGCCTCAGCCTCCTGAGTAGCTGGGACCACAGGCGCCCACCAACACGCCCGGCTAATTTTTTTGTATTTTTTAGTAGAGACGGGGTTTCACCATGTTAGCCAGGATGGTCTCGATCTCCTGACCTCGTGATCCACCCGCCTCGGCCTCCCAAAGTGCTGGGATTACAGGCTTGAGCCACCGCGCCCGGCCAGGGGTCACTATTGGTTCTGAAGGTACCTCCCTAAGAAATGAGGACATGAAGATATAACAACCTTGGGCCCCAGGTTTTTGGGGGCAGAAAAAAATTTCAAATATTCTGTTCATACACTGTGCCCCCGTTTTGTAATTTTAAAATATTCTCTATCTGCACAGTGGGGTTGGGAAGGATTGGTACCTGCCAGGGCAGAACTGAATCTTACAAGCAGTAGAATCACTCAGTAGTATCAGAGCTGAGAAGGATGGGACAAAACAGACAACTGTGCCTGAAGGCCCGAGCCACCTCTGAAACAGCTAGACACCCCAGGGACGGCTTCCAGGTGATATGGTGAGGAAACACCCAAGCTTGGAATCCCAGAGGCCAGCAGGACAGCAGTGGTCAATGAGAATGGAGAGACCTCAAAATTAGACACACTGATTCCCTGCGTGGAACCTATCTGTCTTTCTCTTAAGAGTGGGCTCAACAGTGATCTTCTAAAGAATAGAATAGGCCAGCTGTGGTGGCTCACACCTGTAATCCTGGCACTTTGAGAGGCTGAGGGGGGCGGATCACAAGGTCAGGAGTTTGAGACCAGCCTGACCAACATGGTGAAACCCCGTCTCTACTAAAAATACAAAAATTAGCCAGGCATGGTGGCATGTGCCTGTAATCCCAGCTACTCAAGAGGCTGAGGCAGGAGAATCGCTTGAACCTGGGAGGGATAAGTTGCAGTGAGCCAAGATTGTGCCACCGCACTCCAGCCTGGGTGACAGAGCGAGACTCCGTCTCAAAAAAACAAACAAACAAAAAACAGAATAAAGTGAAAGTGACCTGCAGTTTCAGAGAATACATCATGTAAGGCACAGTGGCTTTCTCCTTGCTCTCTCCCTTGGATTGTTTGCTCTGAGGGAAGGCAGCCATGTTGTGAGGACACTCAAGCAGCCTGCGGAGAGGTCCATGTGGTGAGAAACTGAGGCCTTTTACCAACAGCCAGTCAAACAGACCTGCCAACAGCCAGCACAGAATGAGGCCTTCTGCCAGGACAATAGCCATGTGGGTGAGCCACCTTGGAAGTGGATCCTTCAGTCACTGTCAAGCCATCAGAAGACTGCAGCCCCAGCTGGCATCCTGACTGCAGGTTGAGCCAGAGCCACTCAGCTGAGACACTCCCCAATTTCTGACCAAGAGAAACTGTGAAATACATATATGTGTTTGTTGTTTTAAGCCAGTGTTTGGGGTTACATTTTTATGCAGCAATTGATAATTAATATGTTTGTTCATTACTGAAGGAACACGGGGGCCTCTCACTTATTGACAGACGGGTTGAAGAGCCAAACTTCAGGCTGGGCACGGTGGCTCACGTGTGTAATCCCAGCACTTTGGGAAGCTGAGGTGGGTGGATCACTTGAGGTCAGGAGTTCAAGACCAGCCTGGCCAACATGGTGAAACCTTGTCTCAACTAAAAAAAAAAAAAAAAAAACCAAAATTAGCCAGGCGTAGTGGCACATGCCTGTAGTCCCAGCTACTCAGGAGGCTGAGGCAGGAGAATCTCTCGAACCTGGGAAGCAGAGGCTTCAGTAAGCCAAGATCGTGCTACTGCACTCCAGCCTGGATGACAGAGCCAGACTCCATATCAAAAAGAAAAAAAGAAAAAAAAAAAAAGAAAGAAAGAAAGAAAAGAAAAAGCCAAATTGCAGAAAGGATACAGGTCCAGCTAAGAGTCAGGAACACCAGTGCCACTGGGTCTCCCCTTCATCTGCTGTCCCTTCCTCTCTGCAGATCAGCTTTATTATCTCTCACTCTAGATTGGCATCTGCCATACAGTGGTGACTTGAATGCCAGTACCTCTTTATATATTTTAATGTCCAGGCCAGGCAGATGTGGTGGCTCACATCTGTAATCCCAACACTTTGGGAGGCAGAGATGGGAGAATTGCTTCAGCCAAGGAGTTTGCGACCAGCCTGGGCAACAAGTAAGACACTGTCTCTACAAAAAATAAAAAAAAAAATTAGCCAGTTGTGGTGACATGCACCCGTAGCCCTAGCAACTCTGGAGGCTGAGGCAGCAGGATCACTTGAGCCCAGGAGTTTGACGCTGCAGTAAGCTGTGATCGTGTCATTGCACTCAGCCTGGATGGCACACAGTGAGGTCCTGTTCAGGCTGTGGGAAGAGCAGACTTTCTTTTCAAGTTCCCAGGAGGGCCTCTGTTTGGCTCATCTTGAATTAGGAGCCACCTGGCCTAACGCGTTGGAAGAGCAGACTTTTTTCAAGTTCCTGAAAGGCCTCTGATTGGCTCATCTTGAATTAGGAGCCACGTGGACTAACCAGGTGGAGTCCAGGGGGCATATAAAATTGCAGTCTCTAGCTGGATTCTGGCTTTTAGTGGAGAGAGAAGGCGTTACCAAAAGAAGAGGGGGTTCTATTCTTCAAAGAAGGGCTGGGACAAAGCAGCAGATGTTCTTGACTGGAGGAAAAGATAAGTGTGGCTTTGTGGGCCAAGCCGCCTAGGAACCTCCGGACCCCAGAAGACAGGGGACTCTTCCTTCTGCTTCACCCCACCCTCTTCGGGCTTGTGAAATGTGTAATCCCCTAAATGCTTCTAAATCTCGAAACAAGTAGGGCCCCCCCACCCAGTTGTTCTTCCCCCCAAATTAAAAGGAAAGTTGGGAGAGGAATCACAGGTTTTTATAATTGACGGATTAGAAAAGGAGAAGAACGTGTTTAATCCCAGTGGCTAGAGTATAGCATTGCATCAGATGCAGCCACCTCCTAGCTTTTTGATTAAGTGTTGCTTGTGGAAAGTGCTAGGTTCACATGAGAGGTCTTCCGAGCTCAGTGTCCTTTTAAAAACAGTGTGCAGTTTTCCAGTGGAAAACCCAAAGTGCCCTGAGGTGCCCGCTGACTGGGCAAGTCAGTGTAGGGGAAACCACCTGCTCCACAGCCCTCCCCTGGGCATATTTTGTTCCTGGGTTCCTGTAGTGCCCCTCAGCCCTGGTTAGACCACCTAACTAGCAGTGTAGGGAACAGGGTGGCCAGTAACCTGAGAGAGGACCTGAGGCTGCAAAGCCCCACCCAGACACAGACTGGTTAGGAGCCAATGGTTTCAATTCCCTTTCTTGGGAATCCAGAGTGGGAAAGGTGAATGACCCGCGGAGAGCCAGTCCACCGACCAGACAATGACTGCTGGAGTGCTCAGGGCAAACGGACCTGCGAATCCAAATCGGGAAGTGTGGAGATAATGGACTGGAGAAGCCAAAGTTGAACAAATGGACTGAGAAGGTCATGAATGAAGGGTTGTGGCAAGAACGTGCTAAGAGAAAGCAGGCACTGAAATAAAGAAGATACAGTGATTCCCATTCTGGCTGCAAATTCGAACCACCTGGGATAATTACAAATATCCCTTCCTGGGTCCCTGCCAGATTTAAGAGTCTCATTAGTGAGAGAACCGGAGAGCGGAGGCACGGAGACCAGGTAAGTCACTGTACTGGGGGAACTCTCCTCTCTATCCCCTACCAGCTCCCCAGGCCTGCCCTGCCCACCGCAGTTCCCCTCCGTCCAACCCCTTTTCCCTCGATGGGGCTACTGCGTATCCGTTAATTCACCTCGCCTCCACCCCCTCACCCATTTGCGGGGAACTGCCCCCCAATATCTAATTCCGCGGGGTGAACAGCGGGAGCACTCCCAGGCAGCCAGAGCCCGGGCAGGCCCGACGTGGCCTGCGCGCAGAAGATGCCTATCCTGGAAAATGGTCGCAGCCGGCAGTGGTTTGTTAATCGTCTCATCAGAAAGCAGCCCGACGGGTCTGCGGTCCCACAGGCCGGCTGTATCCACAGGGTGCACCCAAGCACAGAGAAGGTGGAGATGAAGGGACGGGAGGGGGTTCCGCCGCCCTCAATCCCCGGGTCCAGTCGTTGTTGGAGAGCAGCAAGCGCGCCCTAGTCCGCGCTTCCTCGCCACGACTCTGCAAGAAATGTCTTACATAAGACACTCACTCTCGGCTCAAGTCCGCCAGCGTTGGCTTGTAAGCTCCAGCTCCCTTCTTCGGGCTACCTAAAGGAGCGCAACCCGCAGAGCGCGCACTCTTGCACGCTCACCGCCTCTCCACTCCCTGCCCAATCAGCCAACATTTGTACCTGCACTGGCGCTAATA
This sequence comes from Hylobates moloch, assembly GCF_009828535.3. Lineage (NCBI taxonomy): Eukaryota > Metazoa > Chordata > Mammalia > Primates > Hylobatidae > Hylobates > Hylobates moloch. Next base: position 8,794,375 of record NW_026652290.1, on the reverse strand, counting down.
TTGCTGGTCGGGCTATGCTCTACCCTTAGGCACCTCATTCTAGGAAGCTGACCTCATTTCTTAGCTCCTGGTAAGATACCCTGTGGCTGTGAATTTAAAAGAGCATTTGTGTAATTTATTTTTTCTGTAAGGAAAATGTGTTTAGAGTGGCAGATGAGAGTACACCTAAAAGATGCCCGATGGGTTCTTTTCTTTTGCAATAAGACTACAAAGAAGCAACCATAGTGACTATGGTCAAACAAAACTGTGAACCCAAGTGTCTATACTACAGCTAACTTTTTTTTTTTTTTTTTGAGACGGAGTCTTTGTCTCCCAGGCTGGAATACAGTGGCGCAATCTCCGCTCACTGCAACCTCTGCCTCCCGGGTTCAAGCGATTCTTCTGCCTCAGCCTCCCAAGTAGCTGGGATTACAGGTGCCTGCCACCGAGCCAGCTGATTTTTGTGTTTTTTAGTAGAGATGGCGTTTCACCATGTTGGCCAGGCTGGTCTCGAACTCCTGACCTCAGGTAATCCGTCCACCTCGGCCTCCCAAAGTGCTGGGATTACAGGCGTGAGCCACTGCGCCTGGCCTAAAGCCAGCTGTTAAAGCAGCCACCAGGGAATTCAGTGTGAGTGTAACAACAGACTCCTGCCTCTCTCCGGAAAATATAAAAACAAAAAAGTCATTGGGGGCACAAAAGATGATCACATAAAACAGTAAAACAACTGATGTTCAAGTAATGCCTTTAAGGTTTTTTCAATTTATTTTTATTTACTTTTTTGAGACAGGGTCTTTCTCTGTCTCCCAGGCTGGAGCGCAGTGGTGTGATCTTGGCTCACTATAGCCTCTGCCTGCTGGGTTCAAGCAATTCTCCCACCTCAGCCTCCCGAGTAGCTGGGATTACAGGTGCCTGCCACCACTCCCGGCTAATTTTTGCAGTTTCAGTAGAGACAAGGTTTCACCATGTTGGCTGGGCTGGTCTCGAACGCCTGACCTTAGAAGATCTGCCTGCTTCAGCCTCCCAAAGTGCTGGATTACAGGCATGAGCCACTGTGCCCAGCAGGTTGTTTTTTTTTTTCTTTTTGAGATGGAGTTTCACTCTTGTTGCCCAGGCTGGAGTGCAATGGTGCAATCTCAGCTCACTGCAACCTCCACCTCCCAGGTTCAAGAGATTCTCCTGCCTCAGCCTCCTGAGTAGCTGGGATTGCAGGTATAAGCCATGAGCTACCATGCCGGGCTAAGTTTGTATTTTAGTAGAGACAGGGTTTCTCCATGTTGGTCAGGCTGTTCTCGAACTCACGACCTCAGGTGATCCACCCCCCTCGGCCTCCCAAAGTGCTGGGATTATACGCGTGAGCCACTGTGCCCAGCCTTTTTTTTTTTTTTTTTTTTTTTTCTGTAGAGTTGAGGTCTTACTATGTTGCCCAGGCTGGTCAAATTCCTGCCCTCAAGTGATCTTCCTGCCTTGGCCTCCCAGAGTCTTGGGATTACAAGCATAAGCCCAGTCTTTTTTTTTTTCTAATAGTCTTTATTATTATTTTTAATAGTCTTTATTGTTTTAGAACAGTTCTACATTTACAGAAAAATTTTGAAGATAGTGGAGTTCCCATATGTCCCACATCCAGTTTCCCTGATTATTCACATCTTACTTTGTTACAATGAATTTGTTACACTGTTATTGATGAGAGCCCATACTTTATTCAAGTTTCCTTAGTCTTCCCTTAATGTCTTTTTTCTAGGTAGCCCTCCATGAAACCAGATTACATTTAGTCGTCATGTCCCCTTGGCTCCTCCTGGCAGTGGCAGTTTCTCCGATTTTCCTTATTTTTGGTAAGCCTTAGTCCATATAAATATATTCTGAGGGAATTATAGATGGGTTTGACAGAAAGCAATTTTAAAAACAAAAACTACAAAAGAAGAAAGTCACAATCAATTGATCAGTTGAAAGTTACCCTATTCCAAACATCTTGGCAAACATTAAATAATCACATTTCAGAAACCACACCAAGCAAAAAAAACAAAAACAAAAAAAATTGCCTTGAGTTATGGACATCTGGAAGCAGTAGCTTTGCACAAAAAGGATGGGTTTAAGGAGAACATTGTTTGAGATGAGGTTTGGTAGATTTACAAACAAGGTTAGAGAAGGCTTCTATACACATTATTAACCTGTGACATTAAATATATCTCTAAAACTTTATAACTTTTCCTTCTTTTATTTAACAGAACTGTTGGAAGAAAACAATATTTTGAGTAAAAATGGAAATTCCTGATGCTTTGGGAATTGTTTCAGTACTTTTTCTAATACTTCAGGCATTGACTAGAAGAACTGAGACTAGAAAATATTTTTACCTGTTTAGTCAGTATCACATATCTTCATCTGTTCTCGCTGCTGAAGCACACACTTAAAATAATCATCATACATTTATGCACACAACCCCTTCTCCCGTGCTCTGTACGAACCTATTAAGCTATTTTTCTGAATCAAATTTGCACAACTTTAAAGAAAAAAAAAACCTCACAGAATAATGTGTTTTTCAAGGCAGACATTTTAAAAGCTAATCCCAACTTGTTCTGCTTTAGGCTTTTGCAGTGTTTAACTTGCTCTCTTGGGTAGTTAGTCTGGAAATGAGTTCATCTTCTGACATAGGATGGCTGGATTTTAATATTTTCTGTCTCCAATTCGCTTGGTTAAATGCCTAAAGCTGATAGTCTACTAGTGCTGAAGGAAGAGGGGAAGCATTTATGGCTCATTAGAACCAATCCCCATGGTTTCCAGGTCAGCTGATTTTCTCACTACAATACTTAACAGCAAGATGAGAGGCTTTATCAACATCATATCAATAAAGCCATTAATAATTCAGGAGAAATTTTAATTACAAACTTAAAAGAATTACATAGTTGTAAATTAGTCTGTCACTAAGTAAAGACTACTACATTTCACTTTGGGAGACCTTGTAAAATGTAAGCTAACTCATTGCTGGAACCTTGAAACAGAGGTCATCCAGATCAACAAGCATGAGTCAGTCCCTTCTGCCAGCTTCTGATCCCCTGATTTGAGTTTATGTGATGAGCCAATAATGTGGAGGCAAGAAGCTCATTTTTCTGCCTAAAACTAAGGTTCAGCCTGACACTTTCCTTCTGACCCAGTTACAGCTGCTTCTCTGGTGTGTGCTTCAATCCTCTTCACTGGACACCATTAAACACTGGACTTGGTAGCTGTCTATGCATGTGACCAATTTCACTATCCATCCTCTGGCTTCAGTGCCAATTTTAAGGATGCTAATTCCTACGTGGCCAGATTTCTATAAAGATGGCAAATTATTTTATTCTGGCTAAAATTAATCATATTATTAATATTTTCTAAAGTTAGCCTTTAGATTTACTGCTTTAAAAACATTCCAGGCTGAGTGTGGTGGCTCACGTGTGTAATCCCAGCACTTTGGGAGGCCGAGGCAGGTGGATCACGAGGTCAGGAGATTGAGACCACGCTGGCTAACACGATGAAACCCCGTCTCTACTGAAAAAATACAAAAAATTAGCCGGGCGTGGTGGCGGGCGCCTGTAGTCCCAGCTACGCGGGATGGTGAGGCAGGAGAATGGTGTGAACCCAGGAGGCGGAGCTTGCGGTGAGCAGAGATGCGCCACTGCATTCCAGCCTGGGCGACAGAGCAAGACTCCGTCTCAAAAAAAAAAAAAAAAAAAATTCTAGCAAACATAAAATTTAGGCCTAAAAGATGCCAATGATTTAAAAATCTACACAGATCTAAGATCAATGCCTATGTATGAGTGTAGCTACTGCCACGAGGCATTCTACTCATAGCCAGCCTAGGGAAGTATGAGCTGAATACAGGTCCTATGCCAAAAAACCTCTGCCTGAAACAACTACGGAAGTGAGAAGCATTAATAAATGTGCACTGTATTTATATAAGCTTCTCTTTTCAGCATTAAAACAGCTGATCTACTGTGTCAATCTGGTAGAGATCAGTTGGTGCCATATGTAAAAACCAACAGGTTAACTGACCAAACTTCTCCAGATTTCAATTGGCTCTATGGGATCAAATAGACATGATAGGTTAATTATGCTGAAAATAATAATATTAACCATGTTTAAGAAAAAAAAATACAAAATTTTAGTACAAGTACTTATTTACTTCTGTACTCAAAAAGGGTGAAAATTCCAGCTACTCAGAGGCTGAGGTGGTTGGATCACCTGAGCCACAAGTTCAAGACCAGCCTGGACAATATAGGAAGACCCCTGCCTCAAAGAAAATTGAGATTTTAAATTTTGTTTGTGATTTCCTCTAAGTGAATAATGGTAAAATTTAACAAACTAGCATAGTTCAATTTACCGAGCTACAAAGTATAACATTCAGCTGGGCATGGTGGCTCATGCCTGTAATCCCAACACTTTAGGGGGCTGAGGCAAGAGGATTGCTTGAGGCCAGGGGTTTGAACCCAGCCTGGGCAACACAGTGAGACCTCATCTCTATAAAGTTAAAAAAAATTTTTTTTAGTGTACTTTAATTTATGGCAGGTACTATATATGAGAGCTGAAATCTTCGGTACCTCCACAACGCCACATTTTCTTATTCAAAAAGGACGGTTAGAAGCTAGAATACAACTTTTTTGCTATTTATAAATGCTGCCAAAAGCAGAAATGTTTATGGAATTTCAAATGACACAGTTGTAAATTGGCAGTTAACCAGCTTTCCATGTAAAGCTTCATCTCAGCATGAAAAACTTGATTACAGTCAAAACTAGCCAAGGAAAACTCAAGTGTATGATGCCTAAAAGTCTACTGTGTGGCTGTCTGAAAACGTGTGTTGTACCGTGGTGTTGTCCATCCAGCCAGGCTTTTGAAGCTATCTGTAAGAGTCATGTTATAGGGAGAAACAGCTCCATAATTAAAAAATAATCTAAGTGAGGCCAGGTGCAGTGGCTCACGCCTGTAATCCCAGCACTTTGGGAGGTCGAGGCAGGCAGATCACCTGAGGTCAGGAGTTTGAGACCAGCCTGGCCAACACAGTGAAACCCTGTCTCTACAGGTGGCAGGCACTTATAATCCCAGCTACTCAGGAGGCTGAGGCAGGAGAATCACTTGAACCCGGGAGGCAGAGGATGCAGTGAGCTGAGATTGCCCACTGCACTCCAGCCTGGGTGACAGAGCGAGACTCCATCTCAAAAAAAAAAAAAAAAAAAAAAAAATCCGAGTGATATTAAATATACATGTTAGCACCTTTGGCATTTTAGTCCAAATCAATGTTGACAAAGTAGGGACTTAACTCTTTTCATCTTCATTTTTCCAAAAGCAGATTCACGCAGCACCTTCATTTTCCTCTATAATATACAATATTTTTGCTTCAACTATTGAAATGATTCCTTCATTCTGAACTTCAAACATGTAGAGGGTTTTCCAAGTCCCTAAGGCAGGAAGCAGTTCCTTATCAAATTCATTATCAAGGCTGGGTGTGGTTTCTCATGTCTGTAATCTCAGCACTCTGGGAGGCCAAGGTGGGTGGATTGTTTGAGCCCAGGAGTTCAAGGCCAGCCTGGGCAAAATTGTGAAACCCCATCTCTATAAAAAATACAAAAATTAGGCTGGGCGTGGTGGCTCATGCCTGTAATCCCAGCATTTTGGGAGGCTGAGGTGGGCGGATCACAGGGTCAGGAGATCAAGACCATCCTGGCCAACAAGGTGAAACCCCGTCTCTACAAAAAAATAAAAAATTAGCTGGGTGTGGCAGCATGTGCCAAAAATAAAAACAGGTAGGTGTAGTGGCACATGCCTTTAGTCCCAGTTACTTGGGAGGATGAGGTGGGAGAACAGCTTGAGCCTAGGAGGTTGAGGCCACAGTAAGCCATGATCGAGCCACTGCACTCCAGCCTGGGTAACAGAGCAAGACTGTCTAAAAAAATACACACACACACACACACACACACACACACACATATATATATAACTATCAAAATCCATAACCAGAACTCCTCACCCTACTCTCTTGACTGGCTCCTCTATGTAACTGCCTTCTGAGCCCTTCCAGTCTTGTGCAAACCTCTCTGGGATTTTGGATTGGGTTTTTGTACATTTCACTCTGTTGTCAGGCCTGTTCACTTGATTGTGAGCCTGCCTTCAACCTCAGGCAGCTAGACTTCAAATTTCTGGGCCTCTTGTTTTTCTGTATTTTTCACTGAATTTTGTTAATTTGTGACTCAAACTGGCTGTGTCTCCCATTTGAGGATTCCTTTTGTAAATGTTTTTCATTTTTGTTATGCCATTTCTTTGATCCATCTCCATCTGTATTTATTTCATTGACTTTCTCTTGTAGTTTTTTCCTTTTCAGTTGAGGTGGAAGACTGCCAACATCCTCTGGGGTTACACCCCTTACACTACAGTCTTTTCTTTTTTTGAGATGGAGTCTCACTCTGTCACCCAGGTTGGAGTGTAGTGGCATGATCTCAGCTTACTGCAAACTCCACCTCCCAGGTCCAAGCGATTCTCCCATCTCAGCCTCCCAAGTAGCTGGGATTACAGGTGCACACCACCACATCTGGCTAATTTTTGTATTTTTGGTAGAGATGGGGTTTCACCATGTTGTCCAGGCTGGTCTCAAACTCCTGACCTCGACTGATCCACCTGCCTCAGCCTCCCAATATGCTGGGATGATTACTGGTGTGAGACACTGTGCCCAGCTTACATTACAGACTTTTATTATATATATATATATATATATTTTTTTTTTTTTTTTTTTTTAGGGGGATCTCACTCTGTCCCCAGGTGGATCATGGTGCAATCCGGTCACTGCAAGTCCGCCTCCGGTTCACCTCCGAGTAGCTGGGACTACAGGCGCCTGCCACCACGCCTGGCTAATTTTTTTGTATTTTTAGTAGAGACGGGGTTTCACCGTGGTCTTGATCTCCTGACCTCGTGATCCGCCCGCCTCGGCCTCCCAAAGTGCTGGGATTACAAGCGTGAGCCACCGCGCCCAGCCCATTACAGACTTTTGAAGCAGCCAATATTGGATTTGATAATGAGCTCATTAAACCAATCAGTTCCTTTTGCTGCTTTGGAGCTTTATTTATACATTTTTAGGAACAGCCAAAGTTTCCTTTCAATTTGCCACCACAACTGACCCTGGTTTGCCTTCTCAGAAATCTGAAAGACTATTATCAAGCACCTTATTGGCAGAGTGTAGTCCTCAAATGTCTCCAGGAGGCTCATACTCTGACTTGAAAGTTTTTATTACCAGCTGTGACATTTTTCTGATCATTGATTCAGTTGCCTTTACTATTCTCTCCAAGCATCTCCTATTGATTGCTATCACCTGTTGACCAATCGCTACATACGTCTTCACTGATTCTCCCATTCTCACTATCCTGTTTCCCTCTATCTCTTGTATTTTCTGGAAGTTGTTGTAAATATTAGGATGGTAAAATTCCTAAGGCTCAGTGTCATATTTCTCGAAGAATTGATGAATCAATTCTCATTGAGTAGTCTGCTGTCTTCTGCCATTGGTGATGCTTTCTCAGCTTGGTGGTGTGCCTTTTTCAACATCCACTTTTAAAAACGTGTTTTTAAAACATATGGCATTTTCTCAAAATACTGATGTGCTCAGCAGCCTTTTTATAATCTCAATTGTCTTTTACTTGACTCAAGTTGCTTCCATCAAGTCTCTGTCAGTGGTTGTGCCTTCTGGGCATCATGAAAGTGAGATTTCCTCTCCTGCTTTTGGTTTTGAACATGCCCTTGTAACTCCACGGTGATCAGAAAGTTCAAGACCTCAAAGAAGATAACTTAATGCTGCCCAGCATGATCACTCATTCCCAGGGAGGGAAGGAGAGTTTTACGTAATGTATTCTTTCTCCTTCCAGTTCCTTTTAGGTTGTCATTTCTTTAAAAGATTTCTGAGTTGTTTTGTATGGCTGAGTTCAATCTCAGTCCTTTCCTTGGCAGATGTGATGAATTTCTCAAGACTACCGATTTTCTAAGTTGTCAAACTGATCCCAGAGTTCTAGGTCCAGGCAGGGAAGAGGGTCCCTACCCGGCCACGCCCTTGCCTCCTGAGCTCATAGCGGCCGCCGCCCCGCTCCTTGGGCTCCTCATCGGCTCCTCCTTCCGGTTCCTCCTCAACAAGATGGCCGGAGGAACCCGCGCCGAGGCCTGCAGGGCCGCCTGCCTTGGGTACTTGAACGTGTGAGTAACCTGCCATTCGCGACTCCAGCGGCGCAGGCACACGTTCCCCCAGGGTAGGTGTGTGGAGTGGCCCGGGCGTAGCCACGGCACCAGCCCAAGAGGGAAAGACGGAGAGGTCCGGACGTCGCCTCTCCTCTTTCCGGAAGCTTCTGCCGGGCTGGGACCCCGGCGGAAAGCCTTGCCGAGAGGTCGCCCCCTGCCGCCGTGGAGGCAGTCGGCCAGAGCGACCGGAGGCGGAGCCTGCAGCCCGGCACGGAGAATGGAGCGCTCCGCGGCTGGGCGGGTGGGGGAGCTGGGAGCCGGGCACCTGGAATGGAGTTCCCCCGGGAGGAGCCCGAAGCAGTGTCCTCCTGGGAGCACTCAGGGAAGAACCTGGAGGTCCAAGCCGTGGGCTCTTAAGAGAAGGGAGGCGGCCTATCGAAAGTCCTAGAGGCCTGAGGTAACAGGTCTTCAGGGGCCACTAGTACGTCTTTCCTGCTGACACCTCAGGCCTGTAACAGAAAACAAAGAAGCACCCAAGGAATGTCAAAAGGCCACAGGAATAAGTTTGAAGGGGCTGCCGTTGGTTAAATTTTGTACAATTTGACAAATATTTATTTTAAAACATTCAATTAAAAAGAATCCATGGGTTCAAATTACCACAACTACTACACTAATATTAATATAAAAGGAGAGAGAAGTAAAGATGCTTTTTCAAAACAGTAGAATGATAACCAATAAATATACGAATTATAAAATTGGAAATCCGCCATTTTGCAGCAATCATGGTAATAATTGATTCAGCCAAGAATCACCAGTGGAAGCTAAAACTATTAGGTGAAAAGACTGGGAATAGGTTATTCACACAGTCTTAAAGTAGCACCTCCTAGATTACTTATTAATTATAAAGGGGAAATTTTTCAGGCAATGGAGACATTTGCTGGACATTGCCTTAGCCAAAAGTCAAACTTAGCATTTCCAGTAATAGGACAAACTGAGACTGTGCCTCCTGGTGTGAGGAACAGGAAGAACACATATCATCTGGGTAGTATTTCTAATAGACTTAACCTGATTAATGAAGAAGTAATCAGACAAATCAAAATTGAGGAACATTCTGCAAAGCAATTGACTTGAGTTCTTAAAAGATGGCAATATCTTTTTTTTTTTTTTGAGATAGGGTCTTACTCTGTCTCCCAGGCTGAAGTGCAGTGGTGCGATCTCGGCTCACTGCAACCTCCCCCTCCCCGGTTCAAGTGATTCTCCTGCCTCAGCCCCCAAGTATCTGGGATTACAGGCACGTGCCACCATACCCAGCTAATTTTTGGATTTTTAGTAGAGCCAGGGTTTCACTATGTTGGCCACGGTGGTCTCAAACTCCTGACCTCAAGTGATCCCGCCTCAGCCTCCCAAAGTGCTGGGATTACAGGCATGAGCCACTGTGCCCGGCCAAAAGTTGGCAATATTGTGAAAGAACAAAGTGGTAGGGCAGCAGTCTGCAGATCAAAGAAGAGTCAGGAAACTACAACTTAAATGCATGGTGTGATTCTGGACTGGATCTTGGTTTGGGTCTTGGTTTAGGAGGAAAACACAATTATAAGAGACATTATTGCAAAAGTTGGATAAATTTGAATATGAACTCAATATTAGATAATATATCAGTTTCCTGGGTGCAATAATTTTATCGTAGTCATGAAGGAGAATGACGGTTCTTAGGACATACAGACAAAAGTATTTACAGGAGAAGTGTCTTGATGTCTGCAACAAATTCCCAAATGGTCCATATATATGTAATACATAAATGTTTATATATATGTAAATGTAAAGATGTGTGTGTGTGTGTGTGTGTGTGTGTGTGTGTGTGTGTGTGTTCAGAGAGAGGAGCAAATACAATGTGACTTTTGAACAATGTCAGTTAAACATTCTGACTAACCCACATATAAATTTTGACTCCCCAAAAACTTAACTACTAATAGGCTACTGTTGACCAGAAACCTTACTGATAATATAGTTATTTTGTATGTTGTATGTATTATATACTGCATTCTTACAATAAAGCCAGAGAAAAGAAAATATTGAGAAAATAATAATGAAAATACATTTACAGTACTGTACTGTGCTTACTGATACTGTAAGTTTCAATTGTCTTTATAAGATGAATCGTCTGTCTGAAATGGTGGGCAACTGCAGCTGCAGACCTCAATCCATGGTACATATCAAGCAATTCAACTTGTTCTTGTAATGTCATGACTTTTCTTTGCTTCTTGGGAGCACTTCCACCATTACTAGAGGCACTCTGTGTGGGTCCCATGGTGTTATTCAAGATTTACAGCATTGCACTAAACACAATGAAAGACACGTGAAAACCACAAGAGATCACTTTTTACTATAGTATGCAATTTACTGGCGATAGTAACTGCTCTCGTGGAGACGATTAGCGTCACAGGCGTTTAAAGCAGATACTTGGTTTTTATCAATTTTAATTTTTATAATTTGTGGGTCGGGTGCAGTGGCTCATGCCTGTAATCCCAGCACTTTGGGAGGCCGAGGTGGGTGGATCATGAGGTCAGGAGTTCGAGACCAGCCTGGCCAACATGGTGAAACCTCGTCTCTACTAAAAATACAAAAATTAGCTGGGTGTGGTGGCGGGCGCCTGTAATCCCAGCTACTCAGGAGGCTGAGGCAGGAGAATCATTTGAATCTGGGAGGCAGAGGTTGCAGTGAGCCAAGATTGTGTCATTGCATTCCAGCCTGGGTGACAGGGCGAGACTCCGTCTCAAAAAAATATATAATAGATTTGTGTGTATTTTATGGTACAACATGATAAAATAGACTAATATCTACATGTATTTTATGCATTCTTGACAAACCAGTGTTGCTCAAGGGACAACCGTATAACAAAATGCTAAAAAATGGTGAATCTAGGTGAAGAGTATGTGGGTGCCCATTGTACCATCTGTGCAACTTTTCTATAAATTTGACATTTTTTAGGATCAAAAGGTCTGTAATCCCATGCATGCCTGTGGTCCCAGGTACTCAGGAGGTTGAGGCAGGAGGATCTCTTGAGCCCAGGAGGCAGAGGCTGCAGTGAGTCAGGATCGCACCACTGCACTCCAGCCTGGGAGAAAGAGTAAGACCTTGTCTTAAAAAAATAATAAAATAGGCCGGGCGTGGTGGCTCATGCCTGTAATTCCAGCACTTTGGGAGGCTGAAGCAGGTGGATCACCTGAGGTCAGGAGTTCAAGGCCAGCCTGGCCAAAATGGTGAAACCCCATCTCTACTAAAAATACAAAAATTAGCCAGGCATGGTGGCACATACCTGTAATCCCAGCTACTTGGGAGCCCGAGGCAGCAGAACTGCTTGAACCCAGGAGGTGGAGGTTGCAATTCAAAAACAAATCTTGATTTATCTCTTTACCTTCAAAACACAAGCACAATCTGACCCCTTCTAACCACCTCTTCTGCTCCCAATCAGAGTTCCCACTGGGTTCTTCCACATACCCCTTACCCATCTCCCCGCTCCCCTCTCCCTTGCCCATTTGAGGTGCTTCCCTGAGTTCCCTGGCTGCCGCTCACCTCCCTCCTGGCTTCTCTTCCCTGCCAGCCCCTTAGTGTCTGAGCCCCCTTCTCCCTCCCTGGAGTGTTTCATGCACAGCTGGGGCTTTGCTCACCATGGACTACCGACAGCTCCCCTAGTCGCACCCAAAGTGCTGGGATTACAGGCATGAGCCACCACACCTGGCAAGATGCTCTTTTTAATCTTTTTGTTTGTTCTTTTAACTTTTTTAAATTGACAAATAACAATTGTACATATTCATGGGGTACATAGTGATTTTTTTTTTAGCTTGAGATGGAGTCTCACTCTGCTGCTCAGGCTGGAGTGAAGTGGCACTATCTGGGCTCACTGCAACCTCCACCTCCTGGGTTCAAGCAATTCTCGTGCCTCAGCCTGCCGAGTAGCTGAGACTACAGGCACACACCACCACACCCAGCTAATTTTTTGCATTTTTAGTAGAGCCGGGATTTCACCATGTTGGCCAGGCTGGTCTCGAACTCGTGACCTCAGGTGATCTGCCTGCCTTGGCCTCCCAAAGTGCTGGGATTACAGGCATGAGCCACTGTGCCCTCCTAGATATCTCTTTGATATAATGATTTCCTTTCCTGTGGATAAATGCCCAGTAGTGGGATTGCTGGATCATATGGGAGTTCGATTTGTAGTTTTTGAGGAACCTCCATACTGTTTTCCATAGTGGGTGAACTAGGTTTACATTCCCACCAACATTGTATAAGAGTTCCCTTTTCTCTGCATCCTCACCAGCATTTATTTTTTGTCTTTTTGTTAATAGCTATCCTGAGATGACATAATATCTCAGTGTGGTTTTGATATACATTTCCCTGATGATTAGTGATGTTGGGCATTTTTTCATATATTTGTTGGCCATTTGTATGTCTTCTTTTGAGAAATGTCTGTTCAGATTATTCCCCTGCCACCCTCTCTGGCCTTTTTTTTTTTTTTTTTTTTTTTTTTGAGACAGGATCTCACTGTCGCCAGGCTGGAGTGCAGTGGTGCAATCACATCTCACTGTAGCCTTGTCCTCCAGGGCTTAACCAATCCTCCCACCTCTGCCTCCTAAGTAGCTGATACCACAGGCATGTGCCACCATGCCAGGCTAATTTTTTGTATTTTTTGTAGAGAAAGGGTTTTGCCATGTTGCCCAGGCTGGTCTTGAGCTCCTGGGCTGAAGCAGTCCACCCACCTCCACCTCCCAAAATGCTGAGATTATAGGCGTCAGCCACTGCACCTGGCTCATTTGCACATTTTTTTTATTTTTATTTTTGTTTGCTTATCTATTTAATTTATAGAAGCAATTGCACCTTTAGCATATTCCACGGAATCATCTTCAACATTACATTTTTCTCTCAACTAGGCCTCTCTCTTTTTTTTAGCTCTATCCAAATTAACAAAATTTTAAATATTTCAACAGTTTTAGGGGTACAGTGGTTTTTGGTTACATGGATGAATCGTACAGTGGTGAAGTCTGGGCTTCTGGTGTACCTGTTCACCCGAATAGTCTACATTGTCCCCAATAGGTAATTTTTCATTCCACATCCTCTCCCATCCTCCCCGCTTCTTGGTCTCTAACGTCCGTTATACCCCTCTATATTCCTTTTTATCCCATGGCTTAGCTCCTGCTTATAAGTGAGAACATGTAGTATTTGGTTTTCTGTTCCTGAGTAACTTAGGATAATCATTTGCCCATTTTTAAATAGCATTGTTTCGTTTTTTTGCTGTTAAGATGTTTGAGTTCCTTGTATATTCTGGATATTCGTTCCCTATCGAATGAGTTGTTTGCATATCCTTTCTCCCATTCTGTAGAGTGCCTTTTTACTCTGCTGATTGTTTCAGCTTTACTGTGCAGAAGCTTTTAGTATGATATCTCAATTGCTTATTTTTGCTTTTTATCGCCTGTGCTTTTGAGGTCTTATTCATAAAATATTTTCCTAGACCAATGTCCTGAAGCATTTGCCCTGTGTTTTCTTCTAGTAGTTTTATTGTTTGGGGCTTTACATTTAGGTCTTTGGTCCATTTTGAGTTGATTTTTTGTATAGGGTGAGAAATGGGGTTCTAGTTTTCTTCTTCGTGTATAGATATCCAGTTTTCCCAGCATCTTTTCTTTTCTTTTTTTTCTTTCTTTTTTTTTTTGAGACAGTGTTGCTCTGTCACCCAGGCTGGAGTGCAGTGGTGTGATTTTGGCTCACTGCAATCTCCACCTCCTGGGTTCAAACGATTTTCCTGCCTCAGCCTCCTGAGTAGCTGGGATTACAGGCGCCTGCCACCACACCCAGCCAATTTTTTGTATTTTCAGTAGAGACAGGGTTTCACCATGTTGGCCAGGCTGGTCTTGAACTCCTGACCTCAAGTGATCTACCTGCCTCGGCCTCCCAAAGTGCTGGGATTACAGGCATGAGCCACCATGCCCAGCCTGCTTTTTTAACTTTTAAGAGATTTAATTTTATTGTGGTAAAATACATAGAACATAAAATTTACTATTTTAAGTGTACAATTCAATGGCACTAAGTGTATTCACATTGTTTATTTCAATAATTTTTGGGGTACAGGTGGTTTTTGGTTACGTGGATAAGTTCTTTAGTGGTGATTTCTGAGATTTTAGTGCACCTATCACCCAAGCTGTGTACACTGTACCCAATATGTAGTATTTTATCCCTTACCCTCCTTCCAGCCCTCCCCCCGAGTCCCCAAGGTCCATTATATCACTTTTATGCCTTTCTGTCCTCATAGCTTAGCTCCCACTTATAAGCCAGCACCATTTGTTCAAAAGATTGTCCTTTCCCCAATGAGTATTCTTGGCACCTTTGCCAACAATCAGTTGTCTGTAAGTATGTGGATTAGTTTCTGGGTTCTCTATTCTGTTCCATTAGTCTTTGTGTCTGTTTTTATGCCAGTACCATGCTGTTTTGGTTATTACAGCTTTTTAGTATATTTTGAGGCCTGATAGTGTGATACCTCCAGATTTGTTCTTTTTGCTTAGGATTGCTTTGGCTATTTGGGGCCTCCTGTAGTTTCATACAAATTTTAGGACTTTTTTTTCTATTTCTGTGAAGAATGTCATTGGTATTTTGATAGGGATTGCATTAAATATGTAGCTTGCTTTGGGTAGTATTATTATGTTAATAATATGAATTTTTCCAAATCTGTGAGCATGGGATGTCTTTCCATTTGTTTGTGTCCTCTTCAATATCTTTCATCAGTGTTTTGCAGTTTTCCTTGTAGACATCTTTCACCCCCTTGGTTAAATTTATTCCTAGGTATTTTATTTTATTTTTTGGTAGCTACTGTAAATGGGATTGCTTTCTTGATTTCATTTTCAGTTAAGTTTGTTGTACATGTATGGAAATACTACTGATTTTTATATGTAATTTTTTGTTATCCTCAAACTTTACTGAATTTATCAGTTGTAAGAGTTCTTTGGAAGAGTCTTTAGGTTTTTGTATATATGTGATCCTGTCATCTACAAACAGGGACAATGTGACTTCCTCCTTTTACATTTGGATGCCTTTTATTTCAAGTTCTTGCCTAATTGCTCTGGGTAGGACTTCTAGTACTAAGTTGAATAAGAGTAATGAGAGTGGACATTCTTTTTTTTTGACGGAGTCTCACACTGTCGCCCAGGTTGGAGTACAGTGGCGTGATCTCTGCTCACTGCAACCTCCACCTCCTGGGTTCAAGCGATTCTCCTGCCTCAGCCTCCTGAGTAGCTGGGATTAGAGGCATGTGCCACCATGCCTGGGTAATTTTTTGTATTTTTAGTAGAGACAAGGTTTCACCATGTTGGCCAGGCTGGTCTCGAACTACCTCATGATCCGCCTGCCTCGGCCTCCCAAAGTGCTGGGATTATAAGCATGAGCCACTGCGCCCAGCCAAGAGTGGACATTCTTGTCTTGTTCCAGTTCTTAGAGGAAAAGCTTTCAGCTTTTCTCCATTCAGTAAGATGTTAGCTGTGGGGTTTTTTTTTTTTTTTTGAGATGGAGTCTTGCTCTGTAGCCCAGGCTGGAGTGCAGTGGTGAGATTTGCACTCACTGCAACTTCTGCCTCTCGGGTCCCATATCAAGCAATTCTCCTGCCTCAGCCTCCCGAGTAGCTGGGATTACAGGAACGCACCACCATGCCCAGCTAATTTTTGTATTTTTGGTAGAGACGGAGTTTCACCATGTTGGCCAGGCTGGTCTTGAACTTCTGACCTCATGATCCATCCACCTCGGCCTCCCAAAGTGCTGGAATTATAGGCGTGAGCCACCGTGCCCAGCCTGCTGTGGGTATTTTTAATCTTTTTGAAAGTAGATTGTAGTCACTGTCTAATCTCTAGTATTTCTTGCAAAGCACTCATTACTAGTCTTTGAGTTCTTAATATTTGTTTTTTAAAATAATTAAAAAATTTTTTATACCCTTAGATCTGCATATTGTTTTTTATGTAGTAAAACTTTTTATTTGGTTTTAGATAACTTGGTTAACTTGGTTTCCTGTTTATTTACTTCCTTGAGTATAATTTTGCTGATGTTTTGGTTCTTATTGATAATTTTCTTTATTTGGAGCAGTTTTATAGTTTATGTAAATGTTTTAATGGATTTCAAAAGGAGTTAGTTTCTTACAGATACTTTAAAAGCAAATAAATAAGTAAATAAAAGGAGTGGGTTCTTGGTGGTATTACTGGCATTACCATCAGAAGACCCTTCATATTTGAGAGGCCACATGGGGAGGTGCACCAAGGAGATAATCAGATAAAAGACACCAAATGGCCTGCAGTGTCACTAAAGATACAAGCTGGGGCCAAGTCCTGTGGGTCCCTGGGACAAAGTTAAAATGTGTCTTATCCTGAGAGCTGTATCAAACGGGGAGTATCAAGGAGTATTACAGGGAAATAGTATCATCTGATTTGGTTTTTAGAAAGATTATCTGAGTAAGGAGATTGGCTTTGGTAAGCTGGGCAGGGAGATCAAATGGGGGCTAGAATTCAAGTTTTTCAAATAACAATACCTGTTGAAGATGCTCTAAAGAGGCCAAGTCTTCCTGTGGAGCCACTTTGTTGCAACCTGTGCCTCTTGTGCCCATAGACCCACAGACTCAGGTCATGCCCTAAGCTTTAGGTAGGTAGATTCCCACCAGTGAGGACAATGTCCCTTGGGTTTGTGGGTCTTAAGGTACAGAAGAAACGGGTATATTTGGATAGGGCATACAGACTTTGGCACCAAATACATCTGGGTTGATTCTGGGCTTTGCCATTTCCTAGCTGGATGGTCTTGAGCAAGCCATTCAACCTTTCTGAAGGGTCTCACATTTAGACCAAGATATGAGAGGCCTCTGCCCTGGGTCCCCAGCTTTAGAGAGCTATACTGTGGTCCTCGTCCAACATGCCTCTATCCATATCAGGGAGGAGTCTATATCTGTAATGAAGGCTTACACATGGTAGTCTGTATGAATGGTGTTCCCCAGAGTTGTGCAGTACATAGCCTGTATGACTGTACAATGTGGGTTGCTAATAAAGTAGCAAAGAGAAGCAGGATCGAGAATGCTGAGGATGTAGAATCTAGACTTGGCAGGTGTCAGGATATGACTGGGAGAATAGGAAATTTGGTGGAGAGTTGAGAGGTCAGTTTTGGTTAAGACTTTGACCTTACCAAAGAGCCACCCAGAGCTATCCAGCAGCCCAAACTCATGAGCCCAAACTCATGGCTTTGGAAATCATTGGCATTAGGGTCATAGTTGAGGCCTGGTGGCTGAACAAGTCCTTTGAAGGAAAGCTTATAGTCTATGGAGAAGACTGAGTTGATTCTCTTGGGGGCATTTGTGTTTAAAGGACAAGAGGTCACGAAGGGGCTCATGAAAGAGGGCAGGGTCCTGGGACAATGGAATGTTCCTGGCTATGCAGTCCGGGAGCAGAGGGTTTCCAGGGCTTCACAGAGGTCAGTGAGGATGAGGATCCCTGGCCCAGAAGCTATTTCTGGAGAAATAAAGGTACAGGTGAGTGAGTGGTATGGAAGGAGGTTGTCTACACCTGCAGATATGTGGTGGTGATAGGAAGGAGTGGGAAAGGTCTACGAGGCAGAGCAGGGTCAGGCTGGGGTGAACCTGAGAGCACGTGATGGGGAAAAGCCACAGAAAAGGGTTAATGGATGAAGCATGTTCCACAGGAGCAGCACAGGGTGCACATGGAGAGAGTCAAGGGTACCGAGCAGCAGGGGTGTGTGTGCAGTAAAGAGGACGAACATACAGGAAGATGGTTTGAAGTATAGCGAGGGAACTTGGGCAGGCTCCCTGGGCCTGGGGTTGGGCTTCTCAGTAGAGGAAAGCAGGCCTCTGCTAAGACCTCTAGAGTGGGGATGAGGCGCTGGGGGGTATCTAGAATTTAACAAAGCTTTGTCTTTCACGTCTTCTATGTTGTCTTCATGGCTCTGACAAGAATGTACACTGGATTATGTGTGTTGAACATGTTTTCAGGGCTTCATGTCCCCCTGCATGGACATGATGTACGTATGGATGCACCATCCCATGGACATGGGATGTTGAATGCCTATTTTCAGAGCACAATGGGAGACAAAGATGACTAACAGCTCTCCAAGCTTAAGAAGCTTACAAGAGCATCAGAACACACAACAAAGTTGCTGACCAAGTTGTATAGCTGGGTTGGGTAAACCAGTATTTGACAAAATTAAGATTCAAAATAGGCAGGGAGAGTGGGTTACACAGTTCATTTAAGATGGCTACACTTCAACTGCTGTGTGAAGCATTAAAAAAAAATTGCATGAAGACTGGAGTTAGTGGACCTGATTTGGCAAAAGTTCACAGAAGAGGTCACTATGTGGTCCAAGACTAGTCTTGGACTCCTTAGTGACCTAAAACTTTGCATATGTCAAGAGTAATAATGATAGCTCTTATTACCTGCTATGTTCTGAATGCCTGGCACTTTCACTTCTGTAGTAATTTTTTTATCCTTATATCTTATGTGGTATCATTAGCCTGTCTTATTGACAAAATGACACAGAGAGATGAAACGGCTCATCAAATCGCACAATTGGGAAGTGAGGGAGCCATGTTCTTTCCAAGCCACAAGCCCTCAGTAAAACTCAGCTGCTTAAAAAGCTAACAAACCAACCTTGGTGTACACTTATAAAAATAGCATGTCCAGATCGTGGGGCTCCTTGGTGTCTTTGTGCTTGGCTTGCATGAGCCGGATCCCATCTGGAACAAATTGCTCATTTCTAGAGATCCCAATATGAATAATGATGCTCTCGGTGTGAACAGACGGGGGCGCGGTGGGGAGTAGTGGTGGACAGGGCCTGGACCTGTTACAAGAAGGTTTATGGAATTAAGAATGTAGTCACGTGGCAGAGGGGAATTTACTGCAACGCTTCTTAGCGTAGAAAGAAATAGACTGAGTGAGATTTACATGGAGGCACATTTAGATTAGTTCAATTTATAATTGCAACAAGTTGAGATGTTAAAGAGTTTGGTGATACAGGGATGATTAAATGCTTCTGTATCCATACTAAAAACATTGCTAGGCAACTATTTAAAAAGAAAGATGCTATTCTGCATACTGATAAAGATAGCTTAAGTGCAAAAAGATTACAACGTTGTATTATTGTATTCCATTTGAAAACATACATATGGGTCGTATTTACACACTCAGAAAATGTTTGCAACCAATATGCGGTTCTCTCGTGGTGGGATTTCAGATAACTTTTAAGAACTTCTGTCTTCTAATTAATTTTCTATATTTAACATGGAACTTGTGTAAGAAGAGATGGCAGCATATTTATAGCTAACCAATAGTGAAACCAGCCCCAGCTGAAGGAGGAATGTCCTGCCCCTCCCTTCAGGCTCTGCAGATGCAGCAGCCATCATGACAGGCGCTCAGGAAGGGGACAGAACTAGCTCTCTCTCTTCCAACTCGAGGAAAGCAGGTTACAAAACAACAGTGTGACCCCACTTTTGTAAAACATATAAACATGTTTGAGGATCCCTGGATAGCCAGGTGTGCCAAGGCATTTCCAGTGGGTTCCTTTGCAAGCAAAGTAAAATGGAGATAAAAACCTCCAAGCCGATCACCTGGCACTCATGATCATGGTGTTTTCACTCAGATGCCCTCAGAGATAAACTTTCCCATCTAGAGTGACTTGGGATGTTGGGATATTGCTGAAGTCCTTATCAACAGCTGGGCTGGTTGTCCCTCAAAGACACTGGATCAATTTCAATCAGATGTTTCATGCAGGAGGAAGAGCGAGCAGATTCACTATTCTCTCTTCTCCTTCCTCAATTCATATTCCCTTTTCAAGAACAGCCACCTCCGGAATTGGCAATCTGAATTAAAGAAGGTAGCTCCAGGCATGGGATCTTGTGGGAAACCTCTGCCGCTGGTCAGCAGAATCTCGGGTTCCGTATTAGCCAATCCCTACTAGACTTGCTGTTCAAGCCATCCGAACCAAGCAGCATTCGGTGATCCTTTAGCAAACCTAACAAACATCAGAAGTTAATTTTAGTAGGAGGGGGGTATTTCCCAGTGGAAAGAATAAAAAGGACAAAAAAACATAAAAGGGAAAGAAAACAAAAAGAGAAACATAGATGAGAAAAAGGCCATCTCTACTTTCCCCCTTTAGATCCCGTTTTAACAGCTGATAGCCTTTGAACATTCCTTTATCCAGGTGGCAGAATGGATAAGGCCAGGTTCCGCTGCTGCTATTAGTGAGGGCTTCATTTGTACATCTACAACATACGGTGGGCGGGTGAGGTTACAGGGTACCTGACACATCACATTCCAGTCCTGGTTCAAGGAGGGGGAAAAAGAAGAAAGAAAGAACCCACACTGAATTTGAGTGCAAAAAATAAATATAAAATTTATTAAAACACCCACAATATTTTAAAGATACCAGGAGTAATACAGTTCACAAACCCAGTTGTTTGTGTAAATTATAATAAAATACAAATCAAAAAGGATACATACTTGCAATTTCTAGGCACCCTAAATTAAATTTACTGAAACACTGAGGGAGAAGGGAGGGTAAGGAGGGGTAGCTCAGGAGGCAAACCAATAAAGTGGAAGGAAAAAATATTAACAAAAAGGTAAAAATTATACAAAATAAAATTATCAGCATAAATTTACTGTACTAAGGATATCTACAGTTTAATACACATCCTATTGCCTTGAGACATTGCAAAAATCTACCATTCATCCATCAACCCCAGATAAACTTCATTTCAAGTAGCCACAGTTTACAAAGTCAAGACGGAATATTCAAGTATGGTTGTTAAGTTCACCTCCATTGGAAGCCAAGTAACCAAACAGGAATTCAAAGAGATAAGAAATAAAACACATCAAAAAGCTACAGGGGTTCTAGATTAAGTCTAATGTATTAATATGCCATTATACGACCTGCCCTTGTTTCTTTAATTGGAATACATGAAAAAGAAATGACATCACTCCTGTTTTTCTCCCCTCTTTTCCCCTCAAAAGAAAAAAAAAAAAAGGGTATTGAAACCAAGAAAATTTGGAATGTTCAAATGAGCCAATTAGTTTCTTAATTTAAATCCCCGTGTGAAGAGTGATGAGTTACCCCTGAATGACGGGTAGTCAAAACGCGAAGAGGGAGCAAACAATACCACTACAAAAAGCATCCCTGATATCAGAATAGAAGCCAATGAGGAAGTAGGCCAAATCGCTCGCTGATTCTTAGGCAAAAAGCAACTTTAGACCTTGCATTTCTGTGCTGCGGTCTCTGCTCAGGGGAGAAGCCTATTGCTCTGCTCTTGCCTGCAGCTCTGCAGGAGGAAGGGCTGGGAGCACCAGAGGGGGCCGCCCCTCCCCCTGCACTCGCAGAGTGCACTCGCACTCTGTGCACCTGGATGTGGGACTGTATAACTTATGCTGGGGGTATGCACCTCAAAAATGTTTTGGTCCAGGGTATGTTGAAGGTGGCTATGTACTACAGCAGAGGCAGCTGGCTAATAAAACTAGGTTTTGAGGGAGTCATTTCAAATGACAGCAACAATGACTGAGAAAGCTCAATGAGATGGGCATAGGAAATTCACATTTTATTCAAAAGCAAAACTTAAACATGAAATACAGCCAACTACGCTCCTTCCTTTCGGCGTTCCGCTATCTTAACTGAAGAATGAAACACAAAATGACCCCAGATTTTTCAAGGTCAAGTACGTCATCAGACGGACAACCTGCAAGTATCAGACCCTCATGGAATCTACTTTACTGAAGTTGTCATGATGTCCTGTTTTTGAGGTATTTAAAAAAATTATTGTGACAGTGGATGACACAAAATGGAGCTTCCTGGTGAGTTTTTAAAACATCAACTTCTGTGGACCCAAGAAGAAATTTAGGTTAGCACCAACTAAAAAGCAGCCTCAGTGGCATCGAGTGAGCAAAGAAAGCTCCTTCCTTTAGTTCGAACATAAGGGGTTACCAATGAGAGGCAGAAGCAACGCTGGGTCAGAGAATGAAGCCCCTGCCCACCATGGTCCCAGCCAGTGCCAGGGGAGGAAGGAGATCCATCTGGTCTCCCTTGGTGTGCCCTTGGGACTCCCAGAGATGTCTGCTTAGCACCCTGGGCTGCAGGAGAAAATCTGTGTCCCTGGCTATGAGAATGCCTATCATGCTAGGAGAGGCAGGAGTACCCAACTCCCCTTCCTCAAAAACAAAAACTCAAAAAACCCTTCGCCCTTTCTTTCACATCAAGCCTGAGAAGACAGGTGTGGAACCAAAGCACCTGCCAAGCCAGGCAGGCCCACTCCCGATCATAGAAAGGGAGATAGCTGCCTTCTCGACTTGCTTTGTTTGGCCACCAAGGGAAGAACAATACAACACAACACAACACTGCTCAGAGCAGATTATAGCACGGTAAACGGGTCTAAGACAGCACCAAAAGAGGGGAGGGAAAAAAAAAAGCCAAGAGACTGGAGCCCACCTTGTTTTTGGTTGGTTGTGGTTTCAGAACGTTGATAGCACCTCAGCAAGACAGGATCAGGGACAGTCACATTAAAACACCATAGCACCATTTTATTTAGACTATTTCAATTCATAAAAATGCTTCCTAGTCCATAAAACACACTTCAGTAACAAAAGGAAAGAGATACTGGTTGAGGCACGTCAGGGATATCATATAGTTTTCCACCAGCTTTGCCTTGGTTTGAGATCTCATGGTGATTAAACCTCTAGAAGCAAGTCTGGCTGGGTTTCTCTCAATGAAATTAGGTTATCATCGACTCACTGTCAACCATCCTTGCACATCTACTGCTGTGTGGTACAAAGCAGTTAAGCTCTGCTACTTCTTTCCTTGCTTTAGCACTTTAAAAATCCCTTGCTCTGCAAACTACTGTTTCCAAAAGTGGCTGGTGGAAGGACCAAGAGGGGGCGGTGGGGTATCATCTCTTTCCACGCACACCATTGTCACCTTGGTGAGAAGGCAAAGCAGTACCCATGAAGCCGGGGCGTGGGAAACATTGGCCCTGCTAAAAACCAGACCAAAAACCAAAAAACCCCCAAATCCATGCAACAACACCTTTAGTCAAGATTTCTGATGGTCAGATGATGATTTCTTGAGCTAGCACCAGTTATTTGTGAGAACCTGCTGCGAAGCGATTTTTATTTTTAAAATCTCGTAGCACAGAACTTTACAAGCACTTCCCTTGCACGCAACAGGCAGGGAAAACAAAACAGAGCAGAAAAGGAACCAAATGTTTGCACTGCACGTGGATGGTGTCCGTGGACAGGGCACACTGGGGAGATGACTAAGACGCCATCGATTTCCGTTGCTATAATATGACTCTTCAAACTTGGTCATGCTGTTAGGTTCTTTAGTTGCAATGGCTTTATTTTTCTTCTCATGATAAAAATGTCTGTTAATCATCTTTAGGACTTAAAAAATGATAGTGCCAGTAAAAAATAAAAATTTGATTTTTCTCTTTAAGAAACCTTCAGCAGCAAGGGGGGGCTAAAGAGCTGTGCATAGTTACTTTTTAAATATATGTCTAAAGCATGCTAATTTTAATGACTGAGATTTGAGGTAGGTTAGACATGTAGTGTACAAATCAGCATGGGCTTGAGCACGGCAACCACACCGCCTAACTCTGGAAATGCCATTCTGAGGGGAATGGGGACATCCAATGGAGACTGCCTCTTGACTCACCTCTCAGCAGCCTATTTCCTACTGCAGAAACTGATGAACCAAGGCTGTTTGGGCTGGGGGACAGACGTCGCATGCTTTTAGCTTGTATTGATTTCTCCTTTCATCTAATGGCTTTCCTACCAAAGGGTGATGAGGGGAAGAGTTTATTTAACATACATCAGGAAGATTCACACATGCCAAGTATCAGAATCACCTGGGTTACACTCGGGACCTTCCAAACCAACAGCCAACCTAGGGCTTCCACGGGTCATACAGACGGTCACATTCTCCAAATGTTTCGTAAAATATTGTATTTCTTGCTTAAGATCATTTAAAATGAAGTTTTCAAGGCACCCCCGCATCTACCTAAGCACGGAGTCAAATGAGACCTGCATAAAAGTACTGATGCGATAAGCAAAATAGCATTTAAAGGACCCAATTTTTCCTCAAAACTAGAAAATTAGCATGCTCATTAAAGACTCTGCTTCCTTTAGCTGTCAAACTGAAGGTCAGAGGTTTTCCTATAAATCTGAGTTCTGAATAATTCTAAGTCCTGATAAGCTCTTGGGTATTTATTTCAAAAGCAATAATATTTCATTTTTTTGTCCTGTAAAATAAATGCAACTTTACAGAATATGGTAAAAGTGGAGGATAGACAAAGCACATTAAATATTCAGCTACTATTTACAATTTCTCCCACAATTACATGTTAAAACATACTTTTTTTCAAGTTGCTGTTTAAATCTAGGCAAAAGTGCTTAAAAAAATCTTTCACTATTTACAGTTAAAACCAGACCACATAAATGCTCAGGACATCTTACAACGACCCTCCGCCAGTGCTTCCAAACAGATACAGTAAACACCCAGCAGGCCGGTTCTCAGCTCTTACTCAAGGCACCCGGAAGCTCAGGAACTTGCCTATAGCGGTCATCTGATTGTTAAACATGATTCATGAAGACCCATATCTGAATACAACTGCTCAGTAAATACCTGTTCATCTCAGGGCTTGGTGGTCATCCACCGTGTGGCCACATTCCCCTCTGTGTGTCCTGATGAAGCCCCCCATTCACCACACACACATCCACATGGGTAGCAAGAGATCATTTCTGCCAATATCACAAGAAAAACCAACACTCCAACAAAGTTTGACGTGGTGATGATGAGTGTTGCTCCCATCAGGCCCAAACTCTCTCAACAACGTCACAAAAATTAAGCACCACATTCTCATTTCAAAGAACCGAATGAATGCACCAGAATTTCAGAACAGCTATGTTAAAGTGGATGAAGAGGGGAGAAAGGAAAAAAAGAAAATGATCAAATGGAGAAATGGCACCAATTAGGGAGGAAAATTATAGCAACCTGTTGAAAATGTTTGACTCTTGCACTTTAAAATTGTTAAGTGTAGGCCCCCGAACCCGATGACAACATGGAGGAAGCAGGCTCAGGTGTGAGGCATGCACCATTGTCCAATGTGGAAATTCAGGGATCAGGATAGATGCATTAACTGTTGTTACACTGGTCTGCTGAGCTCCTGTAGGATGTGACCTGCCCAAGAGTCAAGAAAGTCCCAGCACAACACTACAGCACCAGGCTCCGCACAGCACCATGCACAGAGCACCACTGGCTTTTCACAGCTTGGGTTCAACTTCCTGTTTTTAAAGATACAGTAGCCCTTTTTCAATGTCAGCATAGACTTTGGGGGCATTTTTTTAAAAACTGCCACTAAGACAAATTCCTTCAGCTCAGCATGCATTGGCTTGGCAACATGGTGGGCGCGGCCCCTAAGAACCTTGCACTCCAGCTCCAGCGTGAGGTGCTGCCTAGTGAACCATGACATCATGTGACTCCATAAATAACGGACAGAGGATTCAGTGTGGAGACTAGCAAGCTTGAAGCCATCTACTTCCAACCTGGTTTCTGGGGAAAGCTATGCCAGCATCTCGTGGGGGCTGGCCTGGGGTGCATCTGCCCTTCGACTCCAAGCCAGGGACTGGAAAAGGGACCCCAGATGGTTTTCTGCAGACTCTCCCATCCTACCAGAGAGGACAGAAGCTGTCCTGAGGCTCCCTTCCCCAAAGGGAAGGGGTGTGTGTCGGGAGGGATGAACTGGGTGGCTACCGTCCACGCTTGGCTCTCGAGGGGCAGATGGCTGAGGACCTCGCCAGCGCCCGAGGGGCTTGGCTCGCCGGACCCAGCGAGACTGGGCGGGGGAGCACTACTGGCCTTTCCTGCCCATCCTTTACCATTACTATTGTCGTTTTTAAAAAATCCAATAAATACACATTTTAAATGGAATTTAAAACTACTCCTTTGTGAAAGGATACTATAAACTTTCTTTCCATTATTGTGATATACAAGGATAGAGTTTTAAAAACAAAGAGAAAATAAAAACCCCCCAAACAAGGGGGGGGAAACAACTTGGAGATATAAATATTAAGATCACAGAAAAATCACCCGACAGCCGTAGTTTCTTCTTCAAAGTGCTGGGGAAGTGGGGGTAAGGGAGGGGCGGGTCAGTTCTGAGGTTTGGACCATAAATACATATATATGATATGCGCATCTATATATGTATATAGAGATAAAAAGACTTCTGCACCCCCAACCCGCCCCCAGGTATGAGGGCAAAAGCACCACAGAGACAGCTCGGGCCGGGCCCGACGCTGAGGTACGCTGGCTCCCTGGCACCTAGATCCAGCGGCTGTAGGGGCCAGTGACCTTCGTGTAGGCATAGGAGGACACGGTGACTGCCGAGTCTGTGGGCACAGCCAGTGCCTGCCGGGTGGGGACGACCCCCTTCTTCTCCTTCTGGGGCTCAGCAATCACAGTGCCCCCCCACTTGCGCTTCTTCCCGTAGAGCTTGGCCTCCTGCTGGCCCAGGCCTAGCCGGGCAGCCTCCTCCTGCCGTGCCCGTGCCCTCTCCGCCAGCTGCTTCATCTTGGCTTCCCAGAGGGCCAGCCCATGGTTGGGCTGGTTGAGGTTCTTGTGCTGGTAGAAGACCAGCGAGATGCGGGTGGGGTGGCAGCGGTTGGGCTTCTTAAGCGGCGTGGTGGCGTGCAGCTCCCGCCGGGCACACTCGATGAGGATGGAGCCGTGGGCTGGGGCCACGGCCACACCACCGATGTTCTCGTCCAGGAAGTTGTGTTCACTGTCCGACCACAGCTCCTCCTCTTCCTCCTCCGCACCACCACCGCCCTTCTCCTCCTTCACCGCTCCCTTGCTGGGGGGCTCCTCAGCTGGCCCCTCCTCCAGGCTGAAGGGGTCCCACAGCTTCTCCTCCGACTTCAGGGCCCCAAACAGCTTCTCGCTGGATCCCAGGGGCAGACCAAAGGACTGCCAGGCCTTGTCCAACTGGCTGGCCCCTGCGGCTGGAATCCTGCCCTCCTCTCCTTTCATGGGATTCCACAGCTTGTCTTGGAACCCAGGACCACCTTTCAGGGCCGAGTTGAAATCCCCTGCCCCCAGCGCCCACGGCTTCTCAGTCAGGCTGGGCCCAGCCAAGGCAGACGTGCTGTTCCCAAACTTGCAGGGGCTCCACGGTTTGCCTCGCAGCCGTCCTCCAGAGTGGGAAGCCGCCTGCTGCCCCTCACCGGGGAACAGCCCCCACTGGCCATCTGTGAAGTGGGAAGGACCCAGGCAGCTGGCCCCAAAGGAACTGAGCTTGTCGGGGACGATGGCAGGACTCTCCCCAGACGAGAACACACCCCAGCTGCCACCCACACTGTTAGTCCTCTTGGGGGACATGCTTGGGCCTCCTGAGTACTGTCCCCAAAGGTGACTGGGTCCTCCATTCTGAGACACCTCGGGCAGAGGTGTCTTGCCCATCTTGCCAGCGTCTCTGGGCACAGGCTCAGCCTGGGTCAGCGGGTCTACTGGCTCTTGCTTGATGGATCTGTTGTAGCAGTTGGAGCTCTGGGCAAAGGGGGAGGGGTCCCTGGACACTGAGTGGATTGGGGGGGCCTTGGGAAGCAGATACTCCTTGGGGCCTGGGTACGCAGGCTGCTGGTGGTGAGGAGTGGGGTGGCGGGCGTCTGTGGGAACAGCCTGGCTAGGCAGCTCGGCAAACTCAGCACCACCGTAGGCCGGGCTCAGGCTGTTATGCAGAGCGTGGAGGTCTGGCTTCTTCTCAAAACTGCCACTGCTGCCACTGTGCCCCCAGGCACTAGGACCCAGGAACTGAGAGGGGAAGACAGGGTTGCTGGATGGAAAGCCATAGTAGCTAAAAGATGGGAGAGCGTACTTGGAGTGGAAGCCATTGACGGAGGTCAGGCTGGGCTGTGCATAGTAGGAGTGGTAGGAGTACACGCTGTTCATGCTGTAAGGGTCGGAGGGCCGGCAGTTGCCCAGCACCGAGTAGCTCTCCACCACTGCGTTGCCACTGTACTTGAAGGAGCTGAAGTGGTTCTGTGGCTCCACCTTGAGGGAAGGCTTCAGGCCTTGCTGGGACAATCCACCCTTCAGAGACAGGCCTGGGGAAACAGAAGGCGAGATGGCAGAGGGGCAGACACCACCACAGCCTGGAGAGGCCCTGGGTGGGGGACTGGGGATGGACCCTCCCTCTTTCCCAGGGATGTTTCCTCTTTTGGGACAGGCAGGTGAGGTGCTGAGGCATGTCCAGCCCAGACCAGGTCGTACTCCCTGGGCCCTGCTCAGCACAGGCCCCAGCTCCAGCCCCTGCTCAGCACAGGCCCCAGCCCCAGCCCCAGCCCCATTGCGGGTGGGAGGAGGCGATCCCTGGTGAGAAGCAGCTCATGCAGGGTTCACAGTACCCCCACCAACTCCTCTCCTCACCCTAGAGAACTCCAGAAGTTGTACTGAACCACCACCACCCACTCTGTGCCCAGCCCAGTCGGGATCACTGCAGGGACCAGGGCCAGGAGAATGAGAACTCAGATGCCTGCCAGCAACCGTCTCCGCCCATAAGCCCTGCCGCCCTGGCACACACCCACATGCCCTGAAGTGCTGCTACTCACCTCAGTATCTCAGAGGGGAGCAAACTAGAGCTCAGAGGGGAGCCTCTGATTCTCTGAGGGATGCAAACTAGAGGAGAAACCCAGTGCTTCCCCTCTACCCAGCTCAGTTCCAAGCAGATAACAAGTCCTGCTGTACTTGCGTCCCCACAGCCTCCTATCAGGCTGGCTGGCTGTGGCTGCTGCAGATACCCTTCTGGCAATTAAGCAGAGGCCCCAGTTCCAGTGTGATGCAGGAGGGTGCGTGGAAGAGCAGGGGCCCCCATGAGGACACTGCCAATGCGACTCCCAGCGGGCACCCTCCCCCCACACACCTGGGTCTGACGTAATGCCCGCCAGCTCCAGGGCCTCCTGCTTGATCTTCTCCGGAGTGCTCAGCTTCTCCTTCTGAATCTTCTTCTTCTCGGCTGCTGCCTTTCTGGCTTCCAGCTGCCGCTGGCGGCAGGACTTGGCAGGCTCGGGCAAGCGTCGGACCTCGCGGGGGAAGGCGGTGAGCACCTGGATGGCTCCGCTGCCCACCTTTGCATTCTGGTTCTCCTCGCTACCAAACTCATCCGTGTTGGCCATCTTGTACAGGGGGAGAACGTGCAGCTGCTCATCCTCGGGAATCTTGCCCACGCAGCGATTGTCTTCCTTGGTCAGGGTGCAGACCTGCCTCAAGCAGTGAGGGAGAGAGGACATGGGGTTGGGGGACCGAGTGCTGGGAGAGAGGGGTCTGAGCACCCAAAACACGTGACCTCATCTTTCCCCACACAATCCCAATACCAGCCACTACTACTTCCGAGAGTTTCTGGAAAGCACATTGATCTTGGTTCACGGGGCAACAGTATCACTAGCATTTACAGTCCATTCATCAACTTTTTTTTTTTTTAATTAATTTTTTTTTGCACACGAAACAATAAACATTTTCTAAAAATACATACAAACAAAAAGATACATATCAAACATATTAGGAAGGTTGCACATGGGAAGACAGGGAATAGAAATGGGGGGTGGGAATTAAAGAAAATAAATGAGAGAGGGACTTTGTATGGATCAATGATAATAACTCAATCCTCTATTTGACAAAGAAGAAGGAGAAGGAAGAGGAAGAAAAAGCAAGTGGGATAAAGGATCAGAAAGGGAGGAAAATAGAAAAAATTAGAGTATGACTCCAAGGTAGACCTGTTTTGTTGTCGCTGGGTTGGTTGGTTGGTCTGTTGTATTTTTCATGTTTCGCCATGTTGGCCAGGCTGGTCTCGAACTCCTAGCCTCAAGTGATCAACCCGCCTCGGCCTCCCAGAGTGCTGGGACTACAAGCATGAGCCACCACGTCCAGCCCCCACATTGCGTCTGGCCTCCGTGGTAGACCTCCCAGACGGGGCGGCCGGGCAGAGGCGCTCCCCACATCCCAGACGGGGTGGCTGGGCAGAGGCGCTCCTCACTTCCCAGACGGGGCGGCCGGGCAGAGGCGCTCCTCACTTCCCAGACGATGGG